>NC_073311.1:60972215-61272215 GCF_027595985.1 Sorex araneus
CCAGGCTGTTTCATTCGGGGCACCCCGGAGAAGGGCAGGTGAGGTCCCTCCCTGCCCCAAGGGACCACGTTCCGGCAGCCAAAAACCTCCAGAACTCCACCATGCTCACAGTACAAAATTATCACACCACACCTACCACCAGAGTGCCTTTCTCCCTCCACCTCGATTCATCGGTATCCAGCCTTTTCCTCAGTATTTTTTTTCTTTTTGGATCACACCTTATGATGCACAGAGATTACTCCTGGCTCTGCACTCAGGAATTACTCCTGGTGGTGCTCAGGGGACCATATGGGATGCTGGGAATCGAACCTGGGTCGGCCGCGTGCAAGGCAAACGCCCTACCCGCTGTGCTATCGCTCCAGCCCCTCCTCAGTGTTTTTGGTTCAGAGTCTAAAGGTTTTCATTGAGCAATGCCTCTCCCTTTGTTCTGTGGAATTAAACAGTTTCTTGACACTTTTATCAAACAACACATTTCTCAAAGAAATTCACTTTTGCTGTCAGAATGTATTCTTGAATTTTATCCACCAGATGGCAGTGATAACCTATTAATAGATTCCTCCCTTGTGCTTCCTCCCTCTCTTTGTCCTCCGTAATGTTCCAAACAGGAATTCTCAGATCTGTGTTAAAAGTGATGGTTGAAATTGAAAAGCCACTCCAGCCTTACCGTCCCGAGAAAAATACCGAATGCCCTGAACGAACACCATGACCTCTTAGCACCTGTATTGCAAACCATATGCACAAAAGGGAAAAGAGAGAGAAAGAGAAGAAGGAAAGTGCCTTCCATAGAGGGAGGCTGAGGGCAGGGATGGGGGTTTGGGGGACGGTGGTAGGGCAACAGGGGACACTGGGGGTGGGAAATGTACACTGGAGGATGGGTGGGTGCTGGATCATTGTATGACTGAAACCCAATTATGAACAGCTTTGTAATGGTTCTATCTCATGAATATCCAATTAAAATTCTTTTTTAAAAGTAATGTGGAGTTCATGCCCAATTCAATTAGCTTAATCAATGGCTAAATAAATAACAGTACTCCTGGGGGCTGGAGCAATAGCACAGTGGGTAGGGTGTTTGCCTTGCACGTGGCCGACCCGGGTTCGGTTCCCAGCATCCCATATGGTCCCCTGAGCACCGCCAGGGGTAATTCCTGAGTGCAGAGCCAGGAGTAACCCCTGTGCATTGCCGGGTGTGACCCAAAAAGCAAAATAAAATAAAATAAAATAAAACAAAATGACAGTACTCGTACATTAAAAATAAGTGACGGTTGGGGGCCTGGAGGAATAGCACAGCAGCTTAGAGTACTTTCTGTCTCTCATGAGTTCAAATCCCTGGTGTCTCGCATCCGTTCAGCACGGTCCTGGCAGCTTTGCCACCTACGATCCCCAGCAACACAAAATAAGTAAACAGAGAAATAATATTTTTCCATTCAAAGACAGGGGGGGTTAGGAAGCTCGATCTTGACTATTCTTGATCCTTCAGTCAGCATGCTGGGTTCGGTTGTCCCCAGCAAAGAGTGTGAGGAAAGCACAGGAAATCCCCTGCTCTTCCCGGGACTGCAAAGGCGCTTCAGTCCTAAGTGTCGTTGGTGAAGAATAAAAGGGGGTCTTGGATGAGGCCCCTGACACGCGTGGGTACAATCATGTATGTGAGAGAGACACGAGCAAAAAAGACGCGGCGGATATTGGATTGAGAGGGACGGAGGAAGGAGAGAGGTGGGGGTTGGGACCCTAAGTTGAAGGGTCACCTGTCGTTGCTGGCCTTGGTCACTGCCCACGGTGGGGCTGAGGTGCCTGGGGCCGAGGCAGAGTGGCTGGGATACACCCTCCTCAGAGTCCCCTTCATCTAAAGGGAAGCTTTTCTTTCTAAGCATTTTCTCCAGGAACACTTTCTCCCCTCCAATTCTCCTGGATTCGGAACTGTGTGTGTGTGTGTGTGTGTGTGTGTGTGTGACTTCTCCCTTCTTCTTCTTCTTTTTTTTTTTTTTTGCTTTTTGGGTCATACCCATCGATGCACAGGGGTTACTCCTGGCTCTGCACTCAGGAATCTCCCCTGGCGGTGCTCAGGGGACCATATGGGATGCTGGGATTCGAACCCAGTTCGACCGAGTGCAAGGCAAATGCCCTACCTGCTGTGCTATTCCTCCAGCCCCATCCCTTATTTCTTAAAAATGACTATACAAACTTTCTAAAGATAGGGAGTAAATTGATCCCCCCTAATTCTGTGGAACAGAAGGACTGCGTACCCATTCTTTTTTAAAGTTGGCTTCATGGGACTGTTTTGAAACCAAACACTCACACTCGAAATCCAAGAGATGCGGCTGGAGGCGGGGGCAGGGCCGGGGGTGGGTGGGTGGCCTGAAATAGAGGGTGGATCTGTCCTTTGTACTTTCTAGTTGATGAGTTGGATCTGGGCCGTGTGCGGGGCCGGGGGTGCCTAGTTGACCTGGTTTCTGCTGCTGGCCAGGAGGTGACTTGTAGAGCTGCTTCTGGTCCCGGGGATGCGGTTAGAGACCCCCCTGCAGGCTCGATCAGGGAGACCCAATAGGTCATCTTTGTTTTTTTTTTTTTTTTCTTTTTGGGTCACACCCAGGGATGCACAGGGGTTACTCATGGCTCTGCACTCAGGAATCACCCCTGGCCGTGCTCAGGGGACCATATGGGATGCTGGGATTTGAACCCGGGTCGGCCGCGTGCAAGGCAAACGCCCTACCCGCTGTGCTATCTCTCCAGCCCCTCAATTGGTCATCTTTGAACTGCCAACCCCCAGCTCCGGGTTGCCGTAGGGAGGGCCAGACTCCTACCAGCCCCAGGTGTCACGTGTTCTCTGTCTCTGCACATACAATGAGGGTAGGAAAAGGGGGCCCAGGGATTCACTGAGTTACAGTGCTCAGGGGTACGATGTCCCAGCACCAGACCCACTGCCATGAGGGAAGACCACACGGATTCGGAATCTTTCTAAGGGTCCTCGAATGGGGAAAAGGCCCTTTAGTTGTTAAGCCTGTGGCAGTGTTTCACATCTCCGCCCCCCCACCCCCCCACCTGGGCTTCTGCCTACCTGGGCCCTCTCAGAACTGGGGGAATGTGTGAGACGGAAGGAGGTTGAGGCAGAGTTGGGAAATGCTGAGGCCACCAAGCGCCCAGGGGACCCAACTCAGCGAGACTCTGGTCCTGGTGCTTGGCAGTAAGCTCTTGGGATGTCACAGGATGCGTTTTCTCTCTCTCTCCCTCTCTCTCTCTCTCTGTGTGTGTCTCTGTCTCTCTCTCCTCTCTTTTTTTTTCCGGCTTTTTGGGTCACACCCAATGATGCACAGGGGTTACTCCTGGCTCATGCACTCAGGAATCACTCCTGGCGGTGCTTGGGAATCAAACAGGATGCTGGGAATCAAACCCAGGTCAGCCACGTGCAAGGCAAACGCCCTGCCTGCTGTGCTCTCGCTCCAGCCCTCTCTCTCTCTCTCCTCTTTTTCTTTGATTTTGGCCCCTACTCAGGGGTTCTTCCTAGTTTGGTGCTCATGGGTCCTTACATGCCAGGGATCAAACCACGGTTGGCTACACGCAAGTTGAGGGCCCTGCCTCCCCATCCACTCTCTCAGGCCCAGTTTTCTCAGACAGGCAGGAGACAGATCCTTCCTCCAGCCTCACCATGGATTGAGACTTTGTTTTCCAATACCTTGAAATGTTATTTTTGAAATAGAAGATACGGTTCCCATGGAATCTTGGCGTGGTGAAGGAGTAAGTTGTGTTTAATTTTTTTCCCTTGGTAACATCCGAGGTATTAGGAACTTAAAAGCCACAGGAAAGTCTGGCGAAACTATGCAACCTGATTGCGTTTATGAAGCGAAGGCTTTGGGTTGACCTACTCTAAAATTTTGTGTTCAATGTTTTTTTTTTTTTCCCCCTGAGCAAAACTGTGGTGTGTGTGTGTGTGTGTGTGTGTGTGTGTGTATGTGTGTGTGTGAAACAGAGCACAGGCTCTCATACATGAAGGACAAGTGCACTACCTCTGAATTTCATCTGTCTCTCTCTCTTTTTTTTTTTTTTTTTGCTTTTTGGGTCTCACCCGGCGATGCTCAGGGGTTACTCCTGCCTCTGCACTCAGGAATTACTCCTGGTGGTGCTTGGGGGACCATATGGGATGCCAGGGATCGAACCCAGGCCGGCTACATGCAAGGCAAATGCTCTACTCACTGTACTATTGCTCCAGCTCCTGGGTGATTCTTCCTTGATCTTCACTGGTGACAGAGGACTTTGACCTTGGGGTAGAGCTTGCCTGTCACCACAACCTTCTGACGCAAACACGGGCGAGTTGGCCTCTTATCCTTTCTTCTGGAAGCTCTCGCATTGAATTTCTGCCTTGGGGTTGAGGCACTAAACAGGTTGTTTAGCAGTCCACAGCATGTATGTGCAGTGACCCCGGCTCTGCAGAGTGAGAACCTTTCTCTCTCTCTCTCTCTCCTGTCTTGAGATCTTTTTTTTTTTTTTTTTTTTTTGGTTTTTGGGTCACACCCGGCGATGCACAGGAGTTACTCCTGGCTCTTCACTCAGGAATTACCCCTGGCGGTGCTCAGGGGACCATATGGGATGCTGGGATTAGAACCCGGGTCGGCCGCGTGCAAGGCGAACGCCCTACCCGCTGTGCTATTGCTCCAGCCCCCTGTCTTGAGATCTTGATCTTGACTGTCTAAAGCTCCAGGGAAATTGCTTTCCATTCTCCCACTGAGACTGTCTTCAGAGGAGACGGGTGGGGTGGGGGGACTGAGGCTGTGTTACAATGGAGGGATGCGAAGTCTGATTGATTCTTTAGATAGGGGAAGCTTGAGAAAAAGAGATGGTGACAATGGTTTAATAGAAAGGAACTACAACAGCCGCCCTGTTAGAGAAACTATATTGTGTCCAGGTGTCCAGTTGGCCATCATGATTATTTTTATCTGACCATGGAGACTGAAGAGCCAATGTAGGAATGGATGGGAAAAGAAGGAATTTTACTACTATATTTATAGTAAAAATATAGGAATTCCACACACACATATATGCCTGCTTAGATGCATGTGTATGTATATTGTGTACATTTGCTTACCTGTATAGCCTGTACAATCACATTGGTATCTTTCCACTAAAATTCAGGTGTAATAGGTTGTGTGTGTTTTTCCATGATCTTAAAGAGTCCAAAAGGAGCAAATTTTGCCTTGCTGTGAATAACTTTTGAATTTTTTTTTTTGGTAAAAACCCTCATAAAAATGGACCTAATTCTTTATTTCAGAATTTGGGCCGTGGAAGGGGGAACTGGGATTTTTCCCTTCTGCCTAGATTTCCCCGAATCTGTAAAATTCAAACCAGCTTTTTCTTCATCTTTTCTCTCATTTGAGCCACACGTCATAACTTTGAGGAGGGGGCAAGGACTTTTTGGTCAAGGGCACCAGGAACCGTGCAACTCTTACCTGCTTGCTTTGGTCCTTAGCCCCTCATCCTGGGAGCTGGCCTCTCCCGGCAGGGGCGGGGCTTCCCCTCCAAGGTAGCGATTCGCACATGCGCACAGACACACCCGTCTGTGCCCAGATGTTCTCTTAGCTCCATGCAGCATTGCGGGTGGTGCAACAAGGCAAGTCTGGACAGAGGGCCCGTGTGCCCATCGACCCCAGCTGTGTCGCTTGGCCACTTAGCTTTTGCTTCCTCCTTTGTAAAACGGAGATAATAGCGGTGCTTATCCGTTGGGACTTCTGGGAGGATTGTAAATCTTTGATTGAGAATGCTTGACCAAATCAATGAATTCAATCATCTGCTGAGAATTTATCACCCAGATGAGCTCTGAATTCTTATTTTTGTAAATAACACGGTCAATTGTAGTGTTTAATTTATTGACTTATTATTTACTGTTCTTTGTGTCACATCTGGCGATGCTCAGGGCTTTCTGTTCAAGGATCACTTCCGGCAGGGCTCTGGGAACTATATGGGGTGTCGGGGATTGAACGCAGGCTGGCTGCACGCAAGACCCAGTGATGTTTCTCTCTGGTCCCCTTACTACGGACCCTGTAAGATTTAAAAAGCCCTTTCAGAATCTTGTCTCCCAGTGGTCTCAGTTGAATGACGAAAGTCTACTGAGGAAGGTCCAACTATTGGTGCAAAATAGTTCTGATCAATAGAACATTCTCTGATGTGGTGCTGTCTGGGGAATTTAATGGTCTAAGAGGACTGATAATTAAAAAAAAATTGAAGTAGGCAGTGTAAGGTCTATCTGGTAATTTGTGTTCCACTGGGCACTTTTCATGTTCTCTATTTTTTGCCTTCCTTTTTACACGAGACATTATTAAATTAATTTTCCACTTGGTGGTTATAGATGTCTTGAAATATTTAGTGTCTTGTATGATTTTATTATTTTATTGAATGTTGCCAGAGCTCAGAGGGGCGGACACGAGAATCTGGCAAAGGAACACGGTGTTTCTTCGGTTGTCTGAGGTACCATCCAAATAATTCCTCAACTTTTTTTTTTCTTTTTGGGTCACACCCGGCAATGCACAGGGGTTACTTCTGGCTCTGCACTCAGGAATTACTCCTGGCGGATGCTCAGGGGACCATATGGGATGCTGGGAATCGAACCCGAGTCAGCCGTGTGCAAGGTGCCCTACCCGCTGTGCTATCGCTCAAGCCCCAACTTTTGTTTCTTTTAAAAAATTAAATACTAACCTCAAACGGTCTAATCAGACCGTCCACATAGCACCAGGGGCAGTGAAATATTTCACTGAAAGTGATGGAAGGAGACATCTGGCTATTTTAAGCTTCAAACTAGGAATGTCTATGTTTGCCTATTGAATATATGGTTAAGGATATTCAAAAGAAGCAGATGCTAAATAAATGAAACTTCTTTTTTGAGGGGGGAGCACACTCAACTGTGCTCAGGGCTAATTCCTGGGTCTGTGACCAGTGGTGACTGTGGGTGGAGCTCAGGGGACCTTATGTGATGCCTTCCCCAGTGTAGTGTCTTGTTGGCCTTAAACAGAGCACTTTTAAAAGTGGCTCCAAGAGAGGAAAAGAGGCAGAAATGAAAAAAAATGGCACATGATATTGTTTTCAAAAAAAAAAAGTTGATTTTTGTGTGTGTGTGTGTGTGTGTGTGTGTGTGTGTGTGTGTTTTGGGAGAAAGAGACCATATCCTATTCTTTTCTTTTCTTTTTGTGATTTTTTAAAAATTTATTTATTTTTTAATTAGTGAATCACCGTGAGAGTACAGTTACAGATTTATACATTTTTGTGCTCATGCTTTTTTTTTTTTTTGCTTTTTGGGTCACACCTGGCTACGCACAGGGGTTACTCCTGGCTCTGCACTCAGGAATTACTCCTGGCGGTGCTCAGGGGACCATATGGGATGCTGGGAATCGAACTCGGGTCGGCCGCGTGCAAGGCAAACGCCCTACCCGCTGTGCTATCGCTCCAGCCCTGTGCTCATGTTTTCCTCATACAAAGTTCGAGAACCCATCCCTTCACCAGTGCCCATTCTCCACCACAAATAAACCCAGCATCCCTCCCAGTTCCCCAGTCCCATCTCCCCGCACCCCACCCTGCCACTGTGGCAGGGTATTCTCTTTTGTTCTCTCTCTCTAATTAGGTGTTGTGGTTTGCAATAAAGGTGTTGAGTGGCCATTGTGTTCAGTCTCTAGTCTATCTAGTCTACATTCGGCACGCCTCACCCTTCCCCCACATGGCCTCCAGCCACATTTTACTTGGTGTTCCCTTCTCAATCTGAGTTGCCCTCTCCCCAGAATGTGAGGCCAGCTTCCAAGCCATGGAGTCAACCTCCTGGTACTTATTTCTACTATTCTTGGGTGTTAGTCTCCTACTCTGTTATTATATATTCCACAGATGAGTGCAATCTTTCCATGTCTGTCCCTCTCTTTCTGACTTCTTTCACTTCATGTCCCATTCTTTTCAAAAAATGAATTAAGTGCTGAAAGTTCACTAAACTTTTATTGCGTGTTTATTAGGTGTCAGACGCTGTGCTAGTCATTGGGCATGCAGTGAGGAGTACGAGCATGCGCAAAGCCACGCGTCCTAGGACCGGGAATGGACACAGCCCTGCACTGTGAGTCTCAGTCACTCCCTCTTTTCTGGGACAGGGGCCTCAGAAGTGTGCCCAGGAAGCTTGGGGGCCCCTCTCTGTGATAACTGTTGGCCAGCCGGGATGAAGGGGCAGAGGAAAGGTCCGAAGACGTGGGACTGCTCTTACCCTGTGGTGCAGGGGACACTGGGCCATCCCGGGAGTGCTCGGGAGCCCTCAGGGGTGAGCCCAGTGCTTGTGGGTCCCGTGACACTTGGGATCAGTTGAGAGTGGCCAATCAGATGCATGCAAGACGTGGACCGGAATCCCTGTATGACCACCCACCCCTCGGACACTCACTCCTCTTCAAATCTTCCTCTCCGCCAAACTGTCATTCACTGCTTTCTCATTAACAGTGAGAGAGTTGGATTGTTGTCCCCCAAATTTGGTGTCAAATAAGCAACTATTCAGATTGCATCTTTCGTTCTACCTCTTGGTGAATGTTTAAGGTAACACTGGAGGGCCAGAGAGAGAGAGAGAGAGAGAGAGAGAGAGAGAGAGAGAGAGAGAGAGAGAGAGAGAGAGAGTGGAAGGAAACGGTGCTTGCCTTGCATGTAACTGACCTTGGTTGGGCCCTAGTAATACATATGGCCCATCAGGTGTTGCCAGGTGTGAACCCTGAGTGTAGAGCCAGGAGTAAGCACTGAGCATTTCCTTGCCTCCAAGATAATATTGATGTGGAATTTTTTTTTTCAGTAAGGCCTTTGATTGCATCATAGTTTTCATACTATTTTTCAGCTGGGCCATCCAAGATATTTATTTATTTGTTTCACTATTTTGGGGGCCACACCTGGTGGTACTCAGGGTTTGCTCCTGGGTCCATGCGCATGGATCGCTCCTGGTGTGACTCAGGGGTCCACACGGGGTGCCAGTGATTAAATCTGGGGTGGTCGCATGCAAGGCAAATGCCCTACCCACTCTATTTCCTCTCAGGCTCCAGACTTTACTTCTTAAAATGCTTCTGACATGAAAGGGGTAGGTACGGAATGACCTCACTCATACGTAGACTTAAAGATACAGAGGGCCAAAGGCAACACAACGGGAGAACTGATCCACAGAACTGAGTTTATGTGGGAGGGGATGTTGGAAGGGAGGGTCCCTGGGGACCCTTGGGGTGGGAACTGGGCGCTCGTGCGATGGGTGTGGTGTTGAAATTATGGACACAGGAAACAAATGATAATGTAAAACACGGTACCTGAATCAATAAAGAAATAAGTTAGATAAAATTGCTTCTGCATGACATAGATCTTTCTGGCTCAGATTTGGAAAGCTCTTTGCCATGCTTGGCCCCAGTGGGGTGCCACGCCCTCCTGGTGGAGGAGATAGAAGAAAGGCTGCGGCACCGGGCTGAGGAGTGAGCAAGCAGCCCCTGCTCAGCCTCGTCGTAGCTGCCCTGTCAGTGGCTGGATTTCTCGCAGCCTGGAGTTCTGAGTCCATAACCCTGTGTCGTGAGACATGCCACGGAACCCTGGCTTATTACTATGTGCCCATGAAGTGCCGTTTGCCTTGGGTAGGTCTTTGGATTGCATCCAGCCCACCTCGGACACTCCCGGGATGGAGAGAAGGAGCCAACTGGAGGTCTCAGTGACCCTGGAGCTCTCAGGACAGAGTATTCATGCTAGTTATATTATTATTATTGTTTTCTTTTGGTCTTTGGAACACCTGGCGATGCTCAGGGCTTACTCCTGGCTCTGTGCTCAGGAATCCCTCCTGTTAGTGCTCAGGGGACCATATTGTGCAAGGTAAGTTCCCTGCCCACTGTGCTACTACTCTGGCCCTTCAGACCTCTAAGACTTTTGAGAACTCAGCTGGAACTTCTTGCTCTGGAACCTTCTGGGAAGATTACTTGAGCAGTCAGCGTCCCATCCTCTAAACACTTGTGTGTTACTCCATGTGCCAGCTCTGGCTTTGGATCCCAGGGGATGGAAGCCGAGCGCGGTGAGGCCCCTTTCTGGTGACGGGAGAGCTGGAGATCTGGTCGACCGCCGTTCACTCCCCTGCGTGGCACACTGCCTGGCCGCTAAATATAGGCCAAGAGTCTCTGAGGGCAAGGCAAGTCCTCAGGCTGCTCAGAACTGTGAGGGGTGCGGCTCCCATAAATCTCTCTCACAGAACAATGGCATCGTAAAACTGGGGATTTGGAACTCACTTTGGTTCTCATCTTCTCTCCAGAGCTTTGAGATTTAGAAAGTCCATATGTTAAAATCTCTGGGAGGCAGCTGGAGAGAGAGAGGGAGAGAGAGAGAGAGACAGAGACAGAGAGACAGAGACAGAGAGACAGAGAGAGACAGAGACAGAGAGACAGAGACAGAGAGACAGAGAGAGACAGAGAGAGAGAGGGAGAGAGAGAGGGAGAGAGAGAGAGAAAGAGAGACAGAGACAGAGACAGAGAGACAGAGACAGAGAGACAGAGACAGAAAGACAGAGACAGAGTGAGAGAGACAGAGACAGAGACAGAGAGACAGAGAGAGACAGAGACAGAGAGACAGAGACATAGACAGAGAGACAGAGAGAGACAGAGAGAGAGAGGGAGAGAGAGAGAGAGAGAAGGAGAGAGCGCCTTTGACTTGGCGGTTGCTTGTGACCTCTTATTTACAACTTTCTTCTTTTTTTCTTCTCACACGACGAGTTTTCACAGGACTTGATGTCATTTTTCCAGCCTTCCTGCTATAAACCATCTGTGGTCACTTCTCCGAGTCTCCTTAGGCCATGGGAAAGTTGTGTGTTTCCTGCACAGAACAAACCCGCTCGCTGCAGGCACTCGGTAGCACGGAGGGGTCTGTGAGTCTCTGAGGAATTTCGATGGAGCCACAACGCCAAGCTTGTGGACTCTCTCTGTGGAAAAATCATGCCTCTGTCAGTGTGTAAGATGAGCTTTACCTTTCGTGTAGGACAGAAGCTGTTCAAGTCTCTGGTAGAACACCGGAAGTTATCGAGTGCTCTATTTGACGTGTTCATGGTACATTTATGCAGTTTTCCCAGATAGCCTGAAACACGAGGAGGAGGAAATCTCCTCAAACACGTTTCATGTGCTTGTTGTCCCCTGGGTCGGCCATTCTGGGCCAGCCTGCCTCGTGTCAACTCTTTATCACTTCTCTTTCTCATGAGACACATTCTCGTTCCCCCTGCTTAAGTGTTTTCACTTGAAGTAACATAGTATTTTCTTTTTTGAAAAAAGAAAGGCAAGTAGCACTATAAGTAAGACACTGTAATATTATATGTGGTGTCTATCAGCAACACTCCAGTGTTTCACCGGAGAATTCGCCACCTGATCTGATTTACCCCCTCATCCTCCTTCCCTGCCGGTGACCATTAGTTTGGTCTCACAGCCTGAACATTTGCTTTTATTATTATTATTATTATATTATTGGTTTGGGGGACACATTTAATGGTGCTCAGGGCTTCCTCCTGGCTCTGTGCTCGGGGATCACTTCCGGAGGTGCTCAGGGGACCATATGCGATACCAGGGATCCAACGCAGGCCAGCCATGGGCAAGGCTAGAGCTCTGCCACCGTAATGCCGCTTCATCCTCCGAGAGTTTCTTTCCTTTTTTGAGTTCATCCATTTGCTCGGTTGCTGGTGAGAAGGAGACGGCACAGACAGGAGTGAAGGCACCTTCCTTGCATGCAGCTCACCCTGATTCTATCCCTGGCCCGGGCACCCGACAAAGTTTCCCACACACCACCAGGTGTGACCTCTGAGCATCACCGGTGTGACCCAAGTCTCCACCCCCCAGAAAACCCCTCCATTCGTTTCAGTGCTCCCTGCACACCCCAGGTGTGGGTCACTTGCTGCTTTTCTCCCCCCGACTTGCATCACCAAGCACCGTAGCAGCCAGACTCACCCCTGCTGCTGCAGGTGGTAGGACGGTGTGAGTCTGAAGGTGTGTGTCTAAAGAATCTTCGAAAATACGATTTTTTAAATTTTTTTAATGGAATTGAATCCCCCATCCTTAGTCGCTTGCTGACGTTGAAATGACCTGGGGTCGCACCCCCTGGTCGCTGCACTGTGACTGGAGCCCGCGGCGCTGCAGGCTGTGGTGCTCGCTGGCTCGCACCCTCTGCCTTGGGGGCCTTCGGGGCTGGCACCCCACGGGGACATGGGGCCACAGGCTGTGGTTGTGGTGAGGCACTGTGCTGGGCAGAGGCCACAACTCCCGGCCTGCACGTCTCTTTACTCACCGGGGTCCCTGGGTGTAGCACCCCCTTTGACGGTGCTCACACCTCCCTGGCTGTGGTGGGAAGCAGACATCACGTGTGACGCCGGGGGGCACAGGCCTGCTAGAGGCAAGGCTCCCGCCACCAGCAGAGGTATGGGGATTGCACTCTGCATGTGTGACACCCTGGGGATTCGAACCCATGACCACAGGCTTGCAAAGCAGGCCCCCTAGCCCCCTGAGCCATTCCTGCTCTCCATCACTGTATCACTGTCATCCCGTTGTTCATCAAGTTGCTTGAGTGGGCGGGCACCAGTAACGTCTCCATTCGTCCTAGCCCTGAGATTTTACAAGCCTCTCCTTACTCGTCTTTTCCAACAGTGCCGCATTGGAGGCTCTTTCAGGGTCAGGGGAATGAGACCCATCATTGTTACTGGTTTTGGCATATTGAATACGCCATCTGGAGCTTGCCAGGCTCTGCTGTGCGGGCAGGATACTCTCGGTAGCTTGCCGGGCTCTCCGATAATCATACGTCATTAATTTACATTCTTATCAACAGGGTACAAGGGACTGTGAAATAGTCTCCATAGTTTGTCTTTTTCAATTTTCATTATACACACATTTGTTGGGCAACAATTTTCCCCCCAAATTTTCCCTTCTGGGCCGCTTTGCAAGGTCGGGTCTTATCTGCTCCAGTGCCTGTCACCATGTTATACACACACACACACACACACACTCACACACACACACACACACACGCACACACACACACACGCGCACACACACACTCACACGCGCACACACACGCACATACATTTAGGTGTTGTGATTGATAATACTGTTACTAGTTGGGTTTTACACACGACATCTTAACACCCCAGCCTTCATCACAGCGTTCACTTCCCTCCGCCACTGTCTCAGGGTCCCCCTTGGTTCCATTATCTCCACCCCAACATCCCCCAGTTTTGTAGATCAGTTATATACGTAGCTCAATCATACATACATACATTCATCAGTCATACATCAGAACTCAAATATGAAGGACATTATTGAAGTCTCTATTTGTCACCACTGGCTTTTCTTTTCCTTTTTTGGTTTTGGAGCCACATCCCCATTCCTCTGCGCTCCCAACTCCTCTTAGTTCAGTGCTCATGAGTTGCTCCCAGTGGTATTCAGGAGACTATGAGGTGCCAAGATTGAACTCTCATGGTTCCTGCGTGCAAAGCACATGCTTTTATGGGTCACACCCGGCGATGCTCAGGGGTTACTTCTGACTCTGCACTCAGGAATTACTCCTGGCGGTGCTTGGGGAACCATAGGGGATGCCGGGGATTAAACCCGGGTCAGCCATATGCAAGGCAAATGTCCTACTTGCTGTACTATCCCTCTGTCCTCAAATAAATAACTTTTGTTTCTTATTTTTTTATTAGAACATTTTAAGTGATTATTTACATTTTCTCTAACTTAGATTTTCCAGTTTTGAAGTCAAGTAATTGACTGTGTCCCCAGAACTATTTATTGAATATTCTTCTTCCATATTCATTATACATTTTCTTATCGAGTGCAGGTTTTCTGCAGATTACTTGATTTCCTATTGACATACGTGTACCATATATTAATTTCTGACCATTTTTTGTGTTTTCTCAGGATTTCTTTATTTTACTTTATTCTGTTCATTCTTGTTCTGACTCCACGGTTTTGTGTATTATTGCCCTACTATAAATTTTACTACAAATTTACTATAAAATTTAACATCTGGTGATGTTTCTCATGCTGCTACTTTGTTTACAAAAGTTCATTGGCTTTTCTTGAACATCAAAGGGTAAAACGATTTGTCAAGTTAAAAATATCTGCATGGGGTTTTTATGGAACTGTGCTAAGCTGGAAGATTATTTGCGATGTACTGACAAAATCCTTGGGTTCCAGGGAGATATTATAGGAGTTGAGGTACTTGCTTTTCATGTGATTAACTCCAGTTCTATCTCAGGCTCTATGTATAGTCCCCTAAGAACACCATCTGATGGGACTGAAAATATGCTCAGTACCTTCCCTCCTTCCTCCCTCCCTCCCTCCCTCCCTCCCTTCCTTCCTTCCTTCCTTCCTTCCTTCCTTCCTTCCTTCCTTCCTTCCTTCCTTCCTTCCTTCCTTCCTTCCTTCCTTCCTTCCCTCCTTTCCTCCCTCCTTCCCTTCCTCTCTCCTTCCTTCCCTCCCTCCCTCCCTCCCTCCCTCCCTCCCTCCTTCCTTCCTTCCTTCCTTCCTTCCTTCCTTCCTTCCTTCCTTCCTTCCTTCCTTCCTTCCTTCCTTCCTTCCTTCCTTCCTTCCTTCCTTCCTTCCTTCCTCTGAGGTGCTACCCCCTACTCAGTGCTCAGAAGGCCAGGCAATGCCAGGGATCAAGCCTAGGCATCTGGCACGATGTCCATGTGCTCCTGTCCATCCTGCTGTCTCTTGTCCTTCTTTTTCTACTAACCTGCTCCTGTGATGGGAATTTTCTCAGCAACGTCTTCAAACAAATGACTTAATCTCAAGTCTCTGTAGTGGTCCTCCCTGTTAAGTTGACTTTTTAAAAAATATTGAAGTAAATGTCTTAACAACTTTCCTACTTGCATGAGGTTAAAAATTTCATCACTGGAAGATTGCGCTAAAGTCTTGTCACCCTGTCACAGGAACAGCAAAAACATAATTTTTGCTCATGGAAACCGTCACATCTGTCTATTGTTTTTAGGTTCCATTTAGTTTCCCATCCTCTCTAGTGCTTAGGTCTCAGTCTCTGGTGGGAATTCTTGCTAAGTGAGATGTGTCTTTCTCTTCCTTTGGGACTTGAATGCTCCCAGAACCTCTCTCTTTCTGTCTCTGTCTCTGTCTCTCTCTCCTCTCTATTTGTTTCTTTCTCATAAATTCTGCTACTTGAATGAGTATTTGCATTTGGTCTCACAAAAATCTGAGAGAAAAAAAATGTTTTTCCTTCACAATGTCTGTTGTCAAAGAGTGCCCGTTGGTTTTCAGAAACGCAGAAGGTGAAAACTGGAATTCTAGATGGGTGGAGAATTTTTATGTTCGGTGCTAAACCAGTTGCCTTCTTTTCCAAAACTGTCCATAAAGAACAACATCTTGAGAAAGAAATTAAACTCCAAGAGAATTCTGTTTGTTTGTCTGGCATTTGGTCAGCAATTTTGAAGCACAGACTGCTTGTTATTAGGAGGGGAACTTTCAAATTCCTTATTTTATATTCTTATCAGAATAACAACTAGGCAGCAGATAAACATCTAGCTGAATGAGTGCGGAAGGTTTCTGTGTTTGGGGACCCATTATACTCTGAAAGATTGCTGCATGTTCTGTAACACTAGGAAAATAGGAAATATTTACAAACCTTCTCATTACAATTCCCAGCAAGAATATGAGCACTGGTGAAGGGATGGGTATTCGAGCATTGTATAACTGAGATTTAAACCTGAAAACTTTGTAACTTTCCACATGGTGACTCAATAAAAAATTAAAAAAAAAAAAAAGAATGCCAGGAGGATTTTTTTTTTTTAAGTTTTTGGGTCACACCCGACGATGCACAGGAGTTACTCCTGGCTCATACACTCAGGAATTACTCCTGGCGGTGCTCCGGGGACCATATGGGATGCTGGGAATCAAATCCGGGTTGGACGTGTGCAGGGCAAAAGCCCTACCCGCTGTGCTATCTCTCCAGTCCCTAAAGGTGGACTTTTTTTTTTGCATTTTGGGTCCCACCCAGCGATGCTCAGGGATTACTCCTGGTTCTGAACTCAGGAATCACCACTCCAGGCAGTGCCGGGGTGGGGTGGGTGGGCTTATGGGATGCTGGGGATCGAACCCGGGTGGGTGCAGGCAAGGTAAACGCCCTACCCTACCCGCTGTGCTATGACTCCGGCCCCAGAAGGATGTTTTGGATGTTTTTAAGATCATTTAGGAACACATTGGTGACAAGAATGAAGAACATTGGGAAGAAGACTTCTTTGGGGAGCACACCCCGTGGTATGTGGGCTGGGGCGGGGGTCCTGGTGCTCAGGAACCGTGAGATGCTAAGGGCTGAACCCAGGATTCCTGCAGAGCCTGTGCTCTGGCCCTTCGACCACTCCCTGGCCCAGGAAGGAAACATTTTGCTTTGGTTTTATAATAAACTACACTGTTGAAATCAGCCTCCCCTCTCCTCTCTCCTCTCCTCCCCTCCCTCCCCTCCCCTCCCCTCATTTCTCCTCTCCTCCCCTGCTCTGTCCCGCCCTGGACCTCCTCTTTCTTTCTTTCTTTCTTTCTTTCTTTCTTTCTTTCTTTCTTTCTTTCTTTCTTTCTTTCTTTCTTTCTTTCTTTCTTTCTTTCTTTCTTTCTTTCTTTCTTTCTTTCTTTCTTTCTTTCTTTCTTTCTTTCTTTCCTTCCTTCTCTCTCTCTTTCCTTCCTTCCTTCCCTCTTTCTTTCTTTCTTTCTTTCTTTCTTTCTTTCTTTCTTTCTTTCTTTCTTTCTTTCTTTCTTTCTTTCTTTCTTTCTTTCTTTCTTTCTTTCTTTCTTTCTCTCTCTCTCTCTCTCTCTCCCTCCCTCCCTCCCTCCCTCCCTCCCTTCCTTCCTTCCTTCCTTCCTTCCTTCCTTCCTTCCTTCCTTCCTTCCTTCCTTCCTTCCTTCCTTCCTTCTCCTTTCTCCTGGCTCAGTGCTCAGGAGTCATTCCTGTGGGGTACAAGGGACCAGATGTGGTGGCAGCCATGTACACAGCAAGCAAGCATTTATTTTCTATACTTTGTCTTCAGCCCCTCTCGTCATTATTTTTTAATGGCCCCAGTCAGTATGGGTGAATGTCTTCACCACAGCTCTGTCCCACTTTGGTGCAGACGTAGAGAGTGCTATTTAGCCATCTTTGGACCTTACCAGAAGGCTGGTATGGAGGCAGAAGGGATTAAGGAAGTAGGAATGTAGGCAAGGGAATGATGATATAAATGAATTCTATTGTCCATGCTGGATAAGAAGGTGAGATCATAAAGCAGAAAAAGGGCACTGAAGAAGCAATAGAGCTGGGTCCAAAGCAGGTCCAAATAAAATGGGTAATTGCTAGAGTTGAGAACAAGGTGAAAGATTTCAAAAGATGTGATGTGCGTGAGACACTTCACACTGAGCTTGGATCGTGGATCAGTGAAACCTAGGAGAGGCTATGATCATACCAGAGGGACCGACAGAGAATTCAGGACAGGCGCAATTCAAAGCAGGAGGAAGACTCAGAAAGAAAGAGATATTCTAGGTATTAACTACTTGGGTAGCACTAGAACCATGAATTATGGCAGTAATGGTGATGGGCTGACAATTGTCAGTATCTTCAAGAAGTGGAGGGAGAAGCCTAGAGGTGACTAGGACAAAGGGGAATAGAATAATAATCTGACAACACAGGTTGTGACTATTTTGAGGTCCATCCCAAGAAAAGACTAAAGACATTATTTTTAAAGGGCCAGGTTTCAGAATTTTGTCGCTCAGTAGGATCACCTGGGGACCCTTGGACTCCTAGATCCTCAGCCATGCCAATGAACGTGAACTCCCGGGAACCGGAATCCAGCACGCGTCTGTCTTTCCGGACTCCTGGGGGATTTAAATGTCAGTTAAGGTTGGCAGGTGCTGTCACGAACTCGACCCTGTTGTATATCACTTGTTGGAAATTAAAGCAGGACAAGTTGACCTTGACAGAGAGGCAGATTTTTTGCTGAGAATATACCCATGTAAATGGGGAGCAGGAAATAAAAACACTGTGCAGCAATAAAGACAGCTGCTGGGAATCAGCCGGAAATGGTGAGGTTATTATGATAAGAAAGTTGACAATTTGAGAACTTGAGGGGCTGCTTTCATTTAGATGATCGACTTTCATATCCCCGTGGCCGGGGGCCAAGTACCTCCCTTTACTACCAGTCTCCTCATTTGTAAAAGGGAACCCAAACACACATACCTGTCAGCTGTTGGCAGGTTGCAAATATTCCTGGCAGAGTTCCCTTAATAAATACATATCCCTCCACTGGGAAATACTTTCATGTTTGTCTTTCTCTGTCGATACATATATGATGTTCCTTTGTGAAAGAACGCTTGGGTTCTTTTTCACTTAGGTGTCACGTGTGTTTTCTATGATTTGTGGTGTGTATTCATCTATTCAATCTGTTTAGAGGTCGGTGAAAGATCCCATGACAAGCTGTATTCTGGAACACGTCGAGACTGTGTCCAATGGTCATCAGCTCCCTTCCTCTGGAAGTCGTCATATGACAAGTGGGGGCTGTACCACGCTCCTTCTCTCGTACTTGGGACGAGGGTTTTAAGTTGTGTCTTGGGAGAGACCAGGCATTCCCTGTCTTCCAGCTTCACTTGCCAGGGCTTGCTCTGTTCCGTGACCGATATCCCCGTGCAGGTGAGGCTGGACAGGGAGGCTCTCAGTGTTTTGTTTCTCTCAGACACTCCTCGTCGGGTTGTTGACGGAACCCAGCTCCTCGCTGCCTAGATTAGCAAGTGTCCCCAAGAAGGTCACTCCGAGTTTGATAAATGTCTTCGTTTACCACGCATGTAGAGCCACTTTCCTCAGGACCTTTTACAGATCCACGAGTCAATATTTCTATTAAAAACTAATTTCTGTGGGAAGAAAGAAAACATGTCTCCTGTTCGGAAGGCTGGTGGTTCATGATCTGTGCAGTGCTGGGAACCAGGACAGGCATTGTGTGATTACTGGCGACCATTTTTCTGACACTTTCTTTACTCAGGATATCAAGATGGAAAATGACACGACTTCCATTTTCCCCGAAAGGGTGGCAGGAAGTTGAAAAACATAGACACATTTTTTTTCTTTTTGGGTTACATCCAGCTATGCTCAGAGGTTACTCCTGGTTCTGTACTCAGGAATTACTCCTGGCGGTGCTTGGGGGACCATATGGGATGCTGGGAATCGAACCCAGGTTGGTTGCAAGGCAAATGCCCTACCCGCTGTACTATTGCTCCAGCCCCAGA
This sequence comes from Sorex araneus, assembly GCF_027595985.1. NCBI lineage: Eukaryota > Metazoa > Chordata > Mammalia > Eulipotyphla > Soricidae > Sorex > Sorex araneus. The sequence continues at coordinate 60,991,436 of NC_073311.1, forward strand.
CACATTTTTAATTGTGTTTTTGGCCATTTGTATTTCTTCTTTGAGGAAGTTTCTGTTCATTTCTTCTCCCCATTTTTTGCATGGGGTTGGATGTTTTTTCTTGTTAAGTTCTACCAGTGCCTTATATATTGTGGATATTAACCCCTTATCAGATGGGTATTGGGTAAATATTTTTTCCCCATCTGTGGATTGCCTTTGTATCTTGGTTAATGTTTTTTTTCTTTTTTTTTCTTTTTGAATCACACTCGATGATGTACAGGGGTCACTCCTGGCTCTTCACTCAGGAATTACCCCTGGACGGATGCTGGGAATTGAACCCGGGTCGGCCGCGTGCAAGGCAAACACCCTACCCGCTATGCTATCGCTCCAGCCCTAATGTTTTTATTTTTGATGTGCAGAAGATTCAGAGTATAATGCTTAATGAAATTGAGTCAGTAGGAGAGGGACAGACAGAATGATTGCACTTATTTGTGGGATGTAAATAAACAAAATATGAGACTAAGACCCAATAACAAGGGCCAAGAGGATTGGTCCATGGTGGAAGCCTACCTCAAATGCTTGGGGAAAAGGCAGTTGGGATAGAGAAGGGACCAGTACGACAAAGATAGTTGGAAGGGATCACTCTGGATAAGAACTGTGTGCTGAAAGGAGGTAAAGGAAAAAAATATGGTAACCTCTCAGTATCTGTATGGCAAACCATGGTGCCCAGAAGGAGAGAGAGAGAGAGAGAGAGAGAGAGAGAGAGAGAGAGAGAGAGAGAGAGAGAGAGAGAGAGAGAGAGAGAGACAGACAGACAGACAGACAGATAGACAGAGAGAGAGACAGACAGACAGACACAGAGAGACAGAGAGACAGAGAGAGAGACAGAGAGAGGGGAAAGACAGAGAGAGGGAGAGAGAGGGAGAGAGAGAAAGAGAGAGAGACAGACAGACAGACACAGAGAGACAGAGAGACAGAGACAGACAGACAGACAGAGAGACAGAGAGAGGGGAAAGAGAGAGAGACAGACAGACAGACACAGAGAGAGACAGACAGACACAGAGAGACAGAGAGAGGGGAAAGAGAGAGACAGAGAGAGAGAGGGAGAGAGAGAGAGAGAGAAGTGCCTGCCATGGAGCGAGGCTGGGGGAGGAGGAGTGGTGGGAAGGAAACTGGGGTCGTTGGTGGTATAAATGGGCACAGGTGGGAGGATGGGTGTTGGAGCACTGTGCGACTGAAACCCATCGTAAATAGTTTTGTAACTGTGGTGAAAAAAAGAGAAAAACTTCCTTTTCTGAGAAATGAAACCAAAAGGACTATGACTGCATGAGGTCTGGGCGTTGCTGACGGTGAGTCCCCCTCCAGCACAGACGCCTCCTTGGGAAGGGGGTGCTCGCGCACGAGCCAGTGACTTCCGGCCCCCTCTTAAATTTGCCGACTGTGGTCTTTGCTCAAGAGGAAGCCCAGAGCCAGTCGCGCGGGGCTCCCCAAGCAGCGGTGCCCCCCTGCGGAGCAGACTGCAAGGCTTGCCCGCCCACGCGGAGCTGTCAAATCATCTGCAAGGAGTGCGACCTCCCTCCAAAGGTCTCTCCAGTCCCCTTCACTTCGACTTCTCTGGCTATTTCAAACACACATAAATCGGACTCCAAGTGTTCAAGTCTCGTAAAAGGCCCAGGAAATTTCAGGCCAGTGACTCAAAACCCAGCTAAGCAGCTTCTTGGCACAGTGCTCTAAGACTGGACACATGTCATTGGGTCATAAACTCAATAGCCCCTTGTGGGGATTGACCCGGCTTATTTGAAGGGTGGTCTTTGCCCAAAGGGGTCAGAGAAGCTTGGTGTGGAGCTGAGGGGAGCGGGGATGGGGAATATGTGAGGTGTTTAAGTTTCTTTTGAAATTACTTAAACCTGAGATTTTACAAAGTTACTTGATATGGACCAGGATAACTGTGTTTGATCCTGGCCCGGGTACACTCCCCTGCCCCATCTCACCGACTGAGAGAGATTCCAGAGCACAGACCCAGGAGTAGCCCCCAAGCACCACTGGATATGATCCCTCCCAAACCCCAAAATTGAACAATACACACAACCATAGAGTCATGTGGCAAAAGATTTTCAGTTAAATGCCCACCTCTGTTAAAAGCTCACATTTATTCTTCACATTAGTATTTTGTCGAACCCGGGTTGGCCACGTGCAAGGTGAACGCCCTACCTGCTGCAGACCCTCTCGGAGAGTCTGGCAAGCTACGGAGAGTATCTCGCCTGCACGGCAGAGCCTGCCAAGCTCCCCGTGGAGTATTCAATATGCCAAAAACAGTAACAAGTCTCACAATGGAGACATTACTGGTGCCCACTCGAGCAAATCGATGAGCAACGGGATGACAGTGACAGTGACAATATTTTGTCCTTTGACTTCTACTCAACTTAATAATGGTTTAAAATCATGGGTTACCCTAATTCTTTGAGTATGTTAGTATATCTTTTTTTCCTGAGTAGCTGAAAGACTGAATAAAATAATGTGGGTCCACTACCTAAACCTTAACAGATGCTCAATAAGCACTTAATTTTCCTCAGTAGTTTGAGGCCTTGTAGGATTTACTATGTGACTAAAAAAGCTCAGACACTTGAAAATCACTTTACTCTGTTTATTTATTTTTTACTTTGGACCCAATCTGGATGTGCTCAGGGATTGCTCCTGGCTCTGTGCTCAGAGATCACTCCTGGAGTGCTCAGGGGATCATACGGGGTGCCAGGGATCGAACCTGGATTGGCCGTGTGCAAGGCAAGCATCCTACCCACTGTATCCACTGTGCCCACTGTACTTCGGCTCTGGGCCCATGCTCTGTTTATTTAATTGTGCTCTCCTCATCCCATTTCTCTGTCCCTCCCTTCCCACCGTCTCCCCTCCCCTTCCCTGGAGCATTCTCAGATGAGTTCACCCTGCGTCCTGCCAGACTTGTGGGTGCTGACTGAGGATGTTGGACTGAGTTTCTCACATCTGAGCCTCTCACGTGGTAGGCGTGGGTTCTACCACCTGGGCGCTTCCCACCCCCCCAGCTCCCTTTTATGACTTAGTTTTTTTCTTTTTGGGTCACACCCGGCGTTGCACAGGGGTTACTCCTGGCAACATGCTCGGGGGACCATATGGGATACTGGGGCTCGAACCCGGGTCGGCCGCGTGCAAGGCAGACACCCTACCCACTGTGCTATCGCTCCAGCCCCCCTTTCACGTCTTTTATATGAAAGTTAAGGTGAACACAGAGGGCTCGTTTGCTGTGGGTGGATTGTCCCTCAGAATCCCCACTCTGCGAACGGCGGACACGTTCACTAACCCATTCAGTGCTGAATTCCCCGAGAAACTGAATCTCGGGGGGCGAGAGCAAGCAGAGAGGATGAGAGGGTGCTCAGGCAGCCGTGCCCGGGGGAGAGAGCGGGTGGCTCAGGGCTGCATGGAGAGCAAACCCAAGTTCCAGGGCAGGTTTGCCTCGGCCTCAGCTAGCCGTGGGACTCTCTCTCTACTTTGGGGCATTATGGCTTGCAACACAGACACTGAGAGGTCATCATGTTTGGTCCATTATCTACTTTCAGCATGCATCTCCCATCCCGACTGATTCCTCCAGCCATCATTTTCTTAGTGATCCCTTCTCTATTCCATCTGCCTTCTCCCCTCTGCTCATGAAGCAGGCTTCCAGCTATGGGGCAATCCCCCTGGCCCTTGTATCTACGGTCCTTGGGTGTCAGCCTCATGTGATGTTATTCTACACTCCACTAATGAGTGCAGTCCCTCTATGTCTGTCCCTCTCTTTCTGACTCATTTCACTTAGCATGATACTCTCCATGTCTATCCATTTATAAGCAAATTTCATGACTTCATCTCTCCTACCAGCTGCATAGTATTCCATTGTGTAGATGTACCAAAGTTTCTTTAACCATAACTATTCTTTCTGAATCAAGAGTGCATGAAGTTGGCAATGTTGGAGGCTTTGCCAAATTTAGACATGGGTGGATTTAATTAATATAACTAACACTAGTGAGTAACACACAAAGCATCTGGATTTCAAAGTATATTTTCTATTATTATGATGGGGGGGTGGGCGACACCCAGTGGTGCTCAGGACTTACTCCTGGCACTGTCCCCAAGCATCACTGCTGGTGCGGCTTGGGCGGGGGGCACATGGGTACTGGAGTTTGAACCCACGTCCACCAGGTACAAGGCAAGCACCCTACCCATTGTACTATCTCTCCACTGGTCGCATTGTTGCTGCAAAGAAGGGGTTAGACCATTAATAACCATAAAAAAAAATCAGAAACCAAAGGTTACGAGTCAAGCTCATGTATCCCCAGAAAAGATTGCATTATGCATATGAAAACCAAACGGAATGCATTTTCTATGTATATTCATGTGCATTCTCCGAAATCCTTTTTGTGAAGTATTGGCAGGAACAGACGCAAGCAGAGCATTTTCCAGACATATACGGGTAGTCCTGGCCCCCCTTGGCACCGCCTTTACCTAGAGGAGGGTTTTTTCAATCTCTCTCCCCCTGTGAAATATTATACTGAACAAATATTCAGAATAGCACATTAATGCATAAACAGCCATGTGGAGAAGACTCCAGTTGGTGAATATTTGAAGATGTATAAAATTTTCCAGTGTTTTTTGATCTGGCACAGATGTGAGCGCGTGTTTCAACAGTAAACAGATGGCTCAGTCCGATGGGGAAGTCGGAGTTGCTTTCATAGTGATTCAACTTGACACGGCCACAGACTGAGCGCATAGGAGCCACGAAGCAGCCAGCCAGGGCAGTGCACCCCTCTCGATCCCAAAGGCGTGAGGGGAAGCAAGTAGTGGGTAGGGGAGGAATACATGGAGAGGGCACCCGGAAAGGAGCAGGGGGGATTGCCTGGGAGGAGGTTGCAGGGGGCTGAGTCTCTGAGCTCCCTTTTAGGTCTGCAGCAGCTCTCCTGGGGCTCACCCACACAAGAAGTCAGAAAGACAGAGTGTGTGTGTGTGTGTGTGTGTGTGTGTGTGTGTGTGTGTGTGTGTGTCCAGCAGAGAGACTGGAGTACCTGGGGTTGAGTGTGGGGGAATTAAGGCCTTGAGAAAGCTAAGTACCTACTGAAGATGCCATAAATTGATTCACCAAACATTCACTGAGTGTTTTTGTGCGAGAGGCACTGTCATGAGTCTGCGGGAAAACAGAAGGATAATAGCCCCGAAATAATAAGCCTGTAATAAAGGAGCTCAGAGCTTAGACCCAGAGGATCCTAAGTCTTTGCAAAGAGTGAAAAATCGCATCTAAGTGAAAGGTTTAATTTCCAAACAAAGAGACAAAACTTTTGAAGAATGTTCCCAGCGGCCACTTTGGAGAGACCATTGTCCTCCTGAGATGCCCCGGAGATAACAGGAAGTGCACTTACAGGAAGGGCCTTGAACCCGAGGGCTGAGCAAAGACACTGGAACACTATCAGGATGTCCCATCCAGACCCGAGAGCCAGAAGTGATGTGGAACAAAGGGTCTAGTTGAAAGAAGTGCTGAGTGGCTACCTGGTAGACTTCCAAAAGTTTTGGAAGGGATGTGTGTGTGTGTACATGTGCGCGTGCGCGTGCCACATGCCTGAGGTGGGCATGCACATCTGTCTGGGGTGTCAGGATGGAGGAAGGACGGGGAATAAGTATTTACCGCAAACTTAAGTTTTAGGTCAAGTGTCAGCGAGCTCGTCTGGATGAGGGAAATTCCGTGTGGGATCCCGGAGCCAGCGGTCGTCCCTCTGTGGGATTGGGCAATGCTGCCCCTTACCTCCATGCCAACTTGAGCCCAGAATCGAGCCCTTTCGTCTGTTCCTACACACCAGCTTTCACCGCATCCATTACTCAGGAAAAGTGCTCACAGTGGACTTGTCATATAAATATTTTTTAAATAGTTTATGGAGAATTTCATTAAGGTGGTGTAGGGGTTAATGAAAAAAAGTGTGCCTGCTGCCATTGGCCGTCACCATTACATTTATTCTCCTGCCTCAGTATTTTCTTTTCTCTTTCTCTCAGTATTTTCTTTTCTTCTTCCCAGATACTTTAATTACTTCTTTCCACAACTGCCAATGTTCCAATAAAAAGTTGTGCTTGTTTCTGTTTGTCTTGCATCATATCTGCAGGTGCCCAGTCCGGGGCCACAGAGTGGCAGGGATGAAACCTGGCTCCCCGGTATACAAAGCAAGCACTTAGTCGGTTCAACCATCTCTTATCACAGTTACCTTGAGAAATGGTTAGTTAAGGCGTGGGTTTCTGGTGTCTGGGAATTTTCTTTTTCTTTCTTGTTTTGTCTTCTCAGAGCTGGGATGAAAGCTAGGGCTCCATACTGCAAAACATATGTTCTACCTCTACATTCCTGGAATCTTTCTGAAAAAGTTAATTTTTAAAAAATTGAAATGACCTTCCATGTAATCTTATAAATGGCTGATGTGCATCAGTGAAAATCAACGTGTGGATATACTCCCATAACCTGGGTATACTCCCATAACCTGACCACTGAAAGTCCAATCACATCCTCCTCCTCCTCACATTTCTCCTTTTGTGATTTACTTCCTCCCTGTCAGAGAAATCTAACTTCTAACACTCTCTAGATGGTGTTGGCACTGCTATTCTGGGGGCCATACTTTGAGAACCATGGCTTGTTATATGAACACACATGGGGCAATCATTTTAATTTTAAAGTGACTTCATTCTCTGCTGATCTCCCGGGGATAGGCTGGGTGGGTGGGTAAGTAAGTCAGTTCCAGCAAATTCCCTCGATTGAGTCTGATCACCTGCCATGGCCATTTGAAAATGCTGCACTAGGTATTTATTTATGGTTGAATTTTTTTTATTTTGTGTGTGTGGGGGGCACACCCAGTGATGCTGAAGGGTTACTCCAGGATTTGCAGTCAGGAATTACTCCTGCCGGTACTTAGGGGACCCATATGGGGTCCTGAGGATTGACTCTAGGTTGGCCGCATGCAAGGCAAGTGCCTTACCCACTGTACTAGTTTCCAGTCCCGTGAAGTATCTCTGAGTTAAGTGCATATGAAACTAAATCAAAGCATAATCTTTGATCTAGTTAGTTACTGGATTCCACGGGACGTCAAAAGAACGCCTACAAGATGGTCGGACTTCTTCGTCAAGACCCTGAATAAACGGTTTGATGCTCTTCCTGTTCCTGGAGCAAGCAGACACCACTGGGCTACACTAGCTCGTGACAGGGATGGATGGAGACATTGCTGGCGCCCGTCAAGCAAATTGATGAGCAATGGGATGACAAGTGATACAAGTGAAGTGATACCAGAGAACCAAGTGAGGAGACTGGAAACCAGAACAGTTTTTGTTAATCTGCCACTCGACAATATGAATGTTTGATATAATTCTTAAGTGTTTTTATTATTGAAAAAAGGAAATCCTCAACCGGAAAGCAAGTATTAAAGGGACTTAAAGCATTAAAGTGGCAGCAAAATAGTATAAATTCCCCTTGTGCTCAAGCTACCCTTTATTTCATTTTATTGAATAAGTATTTATAGTACATACAGTATATGCACACCGTTTTCTTTTTTTAAATTTTATTTTATTATATTGAATCACCATGAAAAAAAATACAAAGCTTTCAGGTTTAAGTCTCAGTAATATAATGATTGAACCCTCATCCCTTCACCAGTACACATGTTCCACCACCAAGAACCCCAATATACCCCCCTCCCACCCAGCCCCCACCTAAGTAGCTAATGATCTTCATTTTATTCTCTCTATACTTTGAATTCATTAAATATTTCAATAGAGAACTCACTATTATTGTTTGGAATTCTCCCCCAACAATCAGGCTTGCCGAAAAGGCATCATTTAATAATTTCTTTTCATTGCCGAGAATGAAGATTCTATGAGCTCACACGGCCGCAACAGTGGCCGCGCGGTTTTGGATTTCGGCTATTTTAGTTCAGTTCACAGTCTAGATGCATTTCTGTAAGAAGCCGCTCTGGGTGCCAAAATGGGTTAGAAGACCTCTCAGATAGTCTTTAGGAGTAGAGGGTCTCTGCACCACATTTTCTTATAGGAAGAACATCAAGCTCAGTAGAAGAAACAAACAGATAGGAAAGAAAATCAACACATGATAGAGAAAAAAAAACACTGCATTTATACAGAGCAAGGAAATAGTTGGCCTCAGCATGCAGAGCCCTGGGTCTGGAATTTGTGCGATTTGTGTATCACTCTGGCTGGTGACAGGTGTTTTTGGTAGAAGAGTGGAAGTGACGGGGAAGCACTGATCAGGAGGCAATTAGCTCAGGACTCATTTTGCTTTCAGAGCAGAGGGTCTGCTAAGGCACGGGTTGTTGAGTTTCACTGTCCAGATCTCCAGGGGTTATCTTGTTCCTTGTTATTGTCCTTTAAACATTCAGGATGTCAGCCGTAAGTTCTTTTCAACTTTGTGTCCACCTTTGGGTCAGAGAGAAAGGAAGAGGGAAGCCACCAATCAAGCTTGTCTCTTGTGACTTTCTGGCCAACTTGGTGCTCCTGGCCCAGTTCCTCCTGGCAGGATTAATTAGCATCTTATGATCCATGGGTTCGGTAGCTCCTTCTCACTCCTGGGAGAGATGAAGTGGTGTTTAGCTCCGTCATTCTGAGCTTCAGCAGAAGCAATGAGGGCTCCACTACCAAGAGATAAATGTCTGTCCCCTGACTTCCCGGGGCTGCTGTCAGGCTGGTACTGCTAGTTCTGTTTCAGAATTAGCACTTGAAGCATTCAAGCACGGAATGAAAACATCTCAAACTCAAGTATCCTATAACCCAACAGCTTAATCCTGGCGTGGATACTTATAAGCTTTGAAGAAATTGGTCGACTTAGCTTGCATTTCCCTCCCTGTCAAATAGGGACAATTGTACTACCTTTCCCCGGCATACTGGTGATTTACCAGAGGCCAGTGTATGCCACATCCCTTCGGTGCTTGGCCCCTAGTGCTCAATACACAGAGGCTTTGGGTGTTAGTCTCAGAGATCTTTCCCCATTAGAAAAGGGCGAATGCTTCCAGGTTGCTGCAGAAAAGGGTCCTGGTGGAATGCAGGAAGAAGCGAGAAGCTTAGTGCATCGTTCATTAGTCTCTCCAATTATTACAGTTGTATATATAAGCAGATTCTTTCCAGTCTACTTTTAGCCTGGCTCCGTGCACACTACTAAATTTCACTTGAGTGTTTATGTGAGCCAATGAAAATGAACTGCAATCAGGACAAGAAAGTAGAAGCAGCTTAGGGCTCTATTGTAATACGCAGACAGTAAGTCATGGGATTTTTCTCTGAATTCCGTTCTCTTCCTTGTGAAATAGAGAAGGCGGACTTTTCAACAGTTGAAAATAATATCTCTCCTCCAGATTTGCCTCACTTCATTGGCTAGGGAATCTGTTTTTATAACTTTTGCTTGAGATTTATCCTTGCTGGTGGAATCTGGTTAGTGCCGATTGGATGATTGTACCCGTGGCCATTTTATTTTATTTTATTTTTTTTTAAATTGAATCACTGTGGGACAGACCTCACAAAGCTGTTCATGATTAGGTTTCAGTCATATAGTGTTTCAATACCCACCCCAGAACCATTGTCCCAGTGTCCCTCCCGTCACCCCCACCTCCATCCCCACCCCCAGCCTGCCACTATGGCAGGTACTTTTCCTCTCTCTCTCTCTCTTTCTCTCTCTCTCTCACACACACACACATTCTCCCTCTCTCTCCCTCTCTCTTGCTCGCTCTCTTTCCTTTTGGGCATTGTGGTTTGCAATACAGATACTGAAAGATTATAAGGAATATTCCTTTACCTACTTTTAACACTCAGTTCTTGTTCTGCCTGGTCATTCCTAGCTATTATTGTCATACTGGTCTCTTCTCTGTCATACCTACCGCCACCTCACATATACTTGTGGTTGATTATTCCAACCAATGACCAGTCCTCCTAGCCCCTGCTTACCTTAGTCATGTATATTAGTCTCCTACTGTATAAATATGTATATGTACACATATGTGTGTATATATATATGTGATTTTTGATACCTGTGATTTCAACTGAATGTAGTAGGGCCATAGCTTGGGACCAAAGACATCAAAGTCAAATCCATGCTGAGTGGGAGGGACACAGCCCAAGGGCATGCGTCCCGAGCCAATGTCCAATGTCCCTGGCGGCATCTGGCAGTGTGGAACTGCGTGACCTCGAGGTAAGGTCCCCTGCTTTGCATCCTACTGGATGTCTCTCTTGCCGAGAGGGAAAGGAAACCGTCTCCTCCCACGTCCCCCCATAAAGCTCCTCCCACTTATCCCAACCCACTTTTCCTCGTCACTGGACCCAGACTGGTGGGCCTGACTGCGTGCCAGGCAGACCTGTCGGCACTGCCCACTCGGGGGAGCCTGTCCTCCAGGTATCTGCCTGTCTTGCTAGTTGGCACCTTTCCCCCTTCAGCTCTGCTTCCAGCCAGCGGTCATCTTCCCTCTGGGGCCTCTCCTGGCCTCGATCTTGAACATTGTCGCCTCTGATACTCCAGCCTTTCCTCTCCTTAACACCCGTCACCACCAAATATGACACCGGGATGAAGCATCAGAAGGGTTTTGTTCACTTTATAACTGTCTTCCTGCTTCTTTGCTTTTTAACGACCAGGCTCACTGATGTTCTGGGTTTACACACATTGTCAGGGACCGAACCCGGGGTGCTCCGGTACAAACCATGCACCCCAGGCCTTTGAGCCATCTCCTTGGCTCTTCAAACTATCTTTTTTTTTTTTTTGACATGTCGTTTTATTCAAATATCAGTCTGGCCACACATGATCTAAGAACACTCAAGTGAACCAGCTGTTCATTGGTCTTCAGACATCATAGCCAATGAGGTCATGCTTCCCAATGATCTCGCCGACATAGAACCACATCCACACCTCTGTGGCCACCAATCCATTCAGCAAAGCTTCCTTCACCGTGAGATGCCTGAAGCTCCCTGTCTTAGCACTGTTGATTATTTTTTTCGAGCTTTGAATAGCTGTTGGGATCTCAGCGGGGGTTGGAGGAACCAGCTCAACCTTGGCATACTGGAGACATGTGGCAAATCGAGGTTTCGAGTAAGTCTCAGCAGCGCTGATGAGCGCCGGGGCCTTCTCCGTGAGGTTGCGCACGAACTGGGTAATGGTGCCAGCTTGGAGCCTCCGTCGCCCAGCTCGGCCCACTGAAAGTCACCCCTGGAAGCTCTTCAAACTATCTTTTGAAAATTCTGTTCTGTTTGTATTCTCTTCCCATTGCCGGGAAAAGTGTTGGGAATTCCCAGTAAGTGGTTACTGAATGAGACGCATATCCTCCCAACAAATCCCGTAGCAATCCAGGCAAACTTCACTCTGAGTCAGCCTGTGCAGGGCTGACAATATGACTTGGACCATGCACTCGCTGAAGGTTGCTCCTTTGGTGGGTACTTAAACTAGGTAAGCAGTGCCTCTCACAGGACTTGTTCAAGCAGAACTTCATGCTGATTGTGTGTGTTAAGTTCTCTGGACATGCAGATAAACCCTGGTTCCCTTTGGCTGCTATTTCTTTCAAAGAACTTTCAAAGAACTAAGCTGGCTCCTTCCTTCACCCTTTTTTTTCTTGGAGGGCTGATTCTTCTCCACATCTCACCAGCAGGGAAGATCTGTTACAAAGCTAGGAAAATTTAAGTTCCCGGCATCTCACCAAGTCACTGAATTTAGTTTTCTATTAAGGTGCGACTGCCTTTAGGAGAATCTCCTTTTTAAAAATTTGAATGACTCCTAAGAGAAAGAATTGTGTTACTTCTTATAGGTTACTGCTAAAATGTGAATAACACAAATTTCCAAAATAAACGCTTTTATTTTGCTGAATTTTTGCTGCAAATAATTCTAAAATTATGCAGATAATTTAAAAATATGTCATTGGTTAACTCTATTTTTCATTTCTACTTCTAGTACGATAAACTTGAACATGTGGAAACTGGACTATCTTATTATGGTGTACTAAAGTCCCAGTATTTTTCCCTTTATAGATACTAACTTAATTATTTATTCATAATCCAAGTTTTGCAGGTGAGGAAATAAAGATCCAGAGATGTTATAATGTTATTCAACATCTAAATTGAACAGTAACATAAAGACTGAAATGTGGGCATTGTACACTGTATAGGTCTCTAATCTCCAAACTAATTATCAGAATTTTTAGTACTCTTTGGAAAGGTATCAAGAAAAATAAGTTAGTTTCCCAGTTTTCTGGTTTCTTGAGCCAGTGTAATATTTATATCTACACAATTGTATATAAAAATTTACCTTAAGATGGAAAAAATAAAAATAAAATCTTACTGTATTATTAAACAAGACTGTGATTAAACAAAACAATGATTGTGAAGGCTGGAAAGAATTAAAGATAAAAATCAGTAAACATATATACATGACAAGTTTGGGACTCAAAGCACAATTTGCTTTTCATAACATCTTGCAATAAAACATTACATAAATGCTGCCGCTAAAAATACGTATTTCCAAATGTCAAAAATCTGCTTTGAAAATTCAATCAGGTGGTTAATGCTGGAACTGAATTAATAACATGCACTTATAATCTGCATGGTGATTATTGCTGGTATCTCTTAATTTTTTATTGCTAAGAAAGTAAATCAACACCAAAATTCACGCCTGTAAAGTTCATACCATTTTCTTAGCTGTTGTGATTTATGATTTGGTTGTTTGTGTGTCTGGCTTAAATTGTGAGTCCAATGGCTGGATTCCCATTCTTGAGATGTCTTGCCTAATGCTAAGCGTACTGTTGGCTCTCAACAAATAACAAATTATTTCCGTCATAACCCCTCACACTCCCGTCTAGACAGTCTTCCATGTGGCACTCTTGTTCTTGCTTTCATATTATCATCAGTAATGGCAGAATGAACTTTGAGGTTTACTTGCATATTTTTCAACAGTTGCAGGTTTTCGAAACAGCTAAGTGTCACCCATCCTAGGAATCCTATTTTATTCAAAGAAAAGATTTAATGTAAATTCTAATTTGTTTGGAGGGTTTCAAGGGTCATTTAAAAACCTACTGGATGTAGCAGATTCTTCACGATCCATCCTCTTCCAATGCTGACCTGTCATTCAGCAACACAATGAGACCATTGGTTCCATTAATGGTCAGACCGATCCATTTTATGCTATCTTTGGAATTCAGAATGATTTATTCCTATATCCAAAGCCAGGAGAGTCTAATAACATCTTTATATTTTGTATATTTTGAAGTATATGTAAATATGACAATAATTTGTAAGGGCTGGAGCAATAGTACAGTGGGTAGGGCATTTGCCTTGCAGGAGACCAACCTGGGTTCGATTCCCAACATCCCTGAGCACCGCCAGGAGTAATTCCTGAGTGCATGAGCCAGAAGTGTGATTTTTGGGTGTGACCCAAAAAGCAAAAAACCAAAAAAAAAAAAACAAAAGAACCAAACCCCCTACCCCCAGTGATTTGTAAAGATAATATTCAGAGTCAGAGACATATAAAGGGGTTAGGGCTCTTGCCTTTCATGTGGCTGACCCAGATTTGATCCCTAGCATCACAGATGGTCTCCCAAGCTCTCCAGGAGTGATCCCTGAGCACTGCTGGGTGTGGCACCAAAACAAAACAAGCAAACACAACAGCTAACACTCAGAGAGACTTAACTGTCATTTAAATCTATGACTGTTGAACAAGACATGGCAACGTTATGAGAAACAGGATTATGCAAGCCATAGAAAGCGTGTGGCCAACCACTAAAAGGCAGCCGCAGGGCAGCCACACACTGCTGGGTCAGAATTCAGCTGATGTCCGCATCACCCTCTGGATTCCTGCCTCCTTACGCTTGCCCACAGCTTTGTCTTTTAAGTATCGATGATGTGGCTTTCAAAATAGAATATATTGAAACAATTTGGAAGTGATTTTGTAAAATATATCATGATTAATTAAATCCTTGAGGAAGCCTGGATATTTTCCAGTGGTTCCCTTTGCTTTCAGCAGTGGTTTTCCACACAACGCCGTTGGATGCCCACGCATCAAATGATATTGACTTATTAGGAGATGGTTTACGTCCCTGGTGCCCTCTCAACCCAGTCGCCTCTTTGATTTTGCAACAGGGTTTGACACTTGGGTTTCTTTTGAAAACAAATGGTCTCTTGGATGAAATTTCAGCCTTCCTAGTTCCTTCTCACCTAAACAGACTCACTGCTTGCCTGTGTTAATGTTCATGCCTCAGCAACATTGCAGTACTGTAATTTCTAGGAAGCGCAGTATTTCCTGTGCTGAGTTCATTTGCACAGGCTAGTCACACAGCCAGAATGTCTGCCTTTTGTGTTCTCGAGACTCTTTCCCATCTCCCCTCCCCTCCCCTCCCTCCCCTCCCCTCCCTCCCCTCCCCTCCCTTCCCTCCCCTCCCCTCCCCTCCCCTCCCCTCCCCTCCCCTCCCCTCCCCTCTCCTCCCCTCCTCTCCTCTCCTCTCCCCTCCCCTCCCCTCCTCTCCTCTCCTCTCCTCTCCTCTCCTCTCCTCTCCTCTCCTCTCCTCTCCTCTCCTCTCCTCTCCTCTCCTCTCCTCTCCTCTCCTCTCCTCTCCTCTCCTCTCCTCTCCTCTCCTCTCCTCTCCTCTCCTCTCCTCTCCTCTCCTCTCCTCTCCTCTCCCCTCCTCTCCCCTCCCCTCCCGACTTTGCCCTGTCTTTCCCTCCCTCTCCTCCCCTCCCCTCCCCTCCCCTCCCTTCTCCTTTTCTTTCCTTCTGAGGGATGCACCTGCCTGTGCTTGGGGCTCACAAACTCGGTGCTGGGAATCTAACCGAGGCTGGCTGTGTACAAGGCCTTGTGTACAGTGGCCTTGCCCACTGCACCATCTCTCCAGTCCCAGTGGGTACACAATTTTCTATTGGTAAAAGTTTTCTGACTTAAATGCCATACTCTGTGATTTGGAAAGTAAACAAACCAGAAAAAAAATACCAAAATATTTTGGTACTTTCTTACATGGGTCTGGAAGCCAGCTTCTTTTATTTACTTCATAAATTATCCTCTCGTTTTAATAGGAAAGTTTTGATTTGAACTTTAGCAGAGGGCAAAAGAGATAAACTGCCAAGATAGGTCAAGTGAGGATAGTAAACTTGGCTAATTACTCTCTCTTCCTTTGGAGTTTGATCAGTTTTTGTAGGTGAAAATTGTTCTCATTAAGTCATTAAAATGTTTATGAACTTTCATGTTTTCTTTTTCCTAACTTGCTGGCATTATAAATAATCAACAAATGATTGCTACTTTAAAATTGGATATCAGTTTTGTCTTTTAAAAAATCTTGTTTGGGCACCACATAAACCCTGGAACTATCATGATCTTTAGCTTTATGGCCATATAAACAACTACCAGTTCCATATCACAGTCCTTGAAGAGTGACTGAATTTTAGTGGTAGGTTTGGATTGCTGATTTTTGTCCACATTCCTTTCTTGATGCCAGAAAATCCCCGCTTGACTCCAGTAATTCTAAATTATTCCAGAAACTTGAGATTGATAAATATTACTTATAATAAAGAGCGATAAAGCTTAGGAGAAAATAATAAATAAATTGTAGGTTACATGTTTTAATGTTTATTATGTGATTAAAATCTACCAACTATATGAGTTTTTTTAACCTTACTTTTCAAAGCCATTGTTTAAAATAAAGGCTTTTACTAAATTTTTAGCTCTTAGCCAATACAATAATTTATAGTAAAAGTAAAACACTTAATAATTTATTTCTGTAGGGTTTGTTTGTCCATACTTCATTCCTATCATGTTCATTTGATATCACAACAATCCTGTGAGGTAATTATTATTTCTTTTCTACAAAAAAATTTTAATTGTGAAAAAATCACTCATTTGCCTATAAAACGTTGATTACTTCTCTCAGTTGAGGTTAGTAAGAGATTTTAGAATCTATGATCTTGTGACACCTGAGATACTCTATACATCTTCTCTTCAAATACAGATACAGACTATTTTCTGCCCCCATCGCCGGGATTCCACATCAAAGTACTGGAAAACACTTTTTCTGTTTTCTATGCTGTTTACCTTCATTTTTTAGACTTTCTACTTTTTGTTTTTCCTGCTTTCTTATCGATTTTTCCTGAACCTCCCTTTCAGTTTAGCAACCCTCTGAGTGTCTGTTCTCACTTGCTGTTCCATTCCTTCGTTGTCTTACAGATGGAGTTCTAATCTACTCTATCTAATCATTTTTGATAATTGCTGAAAATTTTAGCCTTGCAATTTCCTTGAACATGAGTATTTATGATTATTTTTATCATTCAGTAGGACTGGAGCCATAGCACAGTGGATAGGGCGTTTGCTTTGCATGTGGCCGACCTGGGTTCAATTATTCCACTCCTCTCGGAGAGCCTGGCAAGCTACCGAGAATATCCCGCCCGCACGGCAGAGCCTGGCAAGCTCCCTGTGGCATATTCAATATGCCAAAAACAGTAACAACAAGTCTCACAATGGAGACATTACTGGTGCCCACTTGAACAAATCGAAGAACAACGGGACAACAGTGACAGTGCTACAGTGCTTTATCATCATTATCATCATTGTCATCCTTTTCATTATTTTGGGTTTTTTTCTTTTTAAAAAATTTTTTTATTGAATCACCATGTGGAAAGTTACAAAGCTTTCAGGTTTAAGTCTCAGTCATACAATGATCAGACACCCATCCCTTCACCAGTGCACATGTTCCACCACCAAGAACCCCAGTATACCTCCCATCCTACCCCCAACTCCGCCTGTGTGGCTGCTGATTTTCACTTTACTTTCTCTTTACAATGATTACATTCAATATTTCAACAGAAAACTCACTATTATTATTTGGAATTTTCCCCCAAAAATCAGACTTGCCGAAAAGGCATCATTTGATAATTTGTTTTCCATTGCTGAGAAATGAAGAGTATATGAGGTTTTGGATTTCTGGTATTTTAGTAATTAAGTCTAGAGAAATTTCTGCCAGAAGTTTCTGGCAGACCTTTTGGAAAACAATATGGACGATTCTCAAAAAACTAGAGGTTGAGCTCCCATTTGACCCAGCAATACCACTGCTGGGAATATATCCCAGAAAAGCCAAAAAGTATAGTTGAAATGACATCTGCACTTATATGTTCATCGCAGCACTGTTTACAATAGCCAGAATCTGGAAAAAACCCGAGTGCCCTAGAACAGATGACTGGTTGGAGAAACTCTGGTACATCTATACAATGGAATACTATGCAGCTGTTAGAAAGAATGAGGTCACGACGTTTGCATATAAGTGGATTAGCATGGAAAGTATCATGCTAAGTGAAATGAGTCAGAAAGAGAGAGACAGACATAGAAAGATTGCACTCATCTGTGGAATATAGAATAATAGACTATAAGACTAACACCCAAGAATAGTAGAAATAAGTACCAGGAGGTTGTCTCCATGGCTTGGAGGCTGGTCTCTCATTCTGGGCAACTCAGAGAAGGGAACACCAAGTAAAATGTGGTTGGAGGTCATGTGGGGGAAAGATGATGCGGGCCAAATATAGACTAGAGACTGAACACAATGGCCACTCAACACCTTTATTGCAAACCACAACACCTAATCAGAGAGAGAGAACAAAAGGGAATACCCTGCCATAGTGGCAGGGTGGGGTGGGGGGAGACGGGACTGGGGAGGGTGGGAGGGATGTTGGGTTTACTGGTGGTGGAGAATGGGCACTGGTGAAGGGATGGGTTATCGAACTTTGTAAGGGAGAAACATGAGCATAAAAATGTATAAATCTGTAACTGTACCCTCACGTTGACTCACTAATTAAAAATAAACTATTAATTAAAAAAAAAGAAGTTTCTGGCAGATCACTGCAAGCTCGTACCTCTGTTTAGTGGGCCTTATAAGATGGCGGTCACCACGCTGCTGCCGGGGAAAGGAAAGGCCGAGAGAGAAAAACATTTCCCCTCCCGGGGCGGCGTGAGGCCGTAGCTTAGTTCACAGTCTACAGGCATTTCTGCAAGAAGCCGCTGGGTGCCAAAAGTAGTTAGTTGGCCTCCGGGATCATGGGCATTCAGGAATGGAAGAGCCATTCATGTGCGGCCGCACGGGTCTATTTTGGTTTTTGGATCACAGTTAGAAGTGCTCAGGGCTTGCTCCTGACTGTGCTCAGAGCACTTTCCTGGTGGTGCTTGGGAAACCACGGTGGTATCAAGGATTCACATTGGGGTCAAGCATATACAAGGCAAACCTTAGCTTTTTATCATTGAATCATCATGATACACAGTTATAAAGTTGTGCATTGTTGAGTTTGAGTCCTACAACGTTCCAACACCCACCCTTTCAGCAGTGTACATTTTTCACCACTCCTGCCCCTTCCCTGCCTCTGTGAAAGACACTTTGCTTCTTTCTCTCTCTTCTCTCTCTTTTCCTTTTAAGCATTGTGGTTTGCAATACTGTTGTTGAAAGTGTATCATGCATATCACTTTACCTGCTTTCAGCACTCAGTTCTTGTCTAAAGTGACCATTTTCAGTATCAATCATACTGTCATACTGGTCCCTTCTGTATCCTAACTGCACTCACCCCTCCAGCCCCCCTTCTCCACATACTTTATGGCAAGCTTCATACATGGACCAGTCTTTCTGGCCCTCATTTCTATTGTCTTTGGATATTCTACTCATACTATGTTTTAGTTTTTTAAAATTTATGTCCCACAAATGAGTGTGATTGTTCTATGCCTGTCCCTATTACTCTGTCTTATATCACTCAGTATGACACTCTCCATGTTCATCCATGTAAAAGAAAATTTTATGACTTCATTTTACCTAATGGCTGTGTAGTATTCTATTGTGTAGATATTCCATAGTCTTCCTTATCCACTCATAGTTCTCAGGCACTTGGGTTCTTTCAAGATTCTGGCAATTGTGAACAGTGCTACAATGAACACAGGGGTGCAAGTGGCTTTTCTACACTGTGTTTTGGGGCCCCTAGGGTATATTCCCAGGAGGGTTATTGCTGGGTCATATGGAATCTTAGTTTCTAGTTTTTCGAGGAATGCCCATATTGCTTTCCAAGCAGGCTGGACCAGTCGGCATTCCAACCTGCAGTGAATAATTCCCTCTGCATCCATGCCAGGACTGTTCGTTCTTGTTCTTTTGGATATGTGACAGTCTCTGTGCCATGTGATGATAGCTCATTCTTGTATTGCATAAACATTTTTCATGTGCCTGTGGCCTTTTGAATTTCTTTTTAAAGGAAGTTTCTGTACATTTCTTCTCCCCATTTTTCGAAACAACCCGAGTTTCTGAGAACAAATGACTGCATAAAGGAACTATGGTATACATCTATACAATGGGATACCACACAGCTGCTAGGAAAAATGAAGTCATGAAATTTGCTTATGAACAGATAGACACGAAGGGTGTCATGCTGAGTGAAATGAGTCAGAAGGAGAGGGACACACATAGAATGACTTCACTCATTTGTGGAACATAAATCAAACATCACATGGCACTGATTTCCAAGGACAGTAGAAACATGGGCCACGGTTAGTTAGGATTAGTCCACAGTTGGAAGCTTGCCTCAGGTGATGGGGGAGAAGACAGTTGGTAAGTTGTAAAAGTAGGTAAAGGAATAAATATGATAACCTCTCAGTATCTGTATGGGAAACCATAATGCCCAAAAGGAGAGAGAGAAGAGAGAGAGAGAGAGAGAGAGAGAGAGAGAGAGAGAGAGAGAGAGAGAGAGAGAGAGAAGTGTCCACCATAGATGTAGAAGGTGGTGAGAGGGAAACAACTAGGGTCATTGGTGGTAGAAAATGTACACTGGTGGAGGGATGGGTGTTGGAACATCGTATGATTGACACCCGAACAGGAACAGCCTTGTAACTGGGTATCTCATGGTGACTTAACAAATAACAATGCTTTATATCCCTAATCCTCAGCGAGATGTAAATCAAAACAACAATGAGATATCATCTCATATCACAGAGACTGGCACACATCTGAAAGAAGAGCAATCAATGCTGGCACGGATGCAGATAGAACGGGATTCTCATTCGTTGTTGGTCGGAATGCTGGAATATTGTCTTTGGAAAACAATATGGGTATTCCTCAAAAAATGAGAAATTGAGCTTGCGTTTTCATTTCTTCTTTGATGAACTTTCTGTTCATCTCTTCCACCCATTTCTTTTGGATGGGATTTTATTTTATTTTTTTTGTAAAGTTCTATCGGTACCTTATATATCTTGGATATTAATCCCTTATCAGATGGGTATTGGGTAAATTAGTTTTTCCATTCATGGGCAATCTTTATATCCTGGTCATCATTTCCTTTGAGATGCAGAAGTTTCTTAGTTTAATGTAGCCCAATTCATTTATCTTTGTTTCCTCTTGCTTGGTTAGTGATGTTTCATCCTTGAAGATGCCTTTAGTGTCACTGTCATGGATAGTTCTGTGCTTCCCTATGTTTCCTTTAAGGATTCAGCCTGATATCAAGGGTTTTAACATATTTTTATTTGACTTTGCACAACATTAGACAAAGGTCTGAGATTTTTTTCTTTTGCATGAAGCTGATCGGTTTTCTCAATACCACTTGTTGAAGAGGCTTTCAACACATTTGTTTATCTTTTCATATTTCCATATCTTCATTGTTTTTGCTCCTTTATCCAATACTAACTGATCAGATATCTGAGGGTATCTCTCAGGATGTTCAAATCTATTCCATTGATCTGAGGTTCTATCTTATTCCAATACACTGCTGCCTTAATTACTACCACTTTGTAGGACTGTGTGAAGTTGGGGAAAGTGATGCCTCCCATTTTCCTTTCCCCTATGAATTGCTTTAGCAACTTGAGGGAGGTATTATTGATCCATATAAATTTCAGGAGTTTTTCATCCATTTCTTTGAAAAATGCCATGAATCTGTACAATGCTTCTTGATTCCTTATAGGAACTGCGTTGAACCTGTACAATGCTTTGGAAGCATTGCCATTTTGATTATATTAATCAACCCAATCCTGGGGCCTCTTATTTCTTGACGTGGCATTTTGTAGTTTTCTTTGTCTAGGCTTTCTTGGGGGTGGAGGCAAACTTTATTTAAACACAGTGGTTTACAAAGTTGTTCATAATACATTTGTTTTGAGCATTCAATATTTCAACACAAATCTCCCTGCCACCATTTTTGTTAGTTTCCCACCCACCACCCATGCCTGCCCTCATGGCAGGCACTAAATAATTTATTTTATATTGCTTGTTACAACAAAATGGCAACTGGAATTATGAAAAAAAAAATCCTGTAAAAGAAAGTACGTGAAGGGGCTGGAGCAATAGTACAGCGGGTAGGGCGTTTGTCTTGCACGCGGCTGACTCGGGTTCGATTCCCAGCATCCCATATGGTCCCCTGAGCACCACCAGGGGTAATTCCTGAGTGCAGAGCCAGGAGTAACCCCTGTGCATCGCCGGGTGTGACCCAAAAAGAAAAAAAAGAAAGAAAGTACGTGAAAATATTTATATCTCACAGTGCTGTTATTTAAGTCACTGTTTGAGGACTTACTGAGCTGTTTGTTGCTAGTTGAACCTTCTGTGTTGCAGTTCTTGCTTACTGGGCTTAGTTGGCTCCTGTGCTGCTTTTCCTAATTCGAGATGCTCCTACTGTGCTGCCAGTACTGTGGGATTTGGAGGTGTTGCGTGTTCCAGGAACCGCAGGAGCTGCAGAACCAAGAGTTTAGTCGTCTTGGTATCTCTGCAGAGATCAGTCAGGCAGCAATGGGGCTGGGCCTTCTGTGTGGTGGTGGCTCTGGGGTGTGGACGCAGCTTTTGGGCTTCGGCAGGAAGGGGACTTTGACCCAGCCCCTTCCTGAGGGTGCCCCTGCAATTTCAGCCCGAAGACTGGTGTACCCGTGAATTTCAGTAGCCTGGCGTTCCTCTCTCTTGAATTTAGTCATGAAGCCGTGAAGCTGAGTTGTTGACATGGTGTTGACATGGCAGTGTCTGTGCGATCCTTACCTCTTTATGTTAGTTTATTTGATTTGGGGGCCACAACCAGCAGTAATCAGGGCTTACTCCTGGCTCTGTGCTCAGGGATCACTCTTGGTGGGGCTTGGGGACCATAGGGAGTGCCAGGGCTTGTACCCTGGTCAGCCAAGCACCCTACCCATTGTACTATCTCTCCAGCCTCAACACCTAACCTCTTGTACTATATCTCCAGCCAATTGCTATCTTAAACTGGTAATTCCAATATCTGAAACATTTATGAGTTTGCTTTTACTCTGTTATTTCTGCTTCCCCCCACCCCGTCATCTGCACAGAACTGGATCTCATCCCATAATTCTTTTTTTGTTTGTTTGTGAGTCACACCTGGCAATGATCAGAACTTACTTCTGGCTCTACAATCAGGGATCACTTCTGGAGGGGCTCAGGGGGTCATATGGGGGTGCTGGGAATTAAACTTGGGTCAGCTGTGTGCAAGGCAAGCACCTTACTACCACTCTGATTTTTAGGTTACATTTAAAAATAATTGAACGCATGTAAGAATCTCATTGCCCTCAATTATTCTTTTCTCACTGTCATTGTCATCCCGTTGCTCATCGATTTGCTCAAGCGGGCACCAGTAACGTCTCCATGTTGAATATGCCACGGGTACCTTGCCAGGTTCTGCTGTTCGGGTGAGATACTCTCGGTAGCCTGTAGGGCTCTCTGAGAGGGGCGGAGGAATCGAACCCGGGTTGGCCATGTGCAAGGCAAATGCCCTACCACTGTGCTATTGCTCCAGCCCAAATTATTCTTAGTCTCTCTTTTGAGAATCTACCTCTACATTATTAACAGTGTCTTAGATTAGTGGTTTTACATTACATGCACCTATCCTCCATATATATATTTAATTTGCGAGAATAAAATATAAGAGAAATTTCCAGTAATATCTCTTTTTGTTTGTTTTATTTTTGAGCCACATCCAGCAATGCTCAGGGATTGCTCCTGGATCTTCCCTTGGGAATTACTAGCAGTGCTGGAGGGACCATAAAGATGCCAGAGATTGAATCCCGGTCTGTGGTGTTCAAGACAAGCTCCCTTCCAGCTGTAGAATCTCTAGGCCCTAAGTCAAGTTATTCTCTCCACCTACTTGGGAACAGATCTCTTGCTTTTAGTATGGCAAAATATGTCTTCAAAGAATTGCTTAAATGCCAACTTTTTAAAAAGACTTAGCTTTTTTTTAAAAACCAAGGGTTATGAAATTGGCAACAAAGACTGTCTGTTGTTTTCCATTATTACTTTATAAGTAGATATAATCAAGGCCTAAGTGATGGGCTTCTTTTGGAAATGTCAGGTCCTTTCCAAAACTTATTTGGTAGTTCAGCTACTAGTTGGCAAATCCTAGAGAACTAAATGGTTTCCTCTGGCCCTGAAAGAATTTGTGTAGCTCTCTAAGGAAGCTATTTTTATAAGGTACTATTTTTATTAATACCTTCATATAATAAATTCTGAACGCTATGAATATGGAGTGTGAACGAGGATCACATGGTGTTTGACAATCTGTTTGTACACCACCTTTCTCTGGGTCCACCCTGGGTCAGAGAGAGACCTGCATAGTTCATAAATCACTTTTCTTTTCTCTCTGCCGATCATGACAAGGGGGGGGGACTTGTACTTGTCTAAGTCCCGGATTATTATTCTAGTAGGAATGTATTTAGTGAATTTCCTAAGAGAATGAAAATTCTTTTCTTTTAAAGTCTGGGGTGGTTCTTTAAAGCAATATTTCTCAGACTGGAGCAACAGGACAGCAGGTAGGGTACTTGCCTTGCATGTGGCTGACCCAAGTTTGATCCCTGACATCTCACGTGGTCCCCTGGGCAATGCCAGGAGTGATTTTGAGTGTAGACCCAGGAGTAATCCCTGAGCATCACCTGTGGGGCCCCAAACTAAAAATAAATTAAAAAAAACAGTATTTCTCAAGTTTTTCCCCTGTGCCCCCACTTCCAACCTTGTTTTCTTCTTGTGGGACCCTGGTTTGACCCCTAGTTTCATGCTGTGACACCCCCTCCCATTTTCCACCATTTTCACCTGTGGCCCCTTTGGAATATCCTTATGGCCTGTGCTGAGGAGCTCTGCTTCAGAGAATGTGTCTGGGTGCCAGACGGGTGAACAGGGATCTCATCCACGTGGCAGGGCACAGAGTTTTGGGAGGCGGCGTCATGCCCTCCATCCCTCCTCCTTTGCTGCTTATCCCTGAACCCGCACCAGTTGCAGGGCTCACCCAGGTCTCGATCAGAATGTCTCTCCCAGGATGCTGTTCTCTGGGACGGCGGAATCAGCCGGCCTCCAGCAACATCATCTGGAGGTTCCCCTGCACAGTCCTTCCTCCCCAAATACCCACAACCAAGAGAGTCTATTTCCTAAGGCTCCCACCATAGAGTTTGCTCTCCCAAGGGTCCCACCACAGACTTTTCTCTCCTGGGATTCTCACTGCAAAGCCTGTTCTCCTGAGCGTCCCCCCACAGAGCCTGTTCCCCCAAGGTTATCACCATGATGTGAATTGGAATGTTTTTGGCAGCCCAGGTTGCATTTCTTGAGTGAAACGGGGTGTGAGAGGAACAGGTTTGAGAAGCCCCGCACAGCTTAACAGACTAATCTAGTTTTATTTTTTAAATGATTTTTAAAAAATTTTATTGAATCACCGTAAGATAGTTACAAGCTTTCATGTTTGGGTTACAATCACACAATGATCAAACACCCATCCCTCCACCAGTGCACATTCCCTACCACCAATATCCCCTGTATACCCCACAAATGATGTTTTTGGTTTTTTTTTTTTTTGGTGGCAGGAAGAGGTTGTGCCACACCTAGTGGTGCTCAGGGCTTACTCCTGGCTCTGTGCTCAGGGATCATTTTGTTTTGTTTTTCAATTAAATCACCATGAGGCACAGTACAAAGCTTTCATGTTCGAGTTTTGGTCATACAATGATCAAACACCCATCCCTTCACCAGTGCACATTTTCTGCCACCAAATCCCTAGTATCCCTCCCCCCCATCCCAACTCTTCTCCTGCCTGTGTGGTAGACAATTTCCACAATACTTTCTCTCTACTTTGATTACATTCAATCATTTAACACCAGTCCCACCATTATTATTTGGAATTTTCCCACCACCACTCAAACCTGCAGAAAAGGCAATGCTAGTCAAATTATTTTGTACTGCTTGTTATGAATAGCTTAAGACACCACATCCTCCTGAAATTCTAAAATTTTAGTAATTAGGGTCTGGAGAGATCTCTGCAGCGAGCTGCTTGGTTCTGAGATTCTTTTGTGTGTCTCTGGATCACAGCTGTTAAGGGGCTTAAGCAGTAGCCAGAAGCATTTGGTGGGCATCATCTCAGAGTCTCATCCGGCGGGTGTGTGTGTGGGGGGTGGGGGAACAAGAGGCACGGGCCCCTCCCCCATCCTGTGAGCCGTGGCGTTGGCCATTACTGCTTCAGGGATCATTCTTAGCAGGGCGTGGGGAACCATGTGTGGAGCCAGGAATTGAACCGGCATAGCCCATGTGCAAGGCAAACACTATAACCCCTGGACTATCTCTCGACCCCTAATCTTGTTTCTATTGTTTTCTTAATTATCCTTCCATCTTTGTCCTTGTTCATTTTTCCTTTCCCATCCTATCTCTCACTGTCCAGATAGAAGGATTCCTGGGGCTGGTGAGGAATGCTTTCCCCCCGCTGTTTTGGTTTTACAAAGTTGTTCCAATGCTGATGTTTTAGGTATTCAGTGTTTCAACCAATCCCACCACCAGTGTGACCTTCCCTCCTCAGAGTTCCTAACTTCTTACCTCCCCCACCAAGTCTACACCCTTAACAGGCACAAAATAATTCGCTTCATATTTTTTGTTACAACAAAATGGTAGATGGAATTATCAGAAAATAGAGAACAATAAAAGTCAACTTGTGATAATTGTTATGTTGCACAATGATGTTACTAACGTCATTGAGGATTTATTGAGTTTGTTGGTGCTGTGTGATTCTTTGTGTTACTCTTTTCACTCATTGCCCTTCGTGGGCTTCTCTGCAATTTTAGCATCAAATTTGCTGTATTCCGACTTGTTCGTCAGTACTGTAATATTTGGAGGTGTCGCCTGGCTACAAATGTAGTCACATGGCCCAGGAGCTGTGGAGTTGGGCCTTTCCTACATCAGATAATGTTGGGTGTGGGTGGCTGCTGCTGTGTCTCTGCGGCCGGGAGAGGAATCTGCCCTTCCCCATTCCTGGAAGGTCCCAGAATTCTTAGCCCAGAGAATAATCTGCCTCGGACGACTTGGAGGCATGGCAGCTAAATCCCCCTCCATGTTTCTGTGACTCTCCTCTGTCACCTTTGAGTGGGGAATCCAGGTGCTCCACAACTGTCATTTCCAACTACAAAACTCCTCTGCAGTCTTCCTTCCTCAGTTCGGTGTCTTCCAACAAACAAGTCATACTAGGTTTGTGGGTGCTGTTCAGTCATTCACACAGCATGGGTGGACCTAGCGGGAATAGGCTTAGTGTAAATGAGGCAGACACAGAGAGGCACGCCTAGTGGCTTCCCTGGGATGTGGTTTGAAACTGAACTGATGGTGGCATGAAAGGGCGAAGGTCTGGTGGGCTACAGTAAGAGGGTATTGGTATTTGGGCTGTGGGCATGGTGTGCCAATGTGTATTTGAGGAAAGGTAAATCTGTGCTCATAAAATAGAGCTAGCCTTGTAAGCCAATGTGACCTCAGTGAAGACAAGTTTGAAAAACATACGTGCAAAACTTATGGAGAATAGTGCCATGGCTGAAATGGCATCGGTGTATGGCCAAAGTGTCAGCAGCCAGCAGGAGCTGGGCCAGGGGTCTGCTTCTGAACCAGAGACGTGTACCCCCATAACCCCTGCTGGGCTGGCGTGTGGGGACAGAAAGAGAAGAAGGGGGTTCCCGAGGGCCGTCATTACATAAGATCCAAGCAAACCTGCTTCCTGCCCATCCCCGTGGCCACATCTTGTCAAGAGGCTTCTTTTTACGTTTTTGTGTATTAATTTATTTGTCTTTTTGACTCCACCATTCTTCCTGCACTAACATACGCCTCAGAGACCTGGGCCCTATGAAAAAAGGATGAGAAACGCTATTCGGGTCTCCCAAAGAGGAATCGAAAGAGCTAAGCTTGAAATATCACGTTCCACTCAAGTGAGAGATTTGGAGATGACCACTGGACTACACCCATTACCGACTGGGTTCCATGGGATGTCAAAAGAATGCCTGTCTGCCCACCTATGAGCTGGTCAGACTTCTTCGTCAAGACCCTGAACGAACGGTTTGAGGCTCTTCATGTTCCTGGAGTGAGCAGACGCCCTGAATAAATGGTTTGAGGCTCTTAGTGTTCCTGGAGTGAGCAGACACCATTGGGTGACGTTAGCGTGCACCAGGGTCAAATGGAGATGTTACTGGCGCCCGCTCGAGCAAATGGATGAGCAACGGGATAACAAGTGATACAAGTGATTTGTTTATTTATTTGGGCTGGGGTTAGGCCACACCTGGTGGTACACTGGGGCTGTTTCTGGCTCCTTTCTCAGAAGTGACACCTGGGTGTGCTTGGGTGAAACATATTTAATGCCAGCTACTGACCCAGGCTGGGCCTCATACAAGGCAAGTGACCTACCCCCGCTGGCCTGGAGCTTCCCATCTCCCTTCTCTTTGGTCCCAAGAGGCCTATTTATGTCCTCACGGCTCACCTAGAGATCCTCTGAAGATGTGTCACACTCTAGGGGTCCTTTTCTCTCCTCCCTCTGGGGCACGCAGGGGCACTGGGGTGCCACTTCGGGTATGAAGTGAGTCTCAACTAGAAGTTTGGACCAGCGCGGGTTGTAGGGTGATGGGGGTGTCAAAAGTTTTCAGGCCTCCTACTTTTGCTTCAGACACAACATTTTTTTCTTTCTTTCATGAAACGAACAGTATCACGCTCGCTGAGAGTACACTACAATGTTCTTTCCAGACACGCTCTAGAATAAGAGTGCACAGTTTCAGAAGCTTCCCTCGGGCCTGAGATGAAAACAAGGTCATTTTCCCAGGGGAGTAACCCATCGAGCAAGCGTTTAAAGTAAACAAACGGCCGGGATCTGGCTTGAAGGGAGCAGTAGTTATCAAGATTTACTGTGACTGGCTTGGGAGCGCATCCAAGTGCTGAACCGAGCGGACTTCTTACTGACGCCCGTGGGGCCTCCGTGCCGGCAGATGCGCTAGCGAAGCTCCCTTCCCCGCATCCTCAAAGCCCCCTTGGCTGCCCACTCGCCCACTGGTGCAGAGCATCCGGCTTGCTACACAGGATGAGAACAAGCAAGTGCTTTCTGCACACCTTGTTTACGTGGTCTGGTCGAGGGATGCACGAAACCATGCAACTCAACTCAGCTATAAAATGAAAAATTAGGGAACTTTTCAAGTTAAAAAAAAAAAGTACCAGGGGCTAGAGAGATAGAACAGCGGGTAGGGTGCTTGACTTGCACACGGCCTATCTGGGCTCGACCCCTGACATCCTGAGTGCAGAGCCAGGAGTGACCTTGACCCAAACCAAAAGAAGGAGAAGCTCACAGAATCATGTCAACGCCAACGCAGTGATTTAAATAGGGTAGTACATGTAGATTAGTTAGTATATTACCATTACATCTATGAAATACATATGTACTATGAAAGAATACATAGATGTGATCCTACATATGATGGATATAGGGGTATTTTATCATTATTTTCTTTTTTAGGTCACACCCGGTGATGCACAGAGGTACTCCTGGCTCTGCACTCAGGAATTCCTGGCGGTGTTCAGGGGACCATATGGGATGCTGGGAATCGAACCCAGGTCGGCTGCATGCAAGGCAAACGCCCTCCCTGCTGTGCTATCACTCCAGCCCCAGATAGGGGCATTTTAATATTTTTCCTCCCACCATATTCTATAGTGGACAAGGCCGTGTACTCAGTACCCCGCAAATGTTTGCCTCTTCTGAAACATTTGGGCCTCTTGGCTTTCTATAAATGAGCAAGTGTCCTCACATAAACTCCCGGTTTCTTTTCAGTGTAACAGTTTACGGATCTTCAACTTGTCCATTTTTTCTCCAGATTAGGATAAATACTCAGTTTTATTTTGGTTTTTTGAAGGACATACCCAGTGGTGCCCCAGGACTGCCCCTTGCTTGGTGCGTGGGAGCCATTTCTGAACAGGCTTCTTCGGGGACTGTGTGGTGTCAGGGCTAGAACCCCGACCTCCTGCATGCAAAACCTGTGCACCAGCCCTGCCAGACACCAGTCCAGCTCAGTAGCTCAGCTCTTTAAAGGAACCTCGGCTTTTATCGCTTGCCTGTGAGCAGGCACTTGAAAACAGGGATAATGAAGATGAAGGCTGAGCCGGAAGCTCAGATCCCAGGATCAGGCCCCTGGGAGCAGCTGGGACATCGTTCCCATAGGGGAATACAGAGACTCAGGAAAAGAAAGGTAAGAGGGCAGAGTCCACATCTCACCCGGGCAGAGGACAAAGGGACCCCTTCTTTCAAATGTCAGGGGGCTGGGTGCAGACTGTGCATGCGGGATGCTTGAGCTCCACCCCCCAGTGTTACATGGTCCTCGAGACCCCCCAGGACGGATTCCCTAAGCACAGTCAGGAGTAGCCCCAAAGCCTTGCTACGTGTAGAAACCTCTCCTTTAAGAAAAGTCCACAAAAGGGGGCCAGACATACAGCTCAGGGGTTAACGTGCTTGCCTTGCACGAGGCCACACAACCCCAGTTCCATCCCTAGTACCACACGGTCCCTTGAGAACTCCCGGGAATGACATCTGAGCACAGAGCCGGAAGTCTGTGTGGAGCAGTTGAGAGGGAGTTCCTCAAGTGCCATCAGGTGTGAGCCCCGATGTGCTCCCACTGAAAAAAGTCAACTAAAGGTGGGATGGGTGAGGTGCCAAGGAGGGGGACCCGACCCCCCTGTTGGCCACAGAGTCCTGGCGTGCAGGTGGCTGGTGTGGGGAAGGCGTGTGGGCACCCAGGCGTTTCTCCCCAGTCCTCCGCTCCGTCTCTGACGGGACAGGATGCTGGGAAGGACTTTTCTCCCTTCTCAGAATTGGCCACTGGGACTCAACCCACGGGTCAGAGAGGGCTGCACCCCCCCACTTTGGGTGGGTGGGAACCCCAGAGCCTCTTCACCTTCCTGTCCCCAGCATTGTGGGGGGTGACAGAGGGGGCTCCCACTGCTCACGTCAAGCTGCACATCCTCCAGCAGCCCGATGGTGGGTGAGAGCCAACGCTTCAAGCTCAGTGTCTGCAGCTGAGGGGGAGTTTTGTGGCCTTTGCTCCCATTCTGGAAGCGAATCTCTCCTGCGGTTTAGGGCCATCCGCAAAACAGGAGAACTGGCCTCTCGGTCTCTAATGGATGGAGAACTGGCCTCTCGGTCTCTAATGGATGGAGAACTGGCCTCTCGGTCTCTAATGGATGGAGAACTGGCCTCTCGGTCTCTAATGGATGTTTTCTTGACGGTGCGACTGATGGTTTTCTTGAGCGGGAGCCCGCGGGTGATCTTCAGGCAGAGATTTACTTGCTGCCTTGGAGTTCGCAAATCTTCCTTGTAAGCTTCCGTGGATCCCCGAGTGCTTGCTGGGGTCTGAGGCACGACGCCCACTGGGATTGACTGTAACTTCAGCCAGCTCTCAGTGGCCTTTGCAGGGCGCGAAGAGATCCCAAATCCTTCCTGAAGATCAGGGGGAGGGGGCGGAACAGTGGATTCCTACCATGGACCTGGAGCCTGGAGCTGGCCCTCCAGGTGTGAAAGGTTGGGAATCACTAGGATAGAGGTGAGGCTAGGAGGCGGGATGCTCGAGGCCCAAGGACTGACAGAGGCTGGCTGTAAACGCAGCCTCCTTGGTCTCCGCTGGCTAGGATTCACACCTGCGAATCCACACCTTTCAGCTCAGACCAAGGCAACGGATATCCCGTCTAGAATTTGGTTACTGAGCTTATAGTTTATATCCTGCCAGCTTCCCTCGCCATATTGGGAATATGTGCTGGGGGTTGAACCTGGTTCGAGTGTGTGCAAGGCAAGTCCCTTCACCCCTGTACTGTCTTTCCGTCCTTCACTGAACATTTTGGAAGTTCCCAAGGTATTTAGAGGTTTTATTCCTGCCCAAGCACAATCGGAAATGTGATGCGACTCACTTTAGGTAGCACTTGCAGAAAAACTGAAATCTGATTCTCCGATGGAGGCTGGCTAAGTCCAGGTTCTTTAATTGGACATCACAGGACAAGAGCCAAGAAGCTGTCAGAAATTCTGCAATCTGGAGGTGCCTGGGGGGAGGGGTCTTCAGCTCTGAACTGTGAGAGAGTGACCTACCTCAGCTCACTGGGGAACAACCAGTTAAGTTGACATTGAAACCCCCAAACACTTAGCAACAGTTTTGTCAAACAGGTGCACAGACAGAAACAGGGCCGACAGGAAAAGCTTTGGAATCACCCACTTGAGTCCAAACCGTGAATCATCTCAGGCTGGGACTGAAGGAGAGCAATAATCCTACGAGATTTACTATCCTGCCGTGGCCATCCCAGAGCTGTGGACCTTGGCCACCCCTGGGAAACGCTCCTGCGTTAGGGCTCCCAGGAAAGCGTCCAGTCTTCCTTCTGTCCCTCATCTCCCGTTGGGCTCTTTAAAAAAAGTCCTAAATCAAAGTTTGGAACATTTTTTCACCCAAAAGGAAATATATTTTTCTTTCCTATTTTTTTTGTTTGTTTCTTGGGTCACACCCGTCGATGCTCAGGGGTTACTCTGGCTCTGCACTCAGGAATTACTCCTGGCGGTGCTCAGGGGACCCTATAAGATGCTGGAAATTGAACCCGGGTCGGCCGCGTGCAAGGTAAACGCCCTACCCGCTGTGCTATCGCTCCAGCTCCGGAATATTTTCTTTTATATTATTTTCTTTTATTCAGACCCTGGGATGTACAAAGCCTTTAATGGCAGCATTTCAGGCATTCAGGGTCCTGTCTCCAAGCCCATCACGTCCCAGTCTTTTCTGCCTTTGGAAAACGTAGGACATTTTCTTCCTGGCTCTTTCTAGCATTTTCTCTCTCCAGGTAGGACTATCCCTTTCAGTCGTCTCCTC
The DNA here is from genome assembly GCF_027595985.1 of Sorex araneus. Lineage (NCBI taxonomy): Eukaryota > Metazoa > Chordata > Mammalia > Eulipotyphla > Soricidae > Sorex > Sorex araneus. Next base: position 61,023,528 of record NC_073311.1, read on the forward strand.
TGAGCGGTTTCATTTTTTTGTTTGTTTGTTTTATTTTGGGGGGGCATCCCTGGCAGTGCTCAGGGGTTCCTCCTGGCTCTGCACTTAGAGATCACTCCTGGCGGTGCTCGGGGGACCCCAGGGTGCGCGGGGGATGGGACTCAGGTCAGCCGCCTGCGAGGCAAGTGCCCTCCCCGCTGCCCTATTGCTCCGGCCCCTCATCTGTCTGAGCCGTCTCTACAGGTCACGCTCACATACGGACACACACATGTCAATCCTGACTTTGACGAGGTTTCACGCCCCGCCCCCGCCCCGCCCCACCACTTCCCGTCGTTGCTGTGGCTGGTGCAGATGAAATCTATGCAGTCGTGGTGCTCACGCACTTTTAAGCTGCTGTGATTGTGCAGGGTCACAGAGGTCACGGACCTCGGGCACACTCTGGGTCTCAGTGCTCCCCGAGGGTTGCTCCCGTCATTGTGGTGCTGGCTATCCCAAATGGCAGTGCCACCAGGAGGGCACTTGGCCCGGGGTCGGTGCTGGGGATTGAACTCACGGCCTCTTGCTCGCAAGATTCCACCATTGAGCCACCCCCAGTCTCCCCACCCGGACTCTTTTGAACAATGGTGAAAAACAGACCAACCCCCTACCCCCTCCAAGCCCCGATGGCCTTAATTCTTTTTTTTTTTTTTGCTTTTTGGGTCACACCCGGCAATGCACAGGGGTCACTCCTGGCTCTGCACTCAGGAATTACCCTGGGGCTTCTCAGGGGACCATATGGGATGCTGGGAATCGAACCCGAGCCGGCCGTGTGCAAGGCAAACGCCCTACCCGCTGTGCTATCGCTCCAGCCCCCGGCCTTAATTCCAAATTCTTCCTTGATCCCTTGCTCTCACGTGCCTCCTCATAGCTCCTAGATTTCATCGGTCTTCTTAGTGGTAGAGGATCATGAGTTCCGCCCCCAGCGTTGGCCCTGCCAAGATCGGGGGCACTGCAGCAATACCCGGCCGGATAGGCTGGTGGCTCAGTGCCAGGGCCCCGGGGTTCTGGGGACCACCAGCGCCACCCAGGACCACACTCAGTGATGCTCAGGAGGTCCCAGGGCCCCAGGTCAAGTACATGCTAGGACGTGCTCCCACTGCTGTGCTCTGTCCCACCCCCCTGTCCTGCCCTTTGGACATATGCTCCTTGCACTGGGGGGGGGGGGAGCCCCTAACTTATTTTGCGCTACATTCTCCAGAGAGTAAGTGGCGATGAACATTCATTTATGCATCTGTCTTCCTGAATTTGTTGGGGAGAGGCGAAGTGTTTGTTTATTGGTCTCCCCCGTGTTTGCTTCTTTGTTGTGGGGGGGGCTAGCTCTGCTCTATGCTCAGGAGTGAGCCCTGGAAGAGCTCGGGGGACCCTGGATGGAGCCAGGGCCAGCGAGAGCCTGACACACTCCCTGTCCTGTTTCTCTGGCCCTCCCCAGCATTTGACTGGGCGGTATGTTTTGTTGTGACTGAGTTCCGTGAGTAATAGACGCACTTTGGCAGTTAAGTGGTGTGTGACTGTTTTTCCCCGTTTGGTCAGATCTTCTTGTTTGAGACATCATTCTTTGTGCTGTGCAGAAGCATTTCAGTCTGACACAATCCCATTTCTTAATTTTTTCTTTCATTTCCCTTGCCAGTGGAGTGGAGTCACTGAAGCCAAAGTTGCTGCCAATACCACAACTGTTTGCTCTATGTTTACTTTGATGGATTTTATGGGCTTGGGTCTGAACCGGAGTCTTTAATCCATTTTGAGTTAACTTCTGTGCATGGCATGAAAAAGTGTTACAATTTCATTATTTGGCAAGTGGTTACCCGGCACGCACAGTACCATTGTTGAAGAAACTTTTAGCTCTTAGGCACCCTTGTTATAAATGAACTGTCCATGCATGCAAGCGTTTATGTCTTTAACATTTTTTGTTTTTTTTACTCTTTAGAAAGTTTATTATATTTTATTTGTTGAGGGGAGGGGGTCATACCGGGTGATGCACAGGAGTTACTCCTGGATCATGGACTCAGAATTACCCCTGGCGGTGCTCGGAGGACCATATGGGATGCTGGGAATTGAACCCAGGTTTGCCGCATGCAAGGCAAACGCCCTACCCTCTGTGCTATCGCTCCAGCCCCAGTTTTATTTATATTTTCTAAATTAAAATAAGTACAAAATTAATGTGCTAAAATATAATTTGTTTTTTAGAAAAGGTTTATATATATATTTAATAAATCACCATGAGATACATTTAGACTCACAAACTTTGGTGATTAAGTTTCAGTCATACAATGAGGCAGTACCCATTTGGGGGCCACACGGCTGTGCTCAAGGCTCACTCCTGGTTCTGCACCCAGGACTCACTCCTGGCTGGCTCAGGGATGCAAGCTGAGTCAGTTAGATGCAAGGCAAGTGCCTTACCCACGGTCCCATCTCTCCAGCACTCTAGCCCCAGACCTGCAGGCAAGGGTATGTTTCTGGTCTCTTAATTCTACTCTCTTCATTTCTGTGTATCTGCACAGTTCCAACACAATACTGTTTACAGAAATAGAACTTTATGGCATTGTTTAAAGTTGGTAACTAAATAGCACTGTAGCACTGTTGTCCCATTGTTCATTGATTTGCTCGACCGGGCACCAGTAACGTCTCCATTGTGAGACCTGTTGTTACTGTTTTTGACATATCGAATATGCCACGGGGAGCTTGCCAGGCTCTGCCGTGTGGGCGGGATACTCTCGGTAGCTTGCCCGGCTCTCCGAGAGGGCAAACGCCCTACCCGCTGTGCTCCAGTCCTAGTGACTAAATACCTCCGATAATTTTCCTTTTTTTCCAGTAGATTTGGCAATTAGGGGTCTTTGTGTACCCTACAATCTATTAGTACTATTCCGTTTCTGGTTTTGGGGTGGGGCCTCAGCTGGCTCTGCTCTGTGCTTGGGGATCAGTGCTCACTCTGGGCAGGGCTTGGGGGACCATCCTCAGTTCTAGGGACTGAACCAGGATTGGTTGCGTCACATCTCCCAAGCCCTTCCCCTACAGTGTTTCCATCTGTGCCCGCTATGTTCCAGGCTCTGCCTTTTCAGAAAGCTTCCAACATTCCTGCATGGACAATTTTGTTTAGTCATGGATTTTTCTTTCCCTCTTTCCATCTAGTTACTGGGTCTTAAGAGCCATTGAAGATATAGTTGATGCACTGAGTTAATGTGTTGGGGTTAGAGAGATAGAATAGTTAGGTGTTTGCCTTGAATGTGGCCCACCTGGGTTCAGTCTCCAGCATCCCGTAAGGTCCCCCCAGCAACCCCAGAAGTGATCTTTGAGGTAGAACCAGGAGTCACAATTGAGCACTGCTGGGTGTGGCCCTGAAGCAAAATTTTAAAAACATAAAAAAGTTATAAGAAACAATACTATAGTTTCAAAGATGAACTCACTGTGCTGTTGATTTTAGGGCTTAAGAGATATCTTGTTTTTTGAAGATTATGATTTTATCTTCAAAATAAAAAATATATTTTATTACATATATTTATATGTAATAAAAGATATTATAATAATTAGTATTATCAGAATTGTTGTTGTTATTTGTAGGGTAACGTTGGTTTGCCCTTCCTCCTTGGCCACTGGGAGCTTGTGTTTGTTGATTGCCCCTCAACCTGACCATTACCTTTGTCTCCTGATCAGACTCCGACTTGTAAATATTGTCTTTCTCTTCTCCTTAATGTCCCTTGCATGGTTATTATTTCAGAGCATTTTTTTTGTATGGATACAGGAAGACAGTTAAAAAGACAACCCGAGTGCCCTAAAACAGATGACTGGTTAAAGAAACTTTGGTACATCTACACAATGGAATACTATGCAGCTGTTAGGATAGATGAAGTCATGAAATTTGCTTATAAGTGTTTGGAATTTCTAACACTAATTCCTGAGTGCAAAGCCAGGAGTAACCCCTGTGCATTGCCAGGTGTGACCCAAAAAGCAAGAAAGAGAGAAAGAAAGGAAGAAAGAAAGAAAGAAAGAAAGAAAGAAAGAAAGAAAGAAAGAAAGAAAGAAAGAGAGAAAGAAAGAGAGAAAGAAAGAAAGAAAGAAAGAAAGAAAGAAAGAAAGAAAGAAAGAAAGAAAGAAAGAGAGAGAAAGAAAGAGAGAAAGAAAGAGAGAAAGAAAGAAAGAAAGAAAGAAAGAAAGAAAGAAAGAAAGAAAGAAAGAAAGAAAGAAAGAAAGAAAGAAAGAAAGAAGAAAGAAAGAAAGAAGGAAAGGAAGGAAAGAAAGAGAAAGAGAGAAAGAGAAAGAGAGAAAGAGAGAAAGAAAAAAGAAAGAAGGAAAGGAAAGAAAGGAAGGAAGGAAGGAAGGAAGGAAGGAAGAAAGAAAGAAAGAAAGAAAGAAAGAAAGAAAGAAAGAAAGAAAGAAAGAAAGAAAGAAAGAAAGAAAGAAAGAAAGAAAGAAAGAAAGAAAGAAAGAAACCCTGAGAAATTTCCAGAACAACAGCAGATGGAATGAAGCTGCTGGAAAAGCCATCTGGGCTATGGTAGAGACTCGCTCAGGGAAGTGGCACAGAGATGGGCAGCGCCAAGTAACACCCAAGTTGAGAGAGGTGGTGGGAGCGGCTGTGATGGTGGGCACAGAGCCGGGCAGGGAGGCGGGCATGCTCTGAACAGTGATGGGCACGGGAGAGACCGGGGTCTATAGAGAAGGGGGTGTCTAGAAAGCCAGTGGGGTGTGGGGCCCACAGACCATAGTAACAAGCCAGAGAGGAGGATATCCCGAGTCCAACATTCGAATTAGGATCTTCATTAAGTGTTTGGAATTTCTAACACTAGGTCACATTTTTGAAAGCTACCATCTTGGCATTTTCTAACTGGGCATGGACATTAATTTTTTTAAAATCACTCAGAAACATAATTTGACTTAAAATATTTCCAGAGTGGAAGAGGTGAATCCCACGATGTTCTTGTTCTTAGTATTTTGAGGACCCATCACGGTGTTTCCTGTGTGGCTGCCCCAAACCACATTCCCCACCACAGGACACAGGCCCCGTTCACTCCTTACCAACTCTTTTTTTTTTTTTTGCTTTTCCATAATACCATTCTAAGTGGTGCATGCAAGATCTCATTGTGACTGTGATTTGTGCTTCCCTAACTACTAATGGTGGACATCTTACCAAATATCTACGGCCATGGAAAAGTCTCTTTAGATCCTCTGTCTATGTTTGTTTGTTTATTGAGTTCCCACGGGATACACATTTACAAAGTTGCTCATGATTGGGTTTTAGTCATACAATGCTGCATCACCCGTCCCTTCTCCAGTGCACAATTTCTACTGCCAATGTTCCCAGTTTCCGTCCCCACTCCTGCCAGCCCACCTCTATGGCAGACAGACACTTTTCCCCCCCCCCCCCTCTCTCTCTCTCTCTCTCTCTCTCTCTCTCTCTCTCTCTCGTCCTCTCTCTCTCTCTTCTATTGGGCATTATGGTTTGCAATATAGGTTCTGAAAGGTTAAGTTCTAACTATCTTTGTCTTAGTGGTCCCTTCCCTATCCTAGCTGCCTGCTCCCCCCACCCCAGGCAAGCTTTCAACCATGGGCCATTCCTCCTGGTCCTTGTTTCCACCGTCTTTGGGTATTAGTCTCATACCATGTTTTTTAATATCCCACAAATGAGTCCAATTATTCTGTCTGTCCCTCTTCCTCTGACATATTTCACTGCGCATGATACTCTCCATGTTCATCCATTTACAAGTGAATTTCATGACTCCATTTTCCCTGGTTCTGCCCATGTTTAATGGGATTTTTCTGTTGTTCTTGATGTATGCTTGTTTATATATTTATAGTTTTTGAATAGAAACCTCTTGTCAAGTAGGTGCTTTGCAAATATTTTCTCCCATCCAGTAGGTTACTTATATGAAAACAATTTAAGTGCCTATCAGTGGATGAATAGATTAAAATACAATATAATGCTACCCAGCTATAAAAAGAAAAGGGACAAGAGAGATAGAAGTGGATGAATAGATTAAAATACAATATAATGCTACCCAGTTATAAAAAGAAAAGGGACAAGAGAGATAGAAGAGTGAGTAGGGGCACTTGTCTTGCATACAGTTGACATGGGTTCAATTCCTGGCACCCCATATGGTCTCTGAAACACAACCAGAAGTAATTCCTGAGAGCAGAGCCAGGAGTAACCGCTGGACATCGCTGGTTTTGGCTATTGTGAACAGTGCTGCAATGAATATATAGGTACAGATGTCATTTCTATTGTGCTCTTTTGCATCCTCGGGATATATTCCCAGAAGTGGTGTTGCGGGGTCATATGGAAGCTCAATTTCTAGTTTTTGAAGGACTGTTCATATTGTTTTCCAGAAAGGCTGGACCAGTCGGCATTCCCACCAACAGTGAAGGAGCGTCCCTTTTTCCCCACATCCACGCCAGCACTGGTTGCTTCTGTTCTTTTGAATGTGTGACAGTCTCTGTGGTGTGAGATGATATCGCACTGTTGTTTTGATTTCCTGCCAAACAGTTTTCAATGTAGTTACATTAATATACCCTCCTGTTAGTAGTATGTATGATTTCCAGTTGCTCCTTATCCTAACACTTGCCGATGTCTCTATCCAACATTCTGGCGGTGTATAATAGTACCATTGTATTGTAGTATTCATTTGCATTTTGGGTTACTAATCAAATTGAGCATTCTGTGCTATGTGTGTTGGCATCTTTGATTGTCTCTTTTGTGGTTGTTTTTTTTTAAATGTCTGTTTTTGAGTGTTTCTATCTGGTTATCTCGATTTCTTTCTTTCTTTCTTTCTTTCTTTCTTTCTTTCTTTCTTTCTTTCTTTCTTTCTTTCTTTCTTTCTTTTTCTTTTTGGGTCACACTCGGTGATGCACAGGGATTATTCCTGGTTCATGCACTCAGGAATTACTCCTGGCAGTGCTCAGGGGACCATATGGGATGCTGGGAATCGAACCTGGGTCAGCTGCATGCAAGGCAAACGCCCTACCCGCTGTGCTATCACTCCAGTCCCATCTCTATTTTTCTTAATGTTTTACAACATAGTGTTATGTCTTTTGCAGATAAAAGAATTATAGGGAATAAGAATAAAAATATCTCTGATTGCTTTTCTTTTTGATCTAATTTAGCATTGTGTTAAAACAAAGGCTAAGTTATAGTAGAGTAACAGACCAAGCCAACAAATAGAAAAATAACTAAAAATACCGAAATGAAATAGATGCCTCTTTCTCATGTGGCTGTTGAGAGGGACACCATCCAGTCTAGAGTGTTTTTCTCTCTCATCATTTATGAATCTGAATTGTTTTCAATTTTTTCTTTATGGATTTTGTTCTCCACAGGTTGTCTACATTGTCTGCACTGCATAAACCTGGTCCTGGGAGAGGGGCAGAGAGAAGGGCAATATCCCTAAGAAAGATTTGACTTCTATGTGGAGTGCTTGGTCCGAAATTAGGCACATGGCCCCACTAAGGACGAGAGAGGCTGGAGGATGAGCAGCTCTGTTACTGTGGATGAAAGGAAAACTAAGTGGGCCTTAGCACTCTGGCCTTTGCTTCCCATCTGTATCGCCAAGTGCGGGGACAAGCTGTGTTTCAGGGAAATACTCTCAGAGGAGCGACAGGACAGCCAAAATTGATAGAATACCTTTACCATCGAATAGCCTACCCACTGACGGATACACTGAGCAAACGAAGGACTTTTCCCCAGCAGTTTAGTATTGTGGAAAATACTAAAAACCAACAGGGAAAAAAAAAAACTGTGAAAGGTGAACATTTTCAGTTGAACGTATATTTTAGCTTCATTTTATTGAGGGCTATTTTATCCTCTGCTGTTTCTATATTTACTCAACACTAAGTAATCTAATAGCAGTTGGAAACCCAGCCTTGCTATTTCTATGTTTGTCTGGGCAATTAAAATAAACAGTGTGCAAAGTTGTAGCTTCATTTAACTGACCCCGCAGACGATTAGAGTTGGGAGAGGGGTGTCGCTGGTGGCCCAGAGAATCTCTGTGAAAACAAGGGACAGGGACTAAAGCTGCTCCCGAGAGCCACGAATCCCACAGGAGCCCGGGCTCCGGGGGGAGTTTGATCTGAAGATACAGCCTGGTTGGGGCTTTCAGGAGCGTCACTCCAATCTGCACAGTAGATTAGCAGAGAGTGTAATTAGAGTCACTTCCTTCCGAGGTCTGTGGGGAAATTCCCTCCACCATTGATGAGAATCATGCACAAAGATCATGGGAAGAGCATGGCCCTTGGGTTTCCTCCTCAGCAGCGTGTGGGACCGGTTGGGGTTATTTCCATGACTGGTCCTTGGAGACTCTCGCTTCAGTTCCGCCTCTACCTTAAACACACTGAGAATGACACGAGTGGGTTGCAGGAAGCCCGAGAGATGCAGATGTCTTTGTGTTCTTCTCCGTTTTTAATGTTTAATCTCTGTTGGATGTATTCCTCAAGAGGAAAGAAACTTCTCGCTCCACAAATGCCTCGTGACAACACCACCATCACTAAAAGATTCCAACCAGTGGGAGGGGGAGGCAGGCGGCTCCAAGGAGCACTGTGGGAGTCAGAATTTTCTCTGGCAATGAAGTTCATTTCTTTAGGCCACGGGGTTCCCGCTGGTTCTAGACACATGTGTCCAACACTGGCCAGGTGTCTGAGGGCAAGGCGATGGGGTTTGACTAAGTCTTGAGCCAAATGACTAGTGGTGAGGTGTTATGGAATAAAATGGTGGCAATACACTAAGTAACACAAAGTCAAGATTATACTGTTTTTTTTTTCTTTTTTGGGCCATGCACAGGGGTTACTCCTGGCTCTGCACTCAGGAATTACTCCTGGCGGTACTCAGGGGACCATGTGGGATGTTGGGGATCAAACCCAGGTCAACTGCAGGCAAGGTCCTCCCCGCTGTGCTATCGCTCCAGCCCCAAGATTGTACTTCTAAGGACAAACTGCCCTCTCTCCTCACCCAGCTCTCAAGTGTGTGTGTGCCATGCTTACAGGGTTGTTCTGCCGCCTCCCCAGCCCGCTCTGTGACTGGAAGCAAGTCCTGATATCCATGTTGCCATTTTGGCCACCCGCTACCTTTCCTTCTCAGCTTTCTTCGGGCAGAATCAGCGCCCGCCTAGCCATTAAATTTCTAATCTGCCTGAAAACAGACACACTTTTCGTTTTCTGCTGAAAATGTCAGACATAGTAGATATATATGACCGGATGTATAAATGAGTCATGTGAACCCAGAGATATCCTTAGTGTGCAAACAGTTTCCCGGTACATGCTGTTATCTCATGGTCAAGTGTGGCTACAGAGCGGGGTAGACACTGAGGACAGAGCTGCTGAGGGTCTGTGTGGCTGTGGGAACAGCACCGAGTAAGGGCAGGCTTGGCTGGGTGGCACCGAGTAAGGGCAGGCTTGGCTGGGTGGCACCGAGTAAGGGCAGGCTTGGCTGGGTGGCAGAGCCTGGGCGGGGCCACCACCAGTTGACTGACACTGGTAGACACCTACTGCCATGGACTGATATCCTAAGCCAGCCGTGACTGCCAATCAGCTGGCGCCTAATCAGCAAAAAAGGACAAAAGCAACTGGGTGGGGCAGGTCTAGGTTTCTGTTCCTGAGTGCTGAGTTGTTCTTTTATTTAAGATTTTTTTTTTTTAGGGACTGGAGCAATAGCACTGTGGATAGGGCGTTTGCCTTGCACTCGGCCGACCTGGGTTCAATTCCCAGCATCCCATATGGTCCCCTGAGCACCAGGGGTGACTCCTGAGTGCAGAGCCAGGAGTAACCCCTGTGCATCACCGGGTGTGACCCAAAAACCAAAAAATAAAAAAAAAATAAAAGATTTTTTTTTTTTATTGACTGACGGTAAGATAGACCCTTACAAAGCTGTTCATGATTGGATATCAGTCATACAGTGTTCCAACACCCATCCCTCCACCAGTGAACATTTCCCAGCACCAGTGTCCCCAGGTTCCCTCCCATCAGCCCCCACTCCCACCCCCAGCCTGACTTTATGGCAGGAGCTGTTCTTCTCTCTGTCTCTGCCTCTTCTCTTTCTCTCTCTGTCTCTCTGTCTCTCCTCTCTGTGTCTCTGTCTCTGTCTCTGTCTCTCTCCAACCCCTTCATTTGGGCACTGTGGTTTGCAATACAGATGCAATGCAATACAGGTTGTTAGGAATATCCCCTTGCCTATGTTTAACACTCAGATCTTGTCCAGCGTGGTCATGCCCAGCTATTATTGTCATAACGGTCTCCTCTGCCTCCCCACACCCTTGTGGCTGATTCCAACCACTGACCAGTCCTCATAGCCCCTGTTTTCCCTGGCCATGGATATTAGTCTTCTACTATATATTTTTATATACTACAAATGAATGCAGTATTTCCATGTCTGTCCCTTTCCTTCTGACACATTTCACTCAGCATGATACTCTCCATGTCCTTCCAGTTACAGGCAAATTTCATGACTTCATTTTCCCTAACAAGCTGCTGAGTTCTTAAGAGGAACAGACCTATATTGTGGAGATCTTTTGTCCATGTCCTAGAAAACACACGTACGGTATTAAATTGCTTATTTAATAAGGATTTATTTATTAAGAGAGTCTTTTGCCCGCACGCCTGGCTGTCTTCCTCGGGGCCCCTCGGAGGGAATGGGCCACAGCTTCCCTCCCCACCCCGAGCAGCGCTCCCGGCGGCCGAAGACCACCGGAACCTACCCATAGCCATGCTCAAGGCCCCTCTCCACATGTTCAAGCCTCATGCATGAAGGTGTCGGAAGAGGAACCCAGGTGTGTGTAATCCCATCAATGGCCAACATCCAGAGACTTAAAAGCAAGCTCCCAGAAGCGATATTTTATAACCTACTTCTCTCTCTGGGAGAAACTAGCATGTTACTGAGTTTCCTGCCCACATGGGACAGCCTCGAAAGCTTCCCATGGTGTACTCATATGCCAAAGCCAGTAACAAGCTGGATCTCATTCCCTTGACCCTGAAAGAGCCTCCAATGCAGCATGGTTGGGAAGGCTGAGTAGAGAGAGGCTTCTAAAATCTCAGGGATAGGATGAATGGAGAGGTTACTGAGACCGCTCAAGAAATTCGACCATCAACTGATTTCGTGGTGATGATGATGATGATGATGATGATGATATACTAAGAATCGAATCGAATATGCTAAACACAGTAACAACATGTCTCACAATGGAGACGTTACAGATGCCCGCTTGAGCAAATTGATGAGCAACAGGATGACAGTGATACAGTGATTTACTAAGAATCCAGTTTAGCTCTTTCATTTTAAGCTTCTGCCCTGTGTGAACAGATGGAGCTCCCTTTCAGGCCTATTTTAATATGTTGACTCAATTAATCCCCCAAACAGGTGTGCACAGTTGGGATTTAATAATTCCGATTATTTTTGTATGGGGAAACTGATGCACAAAGAAATATTTTAAGATCTCACAGTTGCTAAATGTTGAAACTAAAAATTTGTTTTGCTTTGGGGTCATACCTGGCAGTGCTCAGGGGTCACTCCTGTGGTGCTAGGAAGACCATATGCAATGCCAGGGATTGAATTGGAGTTGGTAGCATGCAAGGCAAGCCCCATACCTCCTGTACTATCTTTCTGACCTATGAACATTCACCTTTCATGCGGCCGACCCGTGTTTGATTCCTCCACCCCTCTCGGGGAGCCTGGCAAGCTACCGAGAATGTCCTGCCTGCACGGCAGAGCCTGGCAAGCTAACCGTGGCGTACTGGATATGCCAAAAACAGTAACAAATTAAGTCTCACAATGAGAGACATTACTGGTGCCCGCTCGAACAAATCAATGAGCAACGGGATGACAGTTGACATTTTGGGCCACATCTACCAGTGCACAGGATTTACTCATGGTTCTGTGCTCAGGGATCACTCCTTGCTAATGGTCAGGGAATGAACTGGGGTGTCAGGGACAAGACGCATTTGAAATGTCCCAGCGAAGCTTGAGTACTCGTACGGCAGATGAGCCTGCAGTTCAGGGAGTGGTTAGACTTTGTCTGAAATGACCAGCTCAGTAACCTGAGGAACCGTGTCCACCCACCCCGACCTGGTCTGTGTCCTAAGACTTTCATTAAGGGTAGGGTTAGAATATATCCCTAGTGTATTCTGATCCTTATAAAGGAAGTAAAAAATTTTAGAGATGAAACCAGAATTCTGATATTGGGCCGGAAGAGTGGTCTTGAAGGTTGGAGTTGAGGGGGACTCAAGAGAACAAAGATCCCAGGTTTTCTATGGCAGAGCATGGTCAGAGAGGAAACCCAAGATTTTATATTTGAAATCAAAACAAAGCAGAAAATGTAGGGCCAGAAAGAGAGATTGCTGGGAGTGAAGTGCTATTGCTGAGTGTTTCTTCACTTGCCTCAGGTTCTTTGTGGGGAGTACCCAGATGCTGCTGGGGGGAGGGGTAGTGTGTGGGGGTTGGTCCCTGATGATTCTTGGCTCACCAGGTGGGAGGTTGTGATGTTTGTGGTCCCTGCAGAGTTGGGGGTGTCACCTGGACCATCCTCTGGGGGCCTCCAGGGTGTGTGATAATCAAGGAACCCACAAGTGGGGTTGGGGATGAAACCTAGGTCAGCTGCATGCAAGACACACACCTTCCCGCAGATACATCTCTCCAACCCCTCACCTATTTTGATCTCTAGCTCTCAGGATAATTTTGTGAAAAGAGGAATCATAAAAATGCACTGAATATAAAGAAATGTTTAATAAAACATTTTACACAGTCTTTCCAGCTGGGGCATCTTAAGGACGGAGCAACTGAAAGTGATTTGGGGGCATCCAATTCGCAATGAAACAGGAACGGGAACATTCTTAGATTTTTCGCCAAAGTTCCTGGACACGGCAAGAGACCCCTCCGAGGAGCAGGATCCCACAGGGGCCACTGCGAAGGACCAAGAACAGGGGAGGGAACCGGTGAGGCAGGGAGACTGAGCAGGCCTCGTCTCAGACTTCTCACCTGGTGAAGAACCACACACAAGGCCAACACATGGACTGAAATGCCAAAGGTGCTAACAACAGAGTTTTGTCCACCTCCACTTCCAGAGTGCACAAGAGAAACGGGGAGCTCTGGGCTTTCATCCATTAAGCATTTCAAATGGAACCGGTTCTCGGTAGTCAAATCAAGGCACTTCTTGTGTTTCAGTCAGGGGAAAGGAAAGTCGACTAGTCCCAATACATCACTTAAGCCTACCTTGGCAAAGAGTGCATGTCTAAAACAAATGTGAGGCACAAATCTTTAATCCTTGTGTTACTATTGCTATAGAAGGTGCCGTTGTTTGAATATGAAGATCCATTGTTAGCTGTACAGGGACGAATGTGCATTAGGTGGACGAGGACCAATCCCTGGGTTCCAGGTTTGATACAGCCGGACAGTGTCCTGCACAGAAGGCCAGGCCTTCCTTGGGCTGGTCTTGCTGTCATGATTCTGATGCGTTCTGGTTCCCTTCTGGAGTCATGAACTGCACCTTTGGTACGATGAGGGAAGAATTGTTTCTGCGGATGGAGTTGTTCCTTCTCATGGAATTGTTTCTTCTCATGGAGTTGCGCTTCCTCAGAGAATTCTGGTGGGACAGTTCACTCTTCTGGAGCGTCTGGATGAGGATGGACGGTTTCTCGTCCAGCTCTCGGGCACTGCAGCGAGGAGCCGCCACCTTCATGGTATTACCAAACTTGGAGTAATCCACAGAATACACACCTTCCTCCTCCGTGACAATGGACACAAAGCGGTGGCCCCACTGGATCTCCTCGGCGATGTAGGAGGTTCTTGCCTGCGTGGTGATACCGGTGGTTTCAACCACTCCTTCCAGAATCACGATGACCTCCAGGTCTTGGTTGGCAAGGTCAGTGGCCGAGATGTCATACAGGGGACTGCGCTTGTCAATCACGTGGCAGATGATCAAAGGGGCCACCAGGAAGATGTTATTGCTCTCGATGGGATTGTCAACGGGGATGTCCAGCTGGTGAATGGGCACCACCTCGCCCTCGGGGGTGGTGGTTTTCTTGACCACCTGGATGCGCACAGAGGCGCTGATGATCATGCTCTTCCGGAGGTCCCCCACTCGGAACATGAAGCACAGCTTGCCGTTGCGCACGGCAATCACGGCGTGGCGGCTGAAAATCAGCGTCTCTGCCCTCCTGTGAGCCTGGGCGGTTTTCATGAAGATGCAGCCCAGCATGACGGCATTGATGATCAGGCCCACGATGTTCTGGAGAATGAGCACTGTGATGGCCAGCGGGCACTCCTCCGTCATCATCCTCCCTCCAAAGCCAATGGTCACTTGGACCTCGATGGAGAAGAGAAAAGCAGAAGTGAAGGACCTAGGAGGGAGAACAATGGGAGACAAGGCTGTCAAACCAGACCTGGAGTCAGGAAACTTACGCCACCTGGAAATGGTCCATTTTCCTCCTCCAGAGGTGAAGGAATGCTTTCAGACTATCTGATTTGTCTCATGCCTGATTCCAGAGCATGTCTGTCTGTCTGTCTGTCTTTCGCCTGCAGGCATCTACTTCCAGCCTTCTGGGATGTTATTTTAGTCCTGTTTTCTAGGTGTTGGAATGATGGGCCAATTTTAGTAACAGCATTAGGTAGATAAATACATGTGTTTATGCTCATAGGCATTTTCCACTCTGTAAAACTTCCTACCAAGTTGATGTTGATTATTGCATATCTGTATTAATTGACTTTCGTCCTAGAGAAGGTAATGCTTGAATTTTTTAAATTATTATTGACAACATTTAAGGTCATTCACCAACAAGTGCACATCTAGTATAGAGGAAGCACAAGACTGGAAAGAAGGTAGAAGACGCATCATGAAAAAAAAAACTAGATTTTGAATGAAAAAGAATGTCCATTGCTATCTGAAAAGAAAAATATTTGTTGAACATTTTATTTTGTGAGTGAGCTGCTAGAGGAAGGATATAGGACAGGTTGATTGGCAAATGAACATTTCAAGATCACATAATGATTGTGAACTCAAATCCTCCAGAAAATTCCCCAGCACACAGAAAGGGAACACATCAGGATTTCCTGAGGAACCTTTTCCACATGTCCATGAGCAAACACTGGTTTGGTGGATCCAGGGGGGTCCTAGATAAGGTTTGGGGAAAGTTCTCAGGACATTCAGATTTATTCCTCTGGTTGAGAAGCACTGTTATTATGAATGGATTTACTTCACTATAAATGCAATACTGCCATGGCTGCTTAATTTTAGTAGTCCATTAAAAATGCTGTTAGACTAATATTTCTTTTCTTTTTAAAATTGATTGATTTATTTATTCAGTTGTTAATTTATGTATCCACTGGTTAATTTATTTATTTATCCATGGGTTAATTTATGTTTTTTTTTAATTTTTTTAAAATTTAATTCTTTTATTGAATCACCATGTGGAAAGTTACAAAGCTTTCAGGTTTAAGTCTCAGTTATACAATGCTCAAACACCCATCCCTTCACCAGTGCACATATTCTACCACCAAGAATTACAGTATACCTCCCCCCTTCCCCCCACCTCCCCAGCCCCCTACCCCACATGTGTAACTGGTAAATTTCACTTTACTTTGATTACATTCAATATTTCAACAAAAAATTCACTATTATTGATTTGGAGTTTCTCCCCCCTAATAGACTAATATTTCTAGTCTATTCTTTGCTCCCTACTCAAGTCAAACTGTGCAAAGGGTTTCTATCAGAATATTGCCTCTGTGTTGAAGCCACACCTAACAAGTGATCCAATTGTAAAAACAGACTATAGAATATACAACACACTATATGGGTATGGCATACGAAAAATAAATGTGCATAGATGACTCATGATTAGTTTTTACCCACGTGTGCAAATTTCCCACTGCCCCCAAGTTTTGTTATTAAAAACCATGAATGAAAGCACATAGTTATTATTTTTTGTACTTAGATACAAACAGAATGTGGCCTGTGATACAAAAACTAGGCAAAGAAAAGGAAGGAATCCCGGAGAAGTGTGTGGATCTAACTTTAAATTCTAATAACATTTGATGCTTCAGGGACGAGTCAAGTATGAATACCCCAAATGTTCTGTGGGAATGGTTGGACAGATTCATTAAGTGCCTTCATTTCTCTATTGTTTGTTTTATACAAGAACTTAATTCGAAACCTCATCTGCTACCCAGCCCAACCTATAACGAATGCCTGTGGTCACAAAACAACTGTGAGAAGTGAAAGTGTTTCCTTGTTCTTTGGTTCTGTTGCAAAGGGAGTTAGGCTGATTAATAAGAGGAAAATATGTTGGTTTATTTTCTGACTCATATTAGAAAGTCATCCGCATGGAAGGAAAAGTGAGCCAGCCTGAAATTGAGCTGGCAGAACGTTACGGGAACAAGCCGGTGAGTGGGGCCAACACAATGAGTTGCTTCCTATTTTAATGACATAGTGATACACTGAATTAGAAAGGAAATACAAAGGGGTAGAATTATCATGTCCATGAAATCTCATTTGGGAGAGAGTAGATGTGTTTTGATTTCTCTCTTTTCTGTAGAAGTTATTGCATCTGGTTCATGATGTTATACTCTATGTTAATATTAAAATGGAAGTAATGTCATAAGAATTGAAATTAGTGTAATTTTAACATTAAAATTTGCCCCCCAATTCTTTTTAGTAAGACGTACCACTTAAAATGAAAAAATTAGGGGCTAAAGCCATAGCACAGCGGGTAGGGTGTTTGCCTTGCACTCGGCTGACCTGGGTTCGATTTCCAGCATCCCATATGGTCCCCCGAGCACTGCCAGGAGTAATTCCTGAGTGCAGAGCCAGGAGTAGTCCCTGAGCATCGCCGGGTGTGACCCGAAAAGCAAATAAAATAAAATAAAATGAAAAAAAATTATCAAGTGGATAAAGTTGCTTTTCTACCCTCATATTTCTTAGTGGACTTTATGCCACTTCTCCTACTGGACCGTATACTCAGAACAGCAGGAATACATCAGGGAGTGATAGGCATCAGAATAATCCTATTTTTATAAATCATTGAAAGGATATCACTTCTGATAACAAAACTTTAGTAAATTGCTTAAATGTTTTTCATAGATAAGGACAATATATTTATCTAGTGATAAAAATCTTTATTTTTGAGAAACTTATTTTTTAATGAATGTCTCTATAGATCTGTTATGAGTCATTAATATCAATGCCAATAAATTTCCAAAAGAGAAAAATGTAACTGACTTTCATATACCGGTTAAAAAATAGGATTTAAGATAGTTTCTTTGATTTCTGGTCTACTGATAAGCACTACAGTTTTCATCAGTAGTTACTTAGAGACAAAAATTTGTGACTGTGATAAAGACAAGAAAGTATCTTTGCAACGAAAAGCTACTGGATCAGTTCAGTAGAGTTGCCCTCCTCAGAATCAGAGCTGCAGTCAACGTCCCTGGGGGCTGGCGTGCAAATAGGCCGTTTGGGCATTGCAGTCACTGAGGAATTGGAGGAGGCACAAGTTCAGTGTCTGCCCTTCTGCTTCCTCAGGGCTATGCACGATCCCTAACATTTCAGGGTCAGGAAAGGTCTCCTCCTGTACAGCTTCCTAAGAGAATGAAGCCTGATGCTTGTTCAAGTGGCCTTGCTCTATGCACCATGCAAATATGGAATATTATTGAGAACACACCCTGGAAAATTTTCCTAGTGGCTACTACTTTAGTTTTCCCTTTGCACTGTCCCCACAAAAGAAGCAAAAAGATGACTCCGCCAGGTAAATGCTCCTAGGCTTGACAGAAACCAGAGGCACGCTGACTTCAGGTCCACTTTGCTCACCTTTGAAATATCTGTGCCAAGAGGTCGAAGTTCTCATAACACTGTCTTATTCCTATCCTCTTAAAACACTGAGGTGGAGACCTGCAACATTATATCTTGCAGTCCCGAATCTTCACAGGACTTGGAATTTCCGAATCAGAACATATCAAACAGCAGTGACCACAGCCTCACATACTTGTTCCATTTAGAAGTCTGGAACACCTGAGCTCCCCATTCCCCCATCAATAGTTCTGAAAATGTCCTAAGAGAAATCTATGGGCAAAGTTCACTGGCATCCTCACAATGTTTTTTTTTTTTCTTTTTGGGTCACACCTGGTGATGCACAGGGGTTACTCCTGGCTCTGCACTCAGGAACCACCCCTGGCGGTGCTCAGGGGACCATATGGGATGCTGGGAATCAAACCCGGGTCGGCCGCGTCCAAGGCAAACGCCCTACCCGCTGTGCTATCGCTCCAGCCCCTCACAATGGGTTTTTGATCAAAGATACTTAAGTGTGAACACTGGAACGGGCAGCGCCTTTCCTCCCTTTGCCTCTATTTCTTCTTCTTCGTTTTTTTATTTTTATGCACCAGACACCCTGGATTCTTTGAACCAAACCCTTTTTAGAAATCATTGCCATAATGTTTTCAAAACTAGCCCCAGAAACCGGGACTTCACGTGTTCGGAAGACCTCGCCCCGGAGGGCGCACGCGGAAAACTTTTACTGCCTCTGTGGGGTGAGTTTCCTTCTGAAAGGACCAGAGCGAGTCCATGTCACTCTGCAAAGCCACGGGCACGGGAGCAGGGGGTCGGGGTGGGGGGATTCCTGGAGCAGCCCAAGTTGTTTGCTCCCCCCCCCCCCCAGGTCGCCCCCTCTGCCTGCTTACCTGACGTTGGTCACACACACGCGGGACTCCAGCCCGCTCCTCTCCTGGACGCTGTTCTCCATGTAATCATAGATGTCCCCGTGGGCAAAGGCCACCAGCCACCACATGATGGCGAAGAGCAGCCAGCTGCAGAGGAAGGACATGGTGAAGATGACCAGCGTGTGGCGCCACTTGAGGTCCACCAGGGTGGTGAAGATGTCCTGCAGGAAGCGGCCCTGCTCGCGGATGTTCTTGTGCGCCAGGTTGCAGGCCCCGCTCTTGGCGATGAAGCGGGCGCGCGGCAGGCGGTCCCGCACGCGCGGCTTGCGCAGGTTCTCGGCGGCGATGCGCGCCAGCACGTACTCCTCGGGGATGATGCTCTTGCGGGCCAGCATCGTGCCTCCGCATAGCCGGCGCGGCCACCTGCCCGGCCTGTCTCCCGCGCGCTCTCCGGCCGACCTCCTGTGGGCGGGGAACCAGGCATCAAACCTTTCCCCCAAGGCTCAGCCCTGGCGTGGGGCGCTGGGGTGGGGGGTGGGAAGGTCTACACCCGCAAAAACACGACCGGTCCTGAAATGCATGCATCTCAAGGCGAATCGAGTTCGTCCCGGAGCGCTGGGATCCCCAAGACCTCATCTGGCCGCGACAGCTTTCGTCGCACACACCCTTGGGCACCTCCAAACCCCAACCCTTTCCCCGCCCGTCTACACAGCGTGCACACTCGAGGTGCTCGGACGCCGCAGAGTGAGCGCCCACCCCGTCGGCGTCCCGGGCGAAAATTAAAGCCAAGGGCGCATCGCGGTCTCTTTCGGGGACTCTTGAGAGAACATCCAGAGTAAGAAGGGACAGTTCCTCCTATTTTTAGAAGGAGGCGAAGGAAACGCCGTGGCCTCTGGCGCAGTTAGAAAACGCTCAGTTTAGTCTCCCAGGGACACGCTGGGCTCAGCGCACGGGACTGCTCCAGGCGGAGGCCGGCGCGGGTTGCGTTTTCTTCCTTTAAGACCAAACGTTCCCTCCGAAAGCCCAGCGTTCTCCGAGGGGACCCTGGCGGTGCGGGGCCCGGGGCCAGCGGCGGGGGAGGCAGAGGGAGAGGAGCGCGCGGGCACCCGCGGCCCTGCGGGGCGTTGGGGAGCCCGCCCCCCGCCCCCGACGCGCCCCGCCACTCACCGAGCCGGGCTGGGGTCTCAGCGGCCGCCGCTCCCCGCGCGCGCGCGCCGCCCTCGGCCACGTCCCCCCGCGCGCATCCCCCCGCCGGGCGCCCGGGCCGGACGCGCACACGCGGGACCCTGCGGGGCGCTGCCTCGGGGCTCGCCGGGGGCTCTGCGGCTCCGGAACGGCGGCGGCGGCCCCGCGGGGAGCCGAGGTGGAGACCGGCGCGCCGGGCAGGGCAGGGGAGGGGAGGGACGGGCCCCGGGAGGGGCGGGACCTGCAGCCACCGCCCTGCCCAGTAGCCGGGACCCTCCGGCCCGACAGGACTCGCCGAGCTCCCGTTCCGAGATGCAGAGGAGTGAAGAGAACAGTATTTCGTTAGAAAGAAAATGTTTGCGTCCCGGGGAAATAGCTGGTTACCTGCGGCGGGACACAAGCGGCTGAAAGACCGGGAGTTTTCTGGAGCCTCTGCCTGTGTCGTGTCTCTCCCTCTTCGTTCAGGCTCCTCCAGTAGGGCTGGGACCCACCAGCTTCTGGTCGATTATTCTGAGCATCACAAACTCTTTCTTCACAGAGCCTCTGCCCAGGGAATCACACACATATGCACGTGGGCGCGCGAACGCGCTCTCTCTCTCTCTCTCTCTCTCTCTCTCTCTCTCTCTCTCTCTCTCTCTCTCTCACACACACACACACACACACACCTTATTCTAACACACATACCATGTTCTAACAGAGGCCCCCATGTTCCATCACACACACACACACAAACACACCATGTTTCAATACATACGCTCATGTTCCAACACACACATACCATGTTCCAATATGCACATACATCATATTCCAATACACACAACTGTCCCAACACACATACACACACCCCTATGTTCTATTATGTAAACCCATGTTCCAACATACACACTTTTTTTTTCAATACACACGTCATATTCCAACACACACATCAATCATCTACCATACATACCACCATGTTCAAACACACTCTATGTTCCAATATGCACGCACATCCTATTCCATCACACACAAACACACACACACACACACACACACACACACACACCATGTTTCAAAAAGGAAAGAAATCAGCCACCGATCACTACATCACTTCTGGTGAAGAACTTTCCCCCACAAGGCCAAGGTGTGCTTTTGAGAACAAACCACCCTTCAGCCAAGTGTCAAACCATCCTTCAGCCAAGTGTCATGCCGCCCGTCAGCCCAGTGTCATACCGTCCTTCAGAGAAGTGTCGCCGGGCTGGTCTGGGAGGTTGCGGGGAGGAAGCCGCAGCTGTGCCTGGGTCTTCCCTGAAGCTGTTTCTGCCGCTGCTGGACCAGGCTCCGCAGACGAGCTCTCTAGCTTGAGGTTGAGCATTCTGGTCTGCGTTCATGGAAACTTTCATTCTTGGAGTTGCATGTATTTCTAAGTCAAAGGACAAAGGTATACAGAGCATAAACGGTGTGTTCATTTTAGTATCAAAGATCTAAAATTAGTGAGTTGTAATGAAGGCAAATGAGGAACAAACTTTCCCCCTTGTGCTAAACCTGCATTGAATCTTCCAAGGCGGGGGACCCCCAGCCTGCCATACTAGCTGTCCCCTCTATGGCCTTCATAGGAACGGTAGCTGATGTGATTTTACTACAAGGGTGTGGAGGGTTACATGTATAAAACTAATCTCCTCATTGTTCCATTTTACAGGTGAATTTGAGGTGCAACTTCTTTTATAAAATTTAGCTTTAGTATTATTTTTAACACTTTGTGAAGGTCCTCCTAGATTCCTATGCATGAAATTATAGTTACTATTCATAAGATGTAAACAGGTGTAGTCAGGGAAAGAAGCTCTTCATTATAAGCTTTAATGCAAGTACAGATGTGATTAGAACAAGGAGAAAATCCTATTTAAATTCCTTAGAAACCAGAGATTTTGTTTATTTAGTTTTTTTTTATTTTGGGGGACCATACCTGGCGATGCTCAAGGGTTACTTCTGGTCCTGATTCAGGAATTACTCCTGGAGATGCCCAGGGGACCATATGGGATAGCAGGGATCAAACCAGGTCAGCCAAGTGAGAGGCAAAGTCCTCTCTGTGTGCTGTGCTCACTGTGCTGTCTCTCCAACCCCAAATCCCTTAGAAGTCCAGAGCAGATATCTGAGGGTGGATGACTCTGTCAGTGAGGGTTATGAACTCAATATCAAACTGGTGCAGAGAAAATGGCAAATTGCTTGTGTTTAAAGGACGAAGTAAGAAGAAAATGTGCTGTAGGATCACATAGGCTTGTTCATTGATCACGGTTTAACCGAAAACACATCTTCATTAGTTTCTGCATCTGCTCACTAGTATTTTAAGATCCCCAGTTGTGAATACCAACTTTTTCTTGTGCATTAACTTCTGCACGTGAGATCTTAACAGCTACTGAACTTTGTAAATATTGGAGTTTTAAAAAATTTAAATGGATTCATTTTTGTCTGTTTACCACTCTTCTCAACGTTAATAAACTTGCATTTCGAGGGTTGTATTGGTAATTTAAATTTAAATATGTATCATCATGGATGGGGTTGACTTTAGGAAGGGATATAGAAAGAGCTACTTAGAACTAGTTTCATGGACTACTTGCTCTGCTCTCAAAGAATTGGGTCTGTGTACTGGGATAAAGTAGAAATAAAATTTTTAAATAAAAGAAAAGAAAAATTCAAAGGAGAGACAGTGAGATTAGGAGACTCGGACAAGCCCTCTGTGTTGTTTGCTTTCTTGTCTAGTATTTGAAAGATAAGACAGGCATGTGCTATGCAGTAAAACAAGAGAGAACACTTTTTAAAAAAATTATTAGTGAATCACCATGAGGTACAGCAACAGACTTACAAACTTCGTGCTTGTGTTTCAGTCATACAATGATCGAGTACCCATCCCTCCACCAGTGCCCATTTTCCACCACCAATGGTCCCAGCATCCCATCTGCCCCCCCCCTTCAAGAGAGAACACTTTCTCACAATGAGAAAACATCATGAATAGTTATATGGTAGTTTTCAAAGACAACAAGCAACTAATTTAATCACATTGATGAAGCAGATAGACAAGATAGCAGGAAGCTCAAGTCTGGTGCTCACCAAATAGCTTTTGTCACCATTGTTCTGGACACATAATGGGCGATTCATATGCTTGTCCTTCTTTTCCCAACCAGCCAGAACCCCCGGCACTTGGAGGGCAGCACCTTGTTGTTTCTTTAATTAATTAATTAATTTATTTATTTGATTTTTTTATTAATGAGTCACCGTGAGGGTACAGTTACAGAGTTTCATGCCTGTGTTACAGTTATACAATACTCGAATATCACCCATCCTTTCACCAGTGCCCATTCTCCTCCACTGATGGTCCCAGGCCCCCCCACCCCCCCACCCCCAGTGACAGGGAATTCCTTATTGTTCTCTCTCTCCTTTTGGGTGTTATGGTTTGCAATGGAGATACTGCATGGCTATCATATTCAGTCTATAGTCTGCTTTCAATCCGCCTCTCCCATCCTGAGTGAATCCTCCACTACACTTTACTTGGTGTTCCCTTCTCTATCTGAGCTGCCCTTTCCCCCAGCATGTGAGGTCAGCTTCTAAGCCATGGAGCAGGTCTCCTGGTATTTATTGCTACTATTCTTGGGTGTTAGTCTCCCATTCTGTTGTTTTATATTCCGCAGATGAGCGCAATCTTTCTGTGTCTTTCTGTGTCTGTCTCTTTCTTTTTGACTCATTTCACTTAGCATGATATTTTCCATGTTGATCCACTTATATGCAAAGTTCATGACTTCATCCTTTCTGACAGCTGTATAGTATTCCATTGTGTAGATGTACCAAAGTTTTTTTAACCAGTCATCTGTTCTCGGGCATTCGGGTTTTTTCCAAATTCTGGCTCTACCAAACAGTTTCTATGAGGCTCATATCTCCCTAATACCAAAAGCAAACAAAGATACCACTAACAAAGAAAACTATAAGCCAATATCCCTGATGAACACAGATGCGAAGATTCTCAACAAAATATTAGCAAATAGAATCCAACAACTCATCAAAAAGATCATACATTACAACCACGTAGGATTCATCCTGGGGATGCAAGGATAGTTTAACATTCTGAAATCAATCAACATAATCCATCATATCAACAAAAGTAAAAATAAAAAACATATGATCATTTCAATAGATGCAGAGAAAGTATTTGACAAGATCCAATACCCATTTATGATGAAAACTCTCACCAAAATAGGCTTAGAAGGAACTTTCTTCAAGATAGTCGAAGCCACCTACCACAAACCCATGGAAAGCATTATCTTCAATGGAGAAACATTAAAGGTCTTCCCTCTAAGATCAGGGACAAGACAAGGATGCCCACTCTCACCACTTCTGTTCAACATAGTACTGGAAGTACTTGCAATAGCAATTAGGCAAGAAAAAGACATTAAGTGTATTCAGATAGGAAAGGAAGAAATCAAGCTCTCACTATTTGCAGATGACATGATCCTATACCTAGAGAATCCTAAAACCTCCACTAAGAAACTCCTAGAAATGATAGACTTGTACAGCAAAGTTGCAGGCTATAAACTCAATACCCAAAAATCCATGGCCTTCCTATAAGCAAATAGCGAGACAGAGGAAAGTGAAATAAAAAAATCCCATTCACAATTGTGCCCCAGAAAATCAAGTACCTTGGAATCAGCCTAACTAAGGAGGTGAAGGATCTCTACAAGGAAAACTACAAAATGCTACTCAATGAAATAAAAGAGGACACAAGGAAATGGAAGCATATTCCATGGAAGACTTAACATTGTCAAAATGGCAATACTCCACAAAGCACTATATAGATTTAATGCAATCCCTATAAGGATACTTATGAAATTCCTCAAAGAAATGGATCAAATACTCCTGAAATTCATATGGAACAATAAATGCCCACGAATAGCTAAAGCAATTCTTGGGAAAGAGACCATGGGAGGCATCACTATCCCCAATTTCAAACTTTACTACAAAGCAGTAACAATTAAAACAGCATGGTACTGGAACAAAGGCAGAGCCGCCAATCAATGGAACAGGGTGGAATATCCGTACATGCAACCCCAAATATATGATCATCTGATCTTTGATAAGGGAACAAGAAATGTGAAGTGGAGCAAGGAAAGCCTCTTCAACAAATGGTGCTGGCATAACTGGACAACCACATGCGAAAAAAAAAAAGCAGGGTGGTAGGAGAGGTAAGAAGGGGAGAGAAAAAGTTTTGAATCAAAGAATGGAAAAGGTAAGGTGAGAAGTCTGTTGTGAAAGATTTTTCTTTTAAGTTTTAATTTGTTATATTGAGGCAAACATTGGTGCACGGAGTTTAAATATTTATATACTTTTAGGGGTATATTATTATCAATCATACCTACCAACAAAGTGTGGTTGTCCAGAGGCCATTTAATTTCCATTCCATTCCACCTTCATCAATGTCAACTTTGTCTTCAATTGTCTGAGGATTTGTCTCCACTGACCATTATCTATTCACTCACTTTATTTTTAATTAAAGCTTTGTTTGTTTTATGCACCACAATTTACAATGCTGCTAATGGTAATGTTTCATGCATAAAACATTCCGGTATCACACCCACTGTCAGAGTGTGGGCTTTCTTCCACCCCTGCACAACACAGACAACTATGGGACATTCCCAACGGTTCCTCCTACTGAGAACAGTTCTCTGTCTCTGTTGGGTATTTCCTATGTCCTCGATATGCTGCTTTATATCCCACATATCAGGGAGATCATTCATATCTATCCTTCTCTGCCTCACTTCCTTCATTCAGTATAGTCCTCTCCAGATCCACCTGTATTCCAGAAATTTGCATGATTTTTTTCTCTTTTCTTACAGCAAAGTATTGTTCCATTATGTGCACGTACCACAGTTTCTTTATCCAGTCATTTGTTCTTGAATACTTGGTTATTTTCAGATTTTGACTTTTGTGAAGATGCTATAATGAACATAGGAATGCAGATGGCTTTTCTGATTGGAGTTTTTAGGCCCTTGAAGTATCACTGTATCACTGTCACTCATCGCTGTAGCACTGTCATCCCAATGCTCATCGATTTGCTCGAGTGGGCACCAGTAATGTCTCCATTGTGAGGCTTGTTGTTACTGTTTTGGCATATCAAATACGCCATGGGGAGCTTGCCAGGCTCTGCTGTGTGGGCAGGATACTCTTGGTAGCATGCCTGGCTCTCTGAGAGGGATGGAGAAATTGAACCCGGGTTGGCCGCGTGCAAGGCAAACGCCCTACCCGCTGTGCTATCTATCGCTCCAGCCCTTTACTAATCTACACTGCCGTTAATTCAAAATAAGGGCACTGAGCTAAAATATAATAAAGACCAGTTATTGAGAAGTCAGCAGAATCTCAACAATACCTCTAAAAATCTTAAGCATAATACCTCAGAATTCTACTGCCTCATAATAACTTAAGTATGTCTTAAGCAATACCTCAATACCTCAAAATCTTAAGCATACCTCGAAACACATAGCAAGCAATTAAAGAATGAAGATAAACGGTGTCGCAAAAATATTGCCTATGTGCTTTCTTTCCTGCCCTAGGTGGCATTGCATTCACATGGGACACACTGCCACTGACCCGGCACCCTCAGTGTCTGGAGCCACTTAGCTCCTGCAAGCATTTCTTGGTAAATATTTGCCACAAGGCAAGAAGGACTTGTGTTCAAGATACGGTGTTTCTGCCTTTGCTTCACCTCTCACCTTTCTTGCTCTGGGAGGAACTGTGTCCCGTGACCTCCACAGCCCAGCTGGCATCTGGAGAGATCCTGGAGGTCCTTGCCTGTACCTGCGGGTAAACTGGCTCTTCTGGATGCCACTCCTCTTCTCCCTGCACCCCAATATCTCCTATCTTCAGCCGACCCGCTCTCAACTTCCTTAGCAACTCCTGAAATTGCTCCAGTCAGCAGTCCTGACACTTGTCTGACACTTGCTGCTTCTCCTTACAATGTGCTTTAAATTTAATGGGGATTTGTATCCTCCCCAGATCTTTCGGAACGCATAGTAACTGCTCACTAAATATTCACAACTAATTTCTATCTTCTCCCATTTGGATCTTCTGTTCACATGATGGTCTGAGTACTGAACTTAATTTAACATCACATTTGAGAAACTTCTGAAGAAAGTCAATAAAATTTTCAAGAACTAGTATGGTTTAGTTTTATTACTCTCTATGTTTATTATTGTTTTGCTCTTGTCCACTAAAAGTTGTGCGTGTTCTCTTAATTCATATTTTTCTTAATTCTTCTTTGAACACTGAGACTAATTTGCATATTACTTCTTGAGGAGAACAAAAGTACATTTAAGGTAGAGCTAACTTTGAAAACCTTATGATTTTTTTTTGCAGTTTGGGCCACACCCAGTGATGCTCAGAGGTTACTCCTTTCTCTGCAGTCAAAAATTAGTCCTGGCAGTGCTTGGGGGATTGAACCCAGGTTGGCTGCGTGCAAGGCAAGTACCTTACCCACTGCACTATCACTCTAACCCCCCAGTGATTTTATTGATTATTCAGAAATCCTGTTATAACCTGCTCATGTTGTATATCAGGAAAATTTATACAATTGGAGGGCAATTTAAGAATACCTGTTCACTTGCAACTAACATATGTGGTTTTCCTTTTAGCCTTTATAAACATTTTGTGTGTGTGTGTATGTGGAGAAATTATCATGAGGAATGAAGATTTATCAAGAAATTTATACAGTATATTTATACTTATGTACTTTATATTTATATATAAAAAGTTATATATTTATACTGTATAAAGAAATTTTATTTATTTATTTGATTTTCAGGTGCCCTCACATAAGTCAAGAAAGTATTAGGCTGATGTGTCTCCTGCTTAGCTCAGCAAATACAAATCAGCCTAGTTTTTCAAAGTACTTTTGAGATAAAAGCAGGGAATGGCAGACAGTAGGCAACAAATCATAAAGGGAAATATATATACATGTGCATATATACACATTTTCAGAAATATATATCAATGTTCACATCACCCAAACTTTAGCAACATTTAGTGATATCCATCCTATAGAATATCTCAATGACTCTTGCCAAAATAGAACAATCTTCACACTGTTTTCTATGTGAACACTTTTTTGTAAGCATGTTCAGCAATTCTTCATAACAGACAATACAAAATACATTCTTTTGGTTGTGTTTTGGGACAGGGATTGGGATTTGGGATGGGAACATCCCGAATTTGGTGGTGGGAAGGTGTAATGGTGATGGGATTGGTTTTTGAATATTAAATGTAATCAAATACTGTGAACAAATTTATAAAATAAAAAATTTAAATTTTTTTTTAAAAAGCTGGGAATGAATCTTAGCATTTGATGACCTCTAACTTAACTTGTGAATATAATACTCTTGGATTTCCTGTGCAATATTCGCCATACGGATTTGGAGATTCTTCAGAATCACAATGGAATCAATTTATGTTAGCAGCCCAAATAATGGTTGTTTTTTTTGCCTAGTATGCTTCTTTAATAGTGTCCTCATATAAACCACTTTGGAACATATTGCTTTGGAATCAGCTTAATAAAACTGTTACATAAACTAGTAATCAAAACAGCATGTTGTAAACTCACTTTTTTGTTGTTATCAGGAAATGAGAATGACAATATAACTCTTCTTACTTATCATTTCAATCAGTGCAGAGACCATTTCTTCTTAAGGTATATTTGTGTAAAAGGATCTCTCATCACCTTTAGATTAGGGCATCCAGTTTCTTCAAAGGTATCATCAGCTTGGAAAAGTTGGAAAAAGTTAGAAAAGTTGGAACTTTTGGAAAAGTTGGGAAAGTTCTATAGTCAGCTTGCACATTCTATTCCTCAAACTTGAGTTTGCTCACAGGTGTGAATCAGTAAGCTGAGAAACAGGGACATCCATAATAATAGCTAACTCTTAATAGACAGCTAGGGGACCAAGCAAAGATATGCCTTGAAAATGCCTGTTTCAAGGCATTCTTGGGAATAAACTGTAACCAAACAAGCAGTCAGTGATGTATAATTCTGCATGATTATGTAATACCATCACAATCAATGGTGCGAAAATACTGAAAGAAAATAAGCAAGAGAAAGGATCAAAGTAACTGGGGTTGGAGACTGACAATTGTACATAGGACTTGGGAAATTCTCTCCAAGAAAATTAATTATGTTTTTCAAAGGACCAGACAAATATTCACTGGTAGAAAGGGTGGCACAGGAAGCTTGAGAGCAAGTATAAAAGCTCTTTGAGGTGGGAAGTAGCTTGGTCTGTTTGAAGAACAGCAACGAGATGAATATCCCTTAGGGAGAAGAGGAAGAGCAGAAGATGAGACGTGTCTGGAGCATGGTGGATTGTCTGTTCCTCTCTCCATGGATTCAGTGAATAATGGCTGAAAGCCTGGAATCTGTCTATTAGGTCACTTCGTTTTACACACCAGTAAATTGGGTTTTAGCATAATGGCTAAAAAATTAATTCCTATAGGTACACATCTACAAGATAAACATCATGGTCTCAAATGGGCTAATCATCTAAGGTCCGGTTAAATGAGAGGTACCATTATCATCATTATTTGTTCCTTCAGGATAGAGTAAGACTTTAAATTCTTGGTCCCACAAATGAAAATAGCTTTCATGGGAACGTATAAATGCTTCTAATAAACTGTATCCCTGTGTCACTGTCATCCTGTTGATTATTGATTTGCTTGAGCAGGCACCGATAATGTCTCTAATCATCCTAGCCCTGAGATTTTAGCAGCCTCTCTTTACTCATTCTTTCCAGCGGTGCCACATTAGAGGCTCTTTCAGGGTAAGGGGAATGAGACCCATCATTGTTACTGTATTTGGCATATTGAATATGCCACAGAGAGCTTGCCAGGCTCTATTGTGTGAGCAGGATGCTTTTGGTACTTTTTGCCAGTTTCTCTGAGAGAAAGAACTAAGCTATAAGAGGTTGTGTGGCCGCAAATGTGGCCTCACGCTTCCGGGAGCTTTGTTTTATAGTCTTTGGATCTTGGCCTTTGATGGGATTACACAGCGCTGCCGGGAGCAGTTTCTGGGTGTGTCTGCCAAGCTACTGGAAAATGGGGGATCTGGGTGGAGGAGTCTCAGTCCCGATCTGAGCAGGTTTGGAGATCTCAGCCATGGGTTCCGCATACCCGGGTTCCTTTGCTGATTCCTTCATGCATGAGGCTTGTCTGAACGTGTGGAGAGTATCCTTGAACATGGCTATTGATGAGTTCCGGAGGTCTTCAGCTACTGGGGCTCTGCTTGGGGTGTGGAGGAAAACTCAACCCGCCTCCCTCCAAGGGGCCCCAGTGAAGACAGCGAGATTCGGAGGCAAGAGACCCTGCATCACTCTATTCCAGGAGATTTGTTTTATAGTCTTTGGATCTTGGCTGTTGATGGGATTACACCTCTGGCTTCTAATAAAATAAATGAATAAATTAAGCTAGAAGGAAGACAAACACAGGATGGTCTCACTTATATGTGGTATTTAGAATAATTGGGCAAGGGAATGAAATGTTTTAAAGGGAGGAGAGTTCCTAGATCCCTCTTGGCCTCAGTGTATAGGGAGAAGGACAGAAAAGGAAAATAATCCAACGCCATACTTCCGGAGCCCCAGAAGCCACATCCACACCCCACAGCTGCCTTCTTGTCAACTCACCCGCCAGTCCTGCTCTTTAGATTCACAACCTAAATCTCTGGAGAGATACAGCCTAAGCAGCTGAAACTCTGGACACACCAGTTCCCCAAGCTAAAAGTTCTTGGGTGCCCCAGGAGGCCGAGTCCAATAGCCGTGTCCACTCATCACTGCTGCCACCATGCCAAGGGCCCATAATCTCTCTTCGTGGCTTCATGAAGAATCTTTGCAGAGTCATCCGAGTTCTACAGATCCTTAAGTTTCTGGACCATCCAACACCTCCAAATTCCACAGTACTGCATTTCAGTAGGAACACATCAAATTAAAAGAGAAAGCAGCAGAGAAGCCAACTAAACCCAACTAATGAAAACAATAACACAGAAGGCTCAACTAAAGACAAATAGCTTAGTATATCTGCAAAGACTTAACAACCCTTTGGAAAGACATAACAATTTTCACAAATTTTCTTTGACTGAAGTATTTTTGATAACTTCTTTAGCCATTTGGTTGAAACAAGTAACATCAAACAAATTATTGCGTGCCTGCTAAAAAGGGCAGGCTTGTGGGGGGGGGTTGGGAAAATAGGGACAATGGTGGAGGGGAGGTTTCAGTGTGTAGAATGGGTGTTGGAACACCAAAAGCCCAATGCAATCCTAGTATGAATAACTTTGCAAACCATGCGTGGTGTTTAAATAAAGGGGAAAAGAAAAGGAAATAAATAGAGGGGGAGAGGGAAGAAGAGACAGACGGGGAATTAAAGAGGGACCAGGGGTCCAAAGGGTCCAAGGATTCAGGTTACATCAGTGGTATACAGAAGGGTAGAGCTAAACATCCAAACCACAGTCAGCAACCTGAAATCATGAGACCCAAACTTTAACAACCAAACTTAAAACTGTGTCTTATCAAGATGCAGGCTGGAAAGGGGTGGAAGGAAGCCGGCAAATAAGTGGAAAGAATTTTGTGGTGGTAGTGACATCCGTACTGGAACACTGGATGCCTAAAACTCCACTATGATAACTCTGTAGATCAAGGTGGTTTAATAAGAATTTTTATTTTTTATTTTTTGCTTTTTGCACACCCGGCGATGCACAGGGGTTACTCCTGGCTCGTGCACTCAGGAATTACTCCTGGCAGTGCTCAGGGGACCATATGGGATGTTGGGAATTGAACCCAGGTCGGCTGCGTGCAAGGCAAATGCCCTACCTGCTGTGCTATCGCTCCAGCCCCAATAAGAATTTTTAAAGATGAAAATTTTAAAAGTTCCCCTGGAAATTCTCGTGCCCATTTAAGTATATGAAACTTGGAGATCTTTTCCGAGGACAAGATGACATGATCCTAATAAAGTGCGTAGGGTAGTGAGTGACATGTGATAAGTGCTTCATGTGTGTTTGTTCTCATTAGTATGTTCTGATTGTTTTTGTTTGATAACGGCTGAAAATATCTCAGAGCTGGAAGTGAGGGGAGATAGAGACCCACTGATTTCTTTATTACTTTTCTAATCTAAGACTAAGAAAACAGGATCATGTTTTATAGACTTGAAAGTTATTTTTGAGAGTTCACCAGGCTTCAGGGTGCTAGCTCCTACTGGCATTTCCCCAACTCTTTAATTTAGTCTAGGCACAGGAGGTTGAAAAAAAACCAGCCAAGATTCTGGCCATAAAATGAGGACCCCAGGAAATACCGCATACCTGTTCTGCTGCATAGGGTCTCTAGAAGAAAATTTTCTTGGATCGAGTAGGGAATACCTATGATAGTTACTGTCTGCCAGTCAAGTACGAAATGCTAGTACGAAGTACACCTGGTAGTTAGAAACTTTTCCAAAAGGAGATGAGGAAGAACAGTTCTTTTTTCCTGGCCTTGAAGTGATGCCTTGGTATACTTGTGCCAAAAAAATATATATTTTGAAATGAGCCTGGGATCCGTCCTGCTACAGGAACCCTTCCCAGGTTGTTCTGAAGCTCTTAGGCAAAGAGAAATTCCCAACAATGTCCTGATCCACTGCTAAGCTTTCACGTCACTGTGTTTTGAAAGCGCAGTGACTCATGTGGTGCTTGGAAAGAGAAAGCTGACATTTTCCAGAACTTTCTGTGGGTGACTCCTTATTGCCACCTTTCAAAAATGCCAGCTGCAGAAGGGATTATAGAGGTTGGAAACATGAAAGAGATATTTAGACTTTGGGGCCCCAAGGATCATTAGCCAGGATTTTTATTTTCTACTGTAATATGATGTGGACTTTCTTGTAGCAGAAAAATACTTCTTGTCAGTAAATCTTTCATCATATATTTTTTCTAAACAGGTTCATACTGAAATTAAATATGATATTTTTTGCTAATTAAAAATGTCAAATGACCTTATTGGATGTTGGAATTTAATCGGGTAACAAAATGATCTTCGTTCTATAAAACAACTAAAATTTCTTAAGCGTTCAAGTCTTCCATTCAGTAATGAAAGACTCTGACAGAGGCAAGAAATATGCAATCAGCAGAGTGTTAGAAAGATTGTGAGGCCATGACCACTTCTGCCATTCGCTTGGTTGGTGACTTTGAGCTGTATGTTCAATCTCTCCAAGACTCAATTTCCTCTGTAGTAGAACATACAGACATAGAGTTTTATCTCTTAAATGTGGTGAAAGTGGAAAGGATTGAGACCACTCATCAAAAGAAAAAATTTTCTACAATGATGGCAACATTTGAGAGCTTCTTTAAGGATCAGTATTTAATTGGTTTATCACTTAATGTTTTCAACTCTGCATAACATAACAATGGGGATGACTTTAGAATGGTGAACTTTTCTCATTATTGATTTGGAGAAAAGTCTTGGTTCTCAGAATATAAAAAAATTTGTAGCTATTTTAAAGTAGTGTTTCTTTTATTCTTTTCTGGTTTTGTAATTAGGGGTGGGTGGTGAATTACACAAAATCCCTTCTTGAGCATGCATCAAAGTAGCTTTTCCTTTATTGGCCAGTTAACTTGGTGAATTGAATGACTAGATATTTTTAATGTTGAATTACTTTTACATCTATCAGATAAATCGTTGAGTCACCATAAATCATAATTTTCATATAGTGTAGGACTATTTTATTAATATCTTTAGGATATTTGCTTTGATGTTTATAAGTATTATTCTTATTATGCTACCTCTGCCTGGTTTTACATAATTGTTAGAACTTTTAAAAGAACTGAAGGATATTTTGCCTTCTTTTAGTATGGACTGGAATAGCACAAGTAATACAATCATATGTATATAAATAATATAATATAAATAGCATAAACAGAGTAGTAATTAGTTACTCCTTAAAATTCCCTTTAGTGTGAAATGATCTGAGCTTATTATTATTTTTTTTAGCAACGTAGGAGTCATAATCATCATCGTCCCGTTGATCATCAATTTTCTCGAGCGGTCTCAGTAACGTCTCCATTCGTCTTAGCCCTGAGATTTTAGAAGCCTCTCTTTACTCGTCTTTCCCAACAGTGCCACTTTGGAGGCTCTTTCAGGGTCAGGGTAATGAGACCCAACATTGTTACTGGTTTTGGCATATGAATATGCCATGGGGAGCTTGCCGGGCTCTCCCATGCGGGCAGGAAACTCTCGGTAGCTTGCCAGGTTCTCCGAGAGGGAGAACTAGGCTATACACCACGCCGGGAATAATTTCTGGGTGTGACTGCCTACCTATTGGAAAATGGGGGATCTGGATGGAAGAGGCCCAGTCCCAATCCAAGCAGGCTTGGAGATCTCAGCCCTGGGTCCTACACATCTGGGTTCCTCTGCCAGTTCTTTCATGCGTGAGGCTCATCTGAAGGTGTGGAGAGGGGCATTGAGTATGGCTGTGGCTGGGTTCCAGAGGTCTTTGGCTGCTGGTGCTCTGCTCGGGGTGGGGAAGGAAACTCAACCCGGTGAAGACAGCCAGGCTCGGGCCAGAGTGTAGGAGTACTGCTATTTGTTCAGCCATTAGACTAAGCTGATTGAATTGGGAATGAACTCCACATTACCTTTTTTTCTTTTCTATTCTAAATGTTACCTTTATTTTATTATTTTATTATTATCCCCCCCCCCCGTCTTTTATTCACCATGAGATACAGCTACAAAGCTTTCATGTTTGAGCTTCGGTCATAGAATCATCAAACACCCATCCTTTCACCAGTGCACACTTTCCACCATCCAAATCCCCAGTATTGCCCTCCCCCCAATCCCCCATTTCAACCTTTCCCCAGTTTGTATGGCAGACAATTTCCCCCATACTCTCTCTCTATTTTGGTTACATTCAGTATTTCGACACCAGTCTCACCACCACTCAAACCTGCCGAAAAGACAATGCTAGATGTTTTGTATTGCTTGTTATGGATAGAATACAATGTCCAAGAAATTCTGTGTCCTTCTCTTATAAAACTATAAGCTTTAGTTTATAGTCTCTGGGTCTTGGCCATTGATGAGATTCCATGGCACCAGGGGCAGTTTGCGGGTGTGACTGCCAAGCTTCTGAGCTTGATATTTTTTTAAATGGGTTGTTCTTTTTATCTTTGAGTCCTTCCTATCCCCTCCTGCCAGGTCTCATTCAAGAAACTCTATTTCAGACCTTCTAACTTTATCCTCAACTTGTCCTTGTTCTTCAGGTTTTTCTGGCGGTGCCTCCTGTACTACAGCCAGATACATTCTAGATCTGCTTCCCACAGAGGGAATTAATTCTCTTTTCTAAACTTAATTGCTATTTAAGCTGGTCAGTGAATTTAAATTTTTGATAACTTTTCCCCCTAGGAGTTCTATTTGGTTATTTTAAAAATATGACTCGCTCTTTCTCCCACCATTTTTAAGCCTGTATATACAATCATATCTCTACCGCAGAAATCACAATTCAAAATATGAAACATGTCTATTGCCCCCAAAGATTTCCTCCTGTGACTTTCCAGACTGATATGGTTCCCTACCAGAACTATTTTGGACTAATTTCATCATCAATTTATTTTGCTTGTTGAGCTTTACAGAAATTGAATCATCCAATAGGTCTTCTTTAGTCTCTGCCTTTTGTTAAAACTTAATGTGGTTTCTGTGAGATCTGCCCACATTGTTGGAAACACTTGTGATAGAACCTATAATAGTATGTCACTATGTGAATAACCCACCCTGCTGTGCTATCGCTCCAGCCCCTAGCATTGATGTTCTTAGTATACAAAGTTCCTGCCCTCCAACCAGCACCAAAGTGTCCAAGACCCTCCACTATTTCCTTGTGTCTATTCTAGGCCACCTCTTCTTGTCCCACTGGTATTCTCACTTTTGTCATCAGAGTTCAAAAGCCTTATACTGCTGATTCCCTTGTTTTGCTTCTTTCTGTCCCTAAAGAGTGAGATAATCTGGTATCTGCTTTTCTCCCTTTGAGTTATTTTGCTTAAAATAATAACCTTGAGTTCCATCCCAAATGTAAGATTCCATCTTTTCATATAGCTTCATAGTATTTCATTGTGTGTATCTATGACAACTTTATCCATTAATTTACCTCAATGTTGTTGGACGTTTGAGTTGTTTCTGTATCTTGGCCATTAGAGTAAATATTTTTGTATTTTTGGGATAGATGCCAGGAAGCATAATTGCAAGGTCATCTGGAATAGTGTTTTCCACAGAGGCCTCCTCACATTCCCACCATTAGTGAAATGAGGGATCCTTTTTTTTTTCACTGCATCCCCCGTCAACACTGGTTACCTCTGGTCGTTTTGACAGACTCCATTCTCACTGGTGTGAGGTGATGTTTCATTGTCAAATCTGTGTGCAGTTTCCCAATAATAAGTGATGTTGAAGACATTT
The DNA here is from genome assembly GCF_027595985.1 of Sorex araneus. NCBI lineage: Eukaryota > Metazoa > Chordata > Mammalia > Eulipotyphla > Soricidae > Sorex > Sorex araneus. The sequence goes on from NC_073311.1 coordinate 61,059,777, forward strand.
TTATACCCCTACTGACTGTCCATACATCTTATTTGGGGGAAGTGTCCGTGCATCTACTCTTCCCATTACTTGATGAGGAAATTATTTTTCTATGTGTGGTTGTTGACCGTTGCAAGCGCTTTATATGTCTTGGCTACTAGCCTTTTGTTAAATGGTTTGCAAATATTTTCTCCCAATCAGTAAGTTGCCTTTATTTTAGCTTAAGTTTTTTTTTAAGTTTTCCTTTTACTTTCTTTTTAGTTCTATGGCCACACTCAGCGGTGCTCAGGGCTTAATCCTGGATCTTCACTCAGGGATTACCCCTGGTGTTTGGGAGACCATCTGGGTTGCCGGGGATGGAAGTGGGGTAGGTCACATTGAAGGTCTTACCTGGTGTACTATCACTCTGGTCCTTAGCATGAGTTTTTACATGATGCATTTTATCATGTAAAACACCTTGTAATTTGATGTAGTGTTTCCTTCTTGTAGTTGTTACCTTGTCAAGGAAATCAAATCCCTGAAGATACTTCTATGGAATTCGTTTACATTTTCCTCAATGTCTCTTATGGAGTCTAGTCTAATCTCCAGGTCTCTAATACAGTTGCCTTCTATATACTGTGAGATAAAGTAGTTCCAACTTCTATCCTTCCCCCGCCATGTGTCCATCCAGTTTTCCCAGCATCTTCTTCATCTATTGAAGAAGTTGCCCCTGCTCCCCTTCAAGCACCCAGTTTCTTTTTCATTGACTAGCTGTCCACAGATCTGAGGGCTTACCTTCGGGACCATAACTCTGTTCCTTGGTTTTAAGAACCTACCTTTGTTCTAGGACCAGAGACTTTTGACTACAATCCTTTAGTAGCATAATTTAAAGTAAAGAAATATGATGCCACTCCACATCCTTTTTATTAGAATTGTTTTGGCTCTTTGTGGAGTTTTATGATTCTGTACAAAGTTTAGCAGCAATTGTTCTAAGTCTCTGAAGAATGTCATCCAAACTTTGCTGGGAACTGCATTGAATTTGTATAATGCTTTTATAACTCTTCCTTTATTTTTCTACCCTCCTTTTGATGGGCATTTGGACTGCTTTTACTTTGGGTTTTACTGTTATAAATAAAGTTGTCAAGAACATACCCGGAGAAGTCCTTGTGCACACAGGGTCACTCGTATTATTGTTGGGTGGACAGTGGAATTGTTGGGTCCTGGCATTGGCACGTAGTTAGCCTTTACCATAACTGCTGGTTTTCCATAATATTTTTTACACTTTATATCCTGTGAGTTACATATGATATTTCCAACATGCTAATACTTTGTATTACTGGACTTTTGTCAATTTTGTGGGCCTAGTTGTTTTTACATGCATTTTAATTTATATTCTTAATGAAGAATGATGCTGAGCATATTTTTACAAGCTTACTGAAAGGTATAACTATTTTATAATATCTTCGTGATTGCTTTATCATTTTTAGTTTTTGTGCTTACATTTCTATTTGTAATCTTTTCCCATTGTCCTCATAGTGGTTCATTTTGTCATGTGATTTTATTTATTTATTTATTTATTTATTTTTGCTTTTTGGGTCACACCCAGAGATGCTCAGGGGTTATTCGTGGCTCGGCACTCAGGAATTACTCCTGGCAGTGCTCAGGGGACCATATGGGATGCTGGGAATCGACCCCGGGTTGGCCACATGCAAGGCAAATGCCCTACCCGCTGTGCCATAGCTCCAACCCCTGTCATGTGATTTTAATTTAGAATGTAAATTAACTTTTTTGTTTTCTCCCCCTCTATTCTGCCGAGAGATCAAGGTTGTATTGAAACAGACTGAATTTGTACTTACCCTTTTTAGAACTCCAGAGCTCCCGATATTGTGGAAATATCTTGATATACTAGCTCAGCCTTAATATATTATCTCTGTTTTAAGTTAGAATCACATACAATAATTAAGAGGTGGTAAAAGCTTACTGCATGAATTTGAAACAATCCCATATAATACCACCAAGATTATATGGGATTGTATAAAACCACAAGGCATTTGTAGTCGTTTTCAAGACTAATATTTTATATCAGCTTTGAAATTATACCATTGTTTCATCACCTTTCAACTTGGGATTCATAAAACCTCACTGAAGCCAGCAAGGTGGTTGTTGTTCTGCTGCTTGATTTTCCTTCTTACAAATGAGGAAATGTTACCTCAGACTTTAAGTGATAAAGTCATGGTCATGGGGCTGGAGCAATAGCACAGCGGGTAGGGCGTTTGCCTTGCACGCGGCCAACCCGGGTTCGATTCCCAGCATCCCATATGGCCCCCTGAGCACTACCAGGGGTAATTCCTGATTGCAAAGCCAGGAGTAACCCCTGTGCATTGCTGGGTGTGACCCAAAAAAGCAAAGAAACAAAAACAAAAAAACCAAAAAAACCCTCGTGGTCATACCCAAAACATGTTTCAACCAAGACTAGAACCCAGGGCTTCTTATTCCTGATCCTGTTCCTTTTGCAATATACTTCAGTATATTTGTATCTTGACTCACAGAATTATTTTTTGTTTGTTTTTTTTGGGTCACACCCAGCAATGCACAGGGGTTACTCCTGACTCTGCACTCAGGAATTACTTCTGATGGTGTTTGGGGGACCATATGGGATGCTGGGAATTGAACCCAGGTTGGCCACATGCAAGGCAAATGCCCTACTCACTGTTTTATCGCTCTAGCCCCCAGAATTATTCTTTATCATTGTTTCATGTCATATAAACCATGTATCCTCTATGAAAAGCTAGTTCATTCACTCATTTACAAGTGGGCCAAGCAGATGGGCCCTGAAGTCAGGGCCTGAGTCTGCATCTCAGTTTCAGTAAATCATGGCAAATTTCTCTCTCTAAACTTCAGTTATAAATTGGGTTAATATTTACTTCATAGCATTTTTGTCATGGTTAAATGAGACCGTACTTCAAAGGTCCATATCATGTCCGTTCAATATATATTAGCTTTTATTATCCTTTCATCAGAATTCTAAAGAGATTGTTTATGCACTATGCATGCGATTGATCGCTGAGTTGATGTCATGTTGATTCTCCTTTCCCCCAGGGCCTTTGCTTCTTTTTACAGTTTTGGTATTAGATGGTCCTAGACATTACAGAGATTATATGATATTTAAATCATAAATCATTATGTCATCTCTAGACTCCATTGGCACATGTAGCTAAGCTTTATTAAAATATTATTTAAGCCAAGAATTTCTCATGAAATAATAGGCTTGCTAATTTTTTCCCTATGTTTTTGGCCCAGGGCCTAGATGCCTTGTGTTTTCAATATAATATTTCACTGCATATACTAGAACTTCAGTCAAGTGAGAACAAAGAGTTATAATTTCTATATACAGGTGAAATCATGTCACCCCCAACCCATTACCTTTGTCATCTTCTTCTCTTCCTTGCTTAGAAGGACACAGAAAACGCAGTGCCTGGGCCAAGTACCAGGCACTTTGATTTTAAGAGTTTTTAGCTACTGGGATAAGTTGGTGTCTTTCTCTAAAAGAGTCTGGTAACTGTGAGAGCTACTGAGGAGCCTCAAATGGGTGGGAGAGTGTTAATCTAGGTGGGTGTTACTGCTTGGGAATAGGCGCTTGATAGAGGACGCCTCGCAGGCTCTGTGTTATGCTGCTGTTATTCCTACAGGGAAATCAAACTTGGGCTGAAAAAGCCAGTATTCAGAGGTGATCACACATGGCAGGAGATTCTGTTTTGTTTTCTTTTCTGGAAAGGAACAACCACTTTCTGTGGACTTGCCCTGTCTCTGGAGTGAAGGTAGCGTGTGGAAACATGTGGAGAAGGTCCAGGAGGGTGTGTCAATCACACTTGCAGGTTGGCTCATGTGACTGCAGAAAGCGCTGGTCCTTTGCAGGGTGCTGATGGAGCTTGGTGTCGGAGCCCAAGTTCTGAAGATGTGGAGTCTTGGGTTTGATACCCGGCACCACCCCTGAAAAAATAGAAAAGCAAAAAGAATTCCCATTCCCATGGAAATGTCTTTTTCCAAAGGAAAATAACCAGTCGGCAGCCTAATCTTATCACTCTTTTTCTGAAAGTACTGGTTGTGATTTGGGTTCTGTTTTGACTTTCCCGTCACTCTCCAGGCTGTTTGAAGTCCTTGTCTACATAGGGTGTTGCTTCCTCTTAGAAGATGCTGTTTGACTGGAGCTTTTTAGGTCGGAGTTTGATCCCTGACCCAGGGTCACGCTTGCCTGTCACTTATAGGACAGAAAGCTGAGCTAGATAAAGTAAACTTCTTGCTTGGTACTTTGATTAGGCTGAGAAGTGGAGAAAGCAAGTAGAGATTTCATCTCAGACAGGACTGGTTCCAAAGGCTAGATGGGAAAGAGGTGGCTAAAGGGGTCAGAAATGACACTGAAAGAAGCTGAGAAACTTAATGCAAAGATGGAACTGAGTCTGTGGACTGTGGTCTCCGCACCCGACTCTGCCCTCATGTTTCTTGAGTCTGATCATCCTTCTTATCTGATGCCAATATTGAGTACCCTTTAAGTCCCAGACCTTCTCTCCCCTTCACCCCCAGGAGCTTCTCTGGAGTCAAACTTCCAGTCAATGCTTTGGGGTTAATTTACTTAAATATTTAGTAATATTCAGTGTCCTTACCTATATACATTCAATGAGTTTTATTTTAGAATATTTTCTATTTTACTTTTTCATTCTCAGTACTTATTGATTATCCATGAGCTTAGAATACTCAGAAAGTTTCAGAAGCAGCAGTCGTATCTCTCAGTATGTGGGTTTGCTGCATTGCACCCACCCCGAATTTCTGCTGCCACCCACCAGCTTACCATCCCCCCCCAGCCCTCTTTGCCTGCGCCTCTGGGAACCTCCATGCTTTTTCAGTCTAAGAGTTATTTTTGCTGTGTTTTATTAGTTCATTTTGTTTATTTATATATATGTGAGTGAAACCATCTGGTCATTACCATTTTTCCTGACTTGTTTTACATAGAGTAGTGCCCTTGTGTTCCACCCATTATTGTCACCAATGGCAAGAGTTTATCTCCTTCCATAGTTGAGTAGAACTACATTGAGTACATATATATATATAAAGAAAGTCTATTAAGAATAGATTTTTTTCTTAATAGAGTGGAAAGGAAGGTATCTATGTCATACACAGCACTGAAATCTAGAAAGTAGGATGGGACTTTAATTTTCATGTAACTTTATATGATTTGTATGTTTGACATTTTAAAAATATGAATATCATATCCTTCAAGTATAAAGGAACCGGAAGAGGAACCCAGGTGTGTGGGACCCAGGGCTGAGATCTCCAAGTCTTCTCGGATTGGGACTGGGCCTCTTCCGTCCAGATCCCCCATTTTCCAGGAGCTAGGTGGTCACACCCAGAAACTGCCCCCGGTGCAGTGTAATCCCACCAACAGCCAACATCCAGAGACTATAAAACCAAGCTCCCAAGCTCCCGGAAGCATCATATAGCTAGTTCTGCTCTCAGAGAACCTGGCAAGCTACCAAGAGTTTCCTGCCCACATGGGAGAGCCTGGCAAATTCCCAGTGGCGTAGTCATATGCCAAAACCAGTAACAATGATGGGTCTCATTTCCCTGACCCTGAAAGAGCCTTCAATGCGGCACCATTGGGAAGGACGAGTAAAGAGAGACTTCTAAAACCTCAGGGTTAGGACGAATGGAGACATTACTGAGACTGCTCGAGAAAATCTATGATCAACGGGATGATGATGATGATGGTGATGATGTATAATTTGGGGTGGCTCCGTGTACGGGTGGTTGTGTATAGAGCTGCAATGACACAGAGGTGCATAGGTTCTTCAGTTAAGAGTTTTACCCATTGGATAAATGCCCAAGAGTGATATTGCTGGATTCAGTGTTATGTCTAAGGTTTGGTTTGATTTTGGTTTACACACAGCAGTGCTCAGGGGATACTCCTGGCTCTCTCCTCAGGAAAACACCTGGGTTTGCAGGGATTAAATATGGATCGGCCCTGCATAAGACAAGCATCTTACTTGCTGGACTGTCACTCCTCTGGCCCTATTTCTGATTTTTAAAAATTATTCCTTTAAATGATTCACCATGAGCTATAGACTTACAAACTTAGTCATACAATGGTCTAGTACCCATCCCTCCACCAGTGCCCATTCTCTACCACCAATATCCCTTCCGCCACCCTCCATCCTCCATGCCCCTTTCCAGGGGGCCCCTGTTCTGGTGGTGCTTTCTTCTGCTGTATAAAAGCTTTACAGTTTAATGTAGTTCTGTTTGTTGATTTTTTCATTTGTTTCTCTGGCTGTTGTCATGCGTAGAGTACAAACAGTCATGTCTGATGTTGAGGTCCCGGAGTGCCTTGGTTATGTTTTCTTCTATATGCATTGCTATATATATATATATATATATGTATATATATATATATATAATACAGTGCATATATATGTCATGACATATATAAAAAATATAGCACTGGGGCACTGTCACCCCATTGTTCATCAATTTGCTCAAGAAGGCACCAGTAATGTCTCCATTGTGAGACTTGTTATTACTGTTTTTGGCATATTTAATACGCCATGGGTAGCTTGCCGGGCTCTCTGAGAGGGACGGAGGAATCAAGCCCGGTTCAGCCATGTACAAGGCAAACCCCTACCCTTTGTACTTCTCTGACATTCTCTGTGAATACCATTTGTCATTCAAAGGTGAACACACTGAAGATATTCAACAACTTATTAACAAAATCAGTCAATTTTTTCATCTCCCCACAAAGATAATTTTTATGTCATATTTTGAAGTATGGAGACAATGACTTTTCCTAGATACCCAGATTTATTTGTTTCTGTTTTCAAGTCAAAAGTAAAACGGATTTGAGAAACCAGAGAAGAGTCAGGTAACATCCTGGTAGCTGGTGTTGATTTACATTTAGGAATCAGTCTTGGCTGTAAAAGAACAATCTCTCTCTTCATGAAACAAAAGAGTAATTTATTATATAACACCAAGCCAATATGTGTCTTTGACAGTAAAATAAACACAACACGAAATGCCAAGAGATTAACTCAGAAGCACATGGTGAGTGCAACACATCATCAGTGAATATATATGCTCTATTTTCTAGAACCTTCTGTGGGTTAGGCTCTTGTATTAGTGTAAGAATACAAGACTCAAAAGTTGTGGTCCCGGAGCTCAAGTGCCAGCTGCTTAGAATGGTCTTCTGGTATCAGGGCTAGGGCTAAATAGATTTTTTTTTTATAATGTTGATTTTCTTTGGGGAGGTTTGGGTCACACCCAGCCATACTCAGAGCTTCCTCCTGACAGGGCTCGGGGGACTAAGTGGGGCCCTGGGGATTGAACTCAGGTCAGTCACATGCAAGGCAAATGCCCTACCCACTTTATTATTGCTCTAGCCCCTCTACGTTAATTTTTAAACAACCTGTCAGTCCCATTATAATAGTCCACAATTCTCTTAGAAAAAAAATGTTGCTTCAATGAAATCATTAATTCTGTTATTTTAATATAGATCATTTTCACTTTGAACAAACATTAAGAAATTAAAAAATATGTAAAACTGAAAGAACTGAAATATTTATTTTAAGCTATGTATTATCACCTTCTCAGTATAAAATATTTTAAGCTGAATCATTTATACATTCTATGGGTATTACATGTAACAGAATAAATGTTTAAGCAGTGAAAAAATAACCCCCAACTTTAATCAGTTTAGTTTTGGTAAAACAATTAAGCCTGTTAATTTAAATACACTGAATTCATGTCATTGATGAGGAAATGGTGAGCACTGTGCTGTAAGAACAGTGACCGGGATTCTCAGTTCAGTGTTATCACACATTTCCTTCGGCTGATGCTGTCAGTAGTTACTGTGACTTACAAATACCACAAGGGATTAGTTCTCTGGGTAAAGTGTCCATTTCTCCGTTAGAATGCTTTAACTTGATTACAAACATCATGTAAATTCAGCCTACAAAACTTTCACAAGATCCATTAGTTGCTGATTCTGTTCTCATTAAGCTTTCCGGAGGCAATGAGAGGCTGTTCATATATATGTATGCATATGTGTATATATATGTACATACATACATATATATGATAATCTAAGATAAATAAAAGAATTTCTTTTTCATTTCAGTGAAATTTATTTTTGGTTAAACAGAGCTTCTACATTCAGGTGAAACTTTATCATATAGTATAGTCATTACAGACTTTCTAAGCATGGATATACAATATAATGAAACTGAACTCAAGAGCTATAGGAAGGGGAACATAAATTCTCTTATTTCATCAGCTGTAATTGTTAAGAATCCCAGAGTGCATGTAAGGCCATCATAAAAAAATCAGTAATATGTGGATCCTGATATAAAAATCAATACTTGCACTAGAGGGCACAGAATTGTAGTAAGGAGTTCTGGCTGTCACTCCACAGTGAAAGGAACTTTTTAATATGTTTTCATTTATTAGTTTACATTTAATAAAAATTAATAACCCATGCATTTTTGATGGGTTTTTAACATTAAAATTTGTGCATGTGTGTTATCACTGGACATACACATGTAAAACAAGTCCACTCTTCCTCCTAGCAACACACACATGTTCCTGTACATACATGCTACAATGTGTGTGTGATCCTAAATTTTGACTAATGTGGCATCTCAGGGCTGGGGATCACAACCACAGATTTACATCATCTTTGTAGCCAACGCTTTGGTTTTGCAATGACTTTACAATACATGCCATAACTTTTTGACAACAGGAAGCAATTCAGATGAGAAAAAGAGACTGCTAAAGGAGATATTTGTCTTACTAAGGCTAATGAATACAGAAGAGATTCTCATGCAATATATATTGAACCCAAGTGTCTCATTTCCTGATTAGAAAACTTGTTTGCATATATTATCTGGTAACACTCAGGACACCAACAAAAGGAGAAAAATAAGTTCTTACAAGTAAGCATATATTAATACTGACTTTTATGCCAGGGAGACACTCTCCAGACTTAACGGTATGAGAAAACACGACTATGGATTTTTCCACTGAAAACAGCTTATGTGTCAGTAAAATCTGCTCTCCTTAAAGGGAAAGAGGCTTCATCATTGGATGGATATTATGTTCCTCGACATAAGCATAAATGTGGAAAAAAAAAGTAAGATGCCACTTCTTAAAGTTCAGGCTGGTGAACTTCGGAGTAGGTCTGGATATTATTTGAAGTACACGTTCGCCCCTTCACATGTCCGCACGAACAAAAGATGCAAATACTCCATCTTCCTGAGCCAGGAGGCTTTCGGGAGTGTCATATTCTAAAATATTCCCTCGCTTCATCACGATCACGAGGTCTGCCGTCAGAATGGTGTGAACCCGGTGCTGTGGGTGAAAGAAAACGAGCATTTGTTACCGCTTTCAGGGCACAAGCAATGGAAGATGCTACTTTATTCTTCAGTCAGGGACATTTATTTATTTTGAGGTGGACTAGCAAGAGTAGCAAGTATTCAAAATAAGCATTCACTCGCACACTTTTAAATAGTGGTCACTGTGATTAGTTTTATATAATTGGGCACAGCGGCTGTTTTAGTTCCATGAAACTGTAAGTAGATGAATGGACACTTGTCAGATAACTAAATAAGTGAAACCACCGAGAGTTAGATGAGGCTTTGTTTAGTCTAGACCTCTAGTGGAGGGTCCACTAGTTCCGTGGGCCACACAATGGAAAGAAAGTGGTTCAGTTCTGGGAAGATAACACGGGGAAGAGTGCTGGCATGCAGTGTTAGAACAGATTATCTTGGACTAAGACATTTCATCTCTTAGTATCAGAGCTCCTTGCCCTCCCTCTGTCCCTCGTATCCTCCGGAGAGGAGTGTTGGTGGTAGTGACCAACAGTACTGGAAGTTCTCATTCATTGTGGCTAGTGTACAGCAAACGCTTCCCACACACACACTTGTTAATCATCAGTGTTAATGCTCATTCCTCTCTCGCCTAGATAAGGAAGGATTTATGGAGAAAATGCAAAAGCAAGAGAGTGCATGGAGATACACAGCAGAATCAGAACATCAAAACAGTTGGTTTGATGTTCTTCTGAGTGCAAACTATTGGCAACTGCCATGATGCTCTTGGGAATCTCTGTTCACTCCTGCCATATTTAGCACCATACTAGGAGCCCAGCCTCTGACCGCTTCTGGGTGTGTACTCCAGTGTCATCTGTCTTTCATGCACTATTGAGCAACAGACTTAACTGGATGCCTCAAGTGTCATAGGTTTTTGGCACCTGTAAATGATGGTAACAATCATACCAGGCCTGGAAAAACAGTTGAGAAGAGCAACGGGATAATTGGTGTGAACAATTCGGCATCTTCTCTAACCCATATAAGCAAATAGTAAGTGTCAGATACAACAGTTTTTAATTTTTTCAGTTATCAAGGCAGAAATCTGTAATGTGGACCTTTTTGCCACTCTGGGTAAGATCAGAGCTATCCAGCAGGAATATATGATCAATAAGGGCCACATTTTATATTTTTCGTGGCCACATTTTAAAGTACAGAAAAACAGGTGAAATCTACTTTAATAATACACATTAACTCAGTGTATCTAAAATTGTATTCATTTTACACAGAACCAATAGAAAAATCATTTATGTGTCATCAATGGATATTCATTCTGAGAAATGAACTGTGGGGAGATTATATTGTGGTATGTCACAGACAACAGTTATGCTAATTTAGATGGTACAGCTGACTGCATACCTGGACTGGTCTCACCCACAGGACCACTGTTGTATTTTAGACAGAGACTGACTGAAAGAGCAAAAAGTCATGTATGGCTGTGACAGTACAATATTTTACATCCTTCTGTGAGTTCTACGCCTTTGAAATCAGGTGTGTATTCCACACTTACAGTAACCCTTGACTTGAAACACCCACATCCCAAGTGCTCACTAGTCACATGTGACTAGGGACTGGCACATTACACTAGGCCATACGGATCCAAACATCAACATGTCCATAGGGGTAAGGAACAGAAAAAAGATGCAGTTGGGTGAGTCTTCAGAAAGACTCTTTGCTAGCAACCCAACGTCTAACCTAACATCTTCCTGCTGGGCAAATGTCTTTCTCTGTCCTGGGTCTTCTAGTCTCAATATTTACACTTGCAGAAAATCGAGGACTCAGTCATAGTTGGACCTGATAGCAGTAAGGAAGAGGAGCCACATATATGGATTGTGGTAAAGATGCCAGCATAGAACATGGGTCACTACTTGCAACAACCACAGACAGACCTATAGCCCACTGAATCTTGGTCGTGCATGATATGTATTTCAGATTTATCAAAATGTTGGGGATAATGTTTAACTTTGCGAAAGGACCAGAACTGCTGTGTATATCCATGCATCTAAGAAACAAAAACCTCAAATCACCGAAATGGTTAATATAAGCTTTGCATTTTCCCTTTAAAAATTAGTCTTTAATAACCATATCATAGATGTTAAAAAAAGAACTTGACTTCTAAGTCCATAAATAGAATATTACAAACATTGCTTTGCTATTCTTAAATAATGTTTATTTAAAAAAATTGAAATCTGTGGCCAATAGAAATAAAAATATCTGGCATTTATTTTATTAATCCAAATTATATTTTTGCTTGAGAAAGCATGGTGTAAGCTGTACTTGTGTTGATGAATTTTTCAAAATGCTCCAGAGAAATGAAGTATGAGTGTAAAATAAATCTCCTTCACAAATAAATGTCATGCATTTAGCCATGAAGGCTTTATTTCAAAAGTTAGAGGACTTTACCTTTTAAGTTGTTGCATCAGTATCAGAGATAGTTAAAAACAAAAACAAAAACAAAAATAAGAAACAACGAATGGAGCACCATCTTACAACAGAGAAGAAAAACCCTCTTAACAGAGCGGTGGATCATTTTATTTTATTTTATTTTATTTTATCTCATTTTTTTGCTTTTTGGGTCACACCCGGAGATGCACAGGGGTTACTCCTGGCTCTGCACTCAGGAATTACCCCTGGTGGTGCTCAGGGGACCATATGGGATGCTGGGAATAGAACCTGGGTTGGCCGTGTGCAAGGCAAACATCCTACCCGCTGTACTATCACTCCAGCCCTGTGGATCATTTTATAAGGAAGAGCCTGGTAGTGGATTCTCCCACATGGCTGGCTTCCTTTGTAGCAACAGCTTCGAATTCTGGACACCCTAGTGGCAATGCGTACGAGGTGTCTTAAAATGAGAAATTATCGGTAAAATATGCCGAAATCTATGGGAAAATTTCCAGTGCATGGAGGAGAAAAGAAATCAAGAGAATATGACACTCTGTTAAACATACAAATTATGCTCAAATAATCTTCCAGACAAACTATCTGCCATGGCATGCTCCATGCAGAAAGCATCAAGCCTAGTGGAGAAGCAAGGATCTGCTTTCCTCCCTCTCACCCCAAAGAGCTCCTACTTCCTCCGGGAAGAAAGTTCTTGAAACTATTAGCAAACCAAAGGTCAAGTTAGCCTTTTCCTCTCATCCATAAACTCCCTGGCCCGGTAGCATCAAACAGGGCACTCTTCTGCCCAAAGCAGGGACCAGAGTTTGCCAGGGAAGTGAGACGAAGAGGCTTTCTCTTTTTCTTTTCTTTTCTTTTTCCTTTGGGGACACACTGGACCAAGCTCAGGGGTGACTCCTGGCTCTGCACTCAGGAGTTATTCCCGGCAGTGCTCGGGGATCCATAGGGGATGCCAGGGCTGGAACCCAGGTCAGCCGCGTTCCAGGCCAAAGCCCTCCCTGCTGTCCTATCACTCTGGCCAAGGAAGAGGCTTCTTCTTTACGTACGTAGGCTCAGTTTGCAGAAGGTGGGTCCTGATGGGAAATTATTTCTTACTGCCTTGAGAACGCTGTCCCTGAAACAGCGCTTTCTTCCTCCCGGGTATCACCCCCCAAGATGGAAGCCTGGCATTGTCATATGTGTATTTGCATGGCATGCAGGCGTTCGCAAACGTGTGCAGGTGCTGCCCATGGTATGGGGCTGACTGTGTGGTAACGAGGCGTTCGTTCCCTCCCCACATGCCTCCCTTGAGTCACTGTAGTAGCCTTGCCTACGTGAGAGAGGCTGCCCAGATAACTACCAGAGAATTGAGAGACTTGGCAGAGGGGTGAGTCACACGGTCTACTTGTGGGTCATCACCAAAGTGGAAAAGAGGCCGTTCTTGTGGGCGAGCAAGCTTGGAACCGTCCCACACTCCACTAAAATACCCTCAGAAAAGACTAAAACCAGGCCTGCATCCATAATCGAAGAGACACGGTGCTGGAAAGAAAAGTGGAAAGAAGAGAAAGCATCAGCGAGAGGGAAACCGCCCAAGTGATACATTAAGAAGAGAGTTTTGCTAAACATAAGTCTAAGTGTGAGGGGGGAAAAAATCCATCTACAGATAAGGAAGAATGCCACTCTCTGCTTGAGTGAAGATACGACATGAACTCTGGACACTGAAACGGTCCTTCTGTTGGAAGCCACGGAAAGTCAGAGCATGTGAGATGTTCTGCCTCTGACGCAAGGTGTCTTTTGGCCTCATTTTTGGATAAAGAGTTAAATGAGGCGAAACACAGAAATGAAGTCTAAATGGCTACAGAACTGGCTGTCAAATTTAGGGTTTTCCTTCTGAGACCTTTCAGTAAATCATGACCAAATATTCCATATAAACAGCCATCAGTATGGGGGACATGACACAGGTTTGGACCCGCTGAAATATTCAGATTTGGGGTGTCTTATTGAGATTTAGAGTAGGGTAGAGAGGGGAGACAGTTTTCTGGGGAAATGTATCAAGGTTTTCTTTTTAGCTGCTTTTAAAAAAATAGTTTTTGCCCAGGTAGAGAGCTATGAGCAGAAAAAGACAGAATTCAACATATCAAGATATTGTAACCACTCAAAAATAAAGACAACTGAATCCTGGAACAGAAACCAAAGAGCAGTCAACCCACTCCATCACCCCTACTTACAGCGATTGTAACCACGGTGCGGTCGGCAAAAGCTGTCATTACCACTTTCTGCAAAATGTTTTCCTGCAAAAAAAAAAAATGCAGTCTGAATTTTCTCTGGTCTACTTTCTCTCACCATGCTAGTTGGCCCCCCAGAACTAGCTGACCCCCTGCCATGGCCAGTCCTTCTAGAACACCCACTGCCTCGCCTTCTGCAGAAGGTAAGGTGTGGATCAGTCACAGCAGGGACTCGGGCTGGGCTCGGAAGGGACCCCCCAAATGCACATGAAACTCAATGACTAAGCAACCGAGGACGGCTGCGAGGCACGGGGCCTGGGAAATGGGAGATGAAAGGGAACTAGGAATGCTCGCCTGAATGATAACACAAGACCAGTAATGCCCTCAACTGGTGTTAATAATTGGAAAAGGAAAGATGATATATACGCCAAAAAACTTGGATTCTGATCCATAAAAGGAAGCATTTCTGCTCCCACCACAGACTACGTATTTCACAACATATTCCAGGCGAAGATGCTCCTGGGGGAAAGATTGAGCCTCTCAGTCATTGCTTTCCCTTTCCCACTGCATTCTTTAATCTTATTTTTTGAGTGCACTGGTGGTTTTCTTTTGTTGTCTGTTTTTCTTTTAATTTTTTGTCACACTGGTGGTGTGACCCCCGGCAGGGCTCAGAGGATCATATGCAATCCTGGGGATCGTCTGCCACAGGCAAGGCCAAAGCCTTCCCCATGTCTGACCTCCCCAGATCAGAGTGCCTAAGATCACCTAAAGCAGGCAACTACTAACACACAGACTGATGCAGGGCCTCAGACCCAGGAAGGGTGAGAACCACTCGCTGGCCTATGGCCTTGGTTGTAACTGCTGCTTCGTGGACCAGTACGCAGGACACTTGTCAATCTTGTCAGAACACTGCCCTGGTCTTCACTGAAGAAGTTATTTCTTCCAATCCAGTCTCATTTTCTCAATCAATATTTGAAAATAAAATATTGTCAATTAATCTCCTCCTCCCTCCATCTTTCTCAAGTCTATTACGGTAGTGCTTTGGATTATTTATTTATTTTTGGGTTGTTGTTCTCTGAATGTGGTGCTGCCTCCTTAGTGAAATATAGAAACTATTTTAGTGCTTTAGATTATATTTACTTTGAAGGGCTGGAGAGATAGTACAGGGATTAATGCATCTGCTTTGTACATGGCTGACTGACCCCATTTAGATCCTTGGCACCTTTTGTAGCGTCAGGTGAGAGCAGAACCCAGAGTAAACCCTGAGCAATGCTGGGTGTGGTCCCTCCAACACCCTTTGCCCACCTGTGCCCAAAACATGCCCCAAATGAAAAAATTTCTTTAAGAAGGCAAATTCTCTTCTTCTACCCTTCTCTTCGCTTTACTCCTTCCCTTCCCTTCTCTTCCCTCTATTTTTGGGTCACACCCAACAGGGCTTATGCCTAGCTCTGCGTTCAGGGACCATCCCTGGCAGTGCTGTTGGAAGTATATGGGTGCTGGGGATTGAACCCAGGTCAGTCGTGTGCAAGGCAAATGCCCCACCTGCTATACTATCTCTTCAGTCCCCCAAAGGCAAAGTTTCTGACCTGTAACTGTGAACATGTTGAGAAGACCATCATTAATTCTAGGGAAATCCTCCAGACTTCCTTAAAAAATAATGATTGGGGGGCTGGAGCGATAGCACAGCGGGGAGGGCATTTGCCTTGCATGTGATCAACCAGGGTTTGATTCCCAGCATCCCATATGGTCCCCTGAGCACCGCCAGGGATAATTCCTGAGTGCAGGGTCAGGAGTAACCCCTGTGCATTGCCGGGGGTGACCCAAAAAGCAAAAAAAAGAAAGTTGGTTTTTGTTATCAAGAGAGATTTGCATACCACATTGTATAGCCTCTTGGCATACTACATAAATTCTTATATACGACATCTTGCATCATTGGAGTCCTGAAATTTTATTATTTGGGGATATTTTTAAGCGATGGAAAAGAAATAATTCTTAAAATGATGGTTAATTGAGGTTTCCTGGCAATACTTGGCAATAATCCCTGGCAAGAAGAGTCAGGTCACCTGCCTTGTGATTCCCAGTGGGATCCCAGAGACGAGCCACGGGGGTGAGGGGAAAGACACTGGGGGGTGAGGAGGGTCTAGAAACCAATCTGGGAAAGTCGGGGGTGGCTTTACGCAGGGGCACTCAGCTCCGCTCAGCCGTTTAGACAGGCCGGCCAGACACTCACCGTGGCCATGTCGATGGACGCCGTGGCCTCGTCCATGATGAGGATGCTGCTCTTCCGGACGAAGGCCCGGGCCAGGCAGAAGAGCTGTCTCTGCCCCACGCTGAAATTCTCCCCGCCCTCAGTGACCACCGCATCTGGATCGGAGAGAGAAGCAAAGATCCCACTGAAAACGATGCCGCTCAACACAGCAGTGGACAGCAGGTCTGGAAGGCCGAGGCCACCGGGCAGAGGGACAAGGACTTCGTGTGGAACAGGGAGACAGGAATCTTCCTCGGGGGCAATGAAGAGGAAGACCCCCGAAGGCATCCTGTTTTTACCAACAGATACCAACAACATCCTTCTAGGACGACATAAGAACAGCACTCAATATTTTGAAGACCAGAAGAACTTGAATATTGTTTAACTATTTAATATGATTCTTTAAAGAGATTATTGAATACAAACATCTAAGTTCCCCAAACATTGAATTATTCCAGCATCATCTGGCCAATCTAGAAATGAGCATTATAGGAGAGAATATTCTCCACTCCACTCCTGTTCTCTTTGTAGCCACGATTCCACTGGACTGTGAGTTACGACTGGCGAGGGACCGGGCTGTTTTTGTGCATCAGTACATTCGCAGAACTTTGGTGCCTGACACTGTCATTGACTAAGCCACCGTCACAGGGATATATATTATATTCTCGTTACCATCTCCCTCTTTCTTTTAAATTTCCACCCACATTCCATGAACTGTACTATTCCGTTTCCAAAATATCTATTAGAATTCTGACACTTTTTACTAGGGTCCTGGGGGAAAATGTCTGCTGATTATATTCTCATTGCATCAGATTCTTAAAGTTTCTCATGCTCAGGGTTATGCATTTGTTCCCCAAATTCTATTTCCATAACAAATAAGGAAGGAGCAGGGATGATGAGTGTTTTCTCCCAGACCTGGGCTGAGCCAGATATTTATCAAGAAATTGAGGGGCTGGAGAGATAGCACAGCGGGTAGGGCGTTTGCCTTGCATGCGACCGACCCGGGTTCAAATCCCAGCATCCCATATGGTTCCCTGAGCATGGCCAGGGGTAATTCCTGAGTGCAGAGCCAGGAGTAACCCCTGTGCATTGCCAGGTGTGACCCAAAAAGCAAAAAGAAAAAAAAGAAATTGAGGAAGCCCTTATTAAGTTGATGATATATGACATGGCCATTATGTATGAAAATGAGACAGTCCTGTGAACGCCCCCATTTCTTACTGTAATTCCCAAACTCTCTACTTCAACCCCCACTTACTGGAACCCCCAACACTCTACCCAGCATTCAGAACAGATGCCTGTAGCTCTCATGGGAGTGAAGAGGACACTGTCTGTCTTCCCAACCGTTGACCAGAGGTGGAGCGTGTCCTGAAACACTCAGGAAATGGGTCTATACGCACTGCCAGTTTCTCAAGTATGGTGGTTGGGCTCTCCAGAGGAGACATAAAAAAAAAAATTATTATGGGAAAGTTCAACAGACCTCTGGACTAACTGCCGTGGCAAGAACAATAAAACTGTTCTTGTAGACATTCTGTCTCAGTTTTTGTTTATGGGAATACCTTCCCCTGTAACTTCATTAAAATGATAAAAATATGATTTTGGAGTACATCCTTCTTTCTGGATAAATGAACACATAAACACGATCTTATAAATTGATCTTTTACATCAAAGCAACACTGCATGTTAACTTGGTGTGATAATAGTTAGGTATGACCATTTAGAATCAACGTGTGTACAGGCAGGGAATAACAAAGGGCCCAGGACACGGGAACCTGAGGGCTGGTGCACAGAACCGGCTCACCAAGGGTGGGGGCTGTGGGAGGGACCCCTGGGACAATGGTGGAGGGAAACGGACTCTCAGAGGGGATTTGTCGAAGTGTATACATGAAGCCCTACCGTGGGCAGTATGGTAAATCATGATGTTTCAAGTAAAGCAAATAAATAAGAGACCAGAGTGGTGGTACAGCAGGCAAGGCATTTGGCTTGTATGCAGCGGACTCAGGCTCAATTCCTCGCACCCACTCCATGTGGCCCCCTGAGCCCACCAGCGACAATTCCTGAGTGGAGAGCCAGGAGTAAGCCCTGAGTACCCCCTGGTGTGCATTCCCACCCCACCCAAAAACAAACAAACAAAATTAAGGGAATAAAATAGGTTTTAAAGTAAAAATGAGTATATGCTTTACTGAAAGTTGAATTTTATCTTTCACCAGACCACTGTCCACTTTCTACCCAATTTACTCATATTCACTCCTCACCTCACATCTGGGAACCACTAGTCTTAGAATCTAAAAGTTTATTTATGTTTTTATTTGCTCATCAATTTGTTTGATTTCTCTGTCAACTACATATGAGTGAAACTGTATGACATATGGCTTTCTCCTGATTTATTTCATTAATCAGAATTCCTTGGATACTTAACTAGAGTTTGGCCTATTAATTTTGTAGGCACTGTCACTTTACTGTCTAGAGTAATTTATTTTTAGAAAGACTGACATGTTTAGTTCTAAAAAATGTTATCTTCAAGTAGTGGTAACTTTATTCCTTCCTTTCCAATCCTAACACTGTGTTTCTATCCTTTTCTTGACTCACTGCGAATCCTAAGACCACCAACACAATAGTGAATAGTAATGGGTTAGAGTGACTACCTTTGTCTTGTGCCAGTTTTTAATTTGGGGGGTAAGAGTTTGATCAGAACAGGTGTTAATACTCGTTTGAATGCTCACATCCACCACATTCACCACTGAAGTCATCTAGTCACTGGCTTTGTTTTATGAGACTTTGTATTTCTGTTTTAATATAGTTCAGCTCATAATGGATTTCATTTTCTTAATAGTCTTGGAATGTGGTTCCTAAAAATTTGTTCTTTTCTTCTTGGTTGTCCAATTTGCTACCATATATCATTCATTCTATAGTATACACACTATATTTCTGATTTCATCTATTTTCTCTTTCTGATTATTTGCATTTTCTCTCTCTTCCTTGAGAGTTTGGTTTAGGGGCTGTTAATTTTGTTAAAGAACCAGCTCTTGGTTCAACTGATCTCATTTATTTATTTATTTATTTATTTATTTATTTATTTATTTATTTATTTATTTATTGGGGGTCACACCCAGTGATGCACAGGGGTTCCTCCTGGCTCTGCACTCAGGAATTACCTCTGGCGGTGCTCAGGGGACCATGTGGGATGCTGGGAATTGAACCTGGGTTGGCCGAGTGCAAGGCAAATGCCCTGCCTGCTGTGCTATTGCTCCAGCCCCACAACTGATCTCTTTTCATGTCTTTTTTATTTCTGTTCATTATTTTTGCTCTAACTTTTGTTATTTTCTTCCTTCTACTAACTTTTGTTTTCTAATTTTCTTTATTTTATAATTTCTTTAAAATAAAGGCATTTTGGGGCATGTATCTTCTTATTTTTCAAGGTGAATATACTGAAAAACATTCTTCCTGATACTGCTTTTGTTACATCTCATAGGTGTGTGTTACTCGAGTCTTTGGTTTTGGTTCTCTCCAGACATTAAAAAAAATTAGTTTCATTGAGTCCATCTCTTTTTCTTGTTGGTTTCTAGTTTTATGGTCTAAAAACAATGTTTGATATGATTTCAGTCTTTATACACTTATTGGAATTTATTTTGTGTCTGAATATGTGGTTTAAGGCTGTTTAAGCACACACTTAGAGAATGTTCTGTGGACACTTTAATGTGTATTCTGTGGTCTGGGGTGGAATGTTTCGAAAATATCTGTTCAGTCCATCTCATTTAATTTGTCATCTAATGCCATAGTTTCCTTGGTGATTTTCTGTCCAGTTAAGGCCCTTATTGTTATCTGATTGCCATCTTCCCCTAAGCTTGTTCATAATGGATTTATATATTTTGGTGCTGCTAAGGTGACTGCATATATATTAAGTGCTCTGTTTTGTAGCATTGACCCCTTTACAATGATATAATGTCCAGCTTTGTTTTCCATTACATGTTTTGATAGAGGTCTGTTTTTATATGATAAAAGAATAGTGCTTCAGTGGCCACTCAACACCTTTATTGCAAACCACAACAGCTAATTAGAGAGAGAGAACAGAAGGGAATGCCCTGCCACAGAGGCAGGGAGGGGTGGGGGGAGATGGGATCGGGGAGGGTGGGAGGGATGCTGAGTTTACTGGTGGTGGAGAATGGGCACTGGTGAAGGGATGGGTTCCCGAACTTTGTATGAGGGAAGCATAAGCACAAAAGTGTATAAATCTGTAAATGTGCCCTCATGGTGATTCACGAATTAAAAATAAATAAATTAATTTAAAAAAAAAATAAAAATGGGAAAATTGAAAAAAAAATAAAAATAAAATCAAAGATATGAACAGAAGTTACACAAATAAAGGAATCGGTAGATTAATTAAAAATCTCAGTAGGTGCCCTCAATAATATAATGTCTACAGCCAAAGACAGAATCAGTGAGCTTGAAGATGAGCTGCAAAAAGCTTACAGGCAACAACAAATAATGGCAAAAGACCTTAAAATGGCTCTAGAGTGAATCAGAGTCCTAGGGGATGACCTCAAGAATCATTGGAGTACCAGAAGCTCAGGGAAGTAACCCCAATGAAAAAAACACAGTTAAAGACATTATTGCTAAGAAATTCCCAGAGCTGGAGAAGGCAGGCATCCAGATCCAAGGAGCCCGAAGAGTACCAGCAAAAAGAGACCCAAACAAAAAGACTCCAAGGCATATCATAGTCAGAATGATGGATGCTGTGGATAGAGACACAATACTGCAAGGAGAGAGAGAGAGAGAGAGAGAGAGAGAGAGAGAGAGAATTGCCTGCCACAGAGTCAGGAGGGAGTGTGGGTGGAGGTTGGGGGGAAACTGGGGACATTGGTGGTGGGAAATGTAGGCTGGTAGAGGGATGGGTGTTGGAACATTGTATGACTAAAACCCAACCACGAACAGCTTTGTAACTGTGTACCTTATGGTGATTTAATGAAAATAAAATAGGTCTTTGGCACAATTAAAAAAAAAAAAGAATAGTGCTTCCTGCTCTTTTTATATTTCCCATCCCTTCACTTTAAGTCTGTGTATATTTTTATAGTTTGAGTCTTGTGTAAGCATATGGCTGCATTTTGTTTTAAATCTGTCCCACCACTCTGCTTTTTGATTGGTGAGTTCAGTTCATTGCATTAAGAGTGCTATTTTTTGAGACAGGTGTATGACTTCTGTGCTGTATTCTGTTTTCTAATTTTATTGATTTATTCCCTTAATCAGTTTTTTAAATTTTTTTATTAAGACATCGTGATTTTGGTAGCTGTTTATAGTTTAGTTTTAGGAATACAAAACAGTGAATAACAATTTTTTAAAAGCAATCAGATAAAACTTCTTTCAAAATTTCTTTTAAGGTGGTCTAGGTTTTTCAAACTCCTTCAGATTTTGTTTTTCTGAGAATTCATTTTTTTTAGCCTCCCATGTCAAGGAGTCTTGCACATGATAATATTGCTGGTTGGTATTTTTATTGTTGAGTTTTTTGAATATGTTATCCCTCTGTATCCTAGGTCTATTAAGTTGTCCTTATTTTTCTGAGAAGGTAGGAGTTTCTTTTTTAACAGTGGTCTAAACTTCCAGTACTTGGATGAGTGTCTGGCTAGAAACCAAAGTTCTGCAGCACAGGTTATAACTACCTGTATTCAGGAGAGGTGGGCTGGAGCTATAGCACAGCGGGTAGGGCATTTGCCTTGCATGCAGCCGACCCAGGTTTGATGCCTTCGCCCCTCTCGGAGAGTCCAGCAAGCTACCGAGAGTATCTCGCCTGCACGGCAGAGCCTGGCAAGCTACCCGAGGTGTATTCTATATGCTAAAAACAGTAACAACAAGTCTCACAATGGAGATGTTACTGGTGCCCGCTCGAACAAATCGATGAGCAATGGGATGACAGTGACATTCAGGAGAGGTGCAGGCCCATAGGGGCAGATATCTACTTTGTAAACTACCTGTTTTTTTTTCACTATAAACTACCTGTCTCTTTGCAGTTAAGTAACTGGACTGGGTGTTTCCCTACTTGCTTCCTGGACTTGTATATTCATTTCTTTCCCCAGGATTGTGCTATTATTTCTTTGCATAAGCTCTCTGTTCTCTTTTCTCTTCCTATTTGGGTTTCATATTTCCCTTAAGTCGCCTTTCCTGATGGAGCTGGAGACTTTTCATTGTGTTGTTCACTTTTACAAAAGCCTCTTATTTATCTCTCTTCCACTTGGTTCATCTTCAGGTTTCTATCTTGCAGCCCACGGTCTGCTCTTCCATCTAGTGGGTTTGGTTCCCGTGACTTCCCAAGCATGCCAGTGCTCACAGATGGAGTTCTCACATCCCGAGCCTCTGAAAGATCCCTATCGACAACTTCCATTTCTTCGCATACTTTACTGAGGTGCTTGCGGAAGGCTGCACTCCTTTAGTTCTGGTGCTTGCACACATACTCGTCGGGGGTTTCCCTCTTTAGTTGTGATGTCCATGCACAATGTTTGTAATGTTTTCCACGGTTTGCTGTGGGGTGCTCACATATGTGCTTCCAGGGGCCTGCATTTCTTGGCCTTGCTGCTTACCAGATGTTGCATCTCTTTGTTTGTGTGTGCACACAAACCTGGCTAAGGTGCTCTAGACATCTCCTGTGTTGACAGGAACCAGACAGCAGAGCTATTGGTATTGCGCTTGGTGCTGTGGTGGTATCAGGGATTGAACATGCAGCCTTTGACTTACAAGGCAGGTCTAAGCTAGGGGCTTCTCCTAGGTCCTGGGTTTCACATCAGTGAGTGAGTCCACATACTGATATTTGTACATACAGTGACATAAACACATACATAATATCTTATATATTACACTTATCTATTGATACTATTGTAAGTTAATAAAAAAATAATATCTTCAAATATTATGGCACAGAAATAAAAGGAATACCCTACTGGCAGCAAAGAATATGATTGCCAATATAAAAAAAGTCGCCTCCTTCTGAGCCTCACAGCTTCTTCCTTCCTCTGACCTATTTGTGGGGTGAGTGGTCATGGAGTCGGAGCTCACAGGATCAGAATGACCACAAGGAAACAGTCACAGTAAAGTGACATGTACTTTACTTTTGATGGTAAAAAAAAATCAAAGAAACAAATATATGAATCATTGGGTTGCTTATGTAGAATAGAAAGCAGTATGGTTCAACCTCTTGTACCCCATCCCAAACCTGGTAAGTTTCAACCTCTTGTATTCCACCCTAAACCTGGTAAGGTTCAATCTCTTGTACCCCATCCAAAACCTTTAGACAGTAAAGTAGCCTAAGGGGCTTTAGATCAGCTTAAATGCAGGGATATTTTAGGCTACAAATATGCGGCTTTAGCATAAAATGTAGATGTGACTATATAAGATTAGTTCTTGTGTATTACAAATGAACGCACTGTTTAGAAAACATACCAAGACCTCCTGGTAGGGATTTGACCATATTCTTCAGCTGAGCGATTTCTAGGGCTTCCCAGAGTCTATCATCTGTACATTTGCATTCTGGATCTAAATTAAACCTAAAGGAAAAAAATCAATTAATCAATAGATTAACATGTTTTAGTCAAGTTTGCTTTGGTTACTACTGATTCTCAATTCTTGGTACAGTAAATATTTAATTCATGTGTAATAAGTCATCTGAATACAAAGAAAAATGAGTTTTAATAATATAAATAACAAATTTATATGCATGATCTGAAATCATTCACTACTTGAATTCATCTACTTTCATACTGGGGTCAACATAACTCTTTTTTCCTTTGTTAATTTTAATGAATCACTGTGAGATAGTTACAAGCTTTCATGTTTGGGTTACAATCACACAACGATCAAACACCCATCCCTCCACAGTGCACATTCCCCACCACCAATATCCCTGGTATACCCCCCCTTTCCCACCCTCCCCCTGCCTCCATGGCAGACAATATTACAAAGTGTCAACAAAGTGACAATATTGTCAATGTAACTTGAACACTGTCTATGAGAATATTCTACTGGGTTGCTACTGAAGACATAAACCTAAATGGGAGCAGAGAATGCTCTGTTCTATAGAACATTCGGGGGGAAGGAGATACACCTGGCAGTGCTCAAGTTTACTCCTGGCTCTGTGCTCAGGGATCACGCCTGGAGATGCTTGGGGACCAGTGTGATGCCAGGTATCAAACCAGGGTTGCTGCATGCAAGGCAAATTCCCTGAGGGCTTTACTCTCTTTCCAACCCCATAGAATGCTAGTTTAGATGAGCTGTGCTGTAGTGTAAGACTGTAGCAGAAGTATTCGCAATAAATATGTCCAGAGATTTAAATGCACTATAGCACTGCACTGTCATAGCACTGTTATCCCATTGTTCATTGATTTGCTTAAGCAGGCACCAGTAACGTCTCCATTGTGAGACTTGTTGTTACTGTTTTTGGCATATCGAATACGCCACCAGTAGCTTGCCAGGCTTTGCCATGCGGGCGGGATACCTCGGTAGCTTGCCAGGCTCTCCGAAAGGGATGGAGGAATCGAACCCGGGTCAGCTGGGTGCAAGGCAAATACCCTATTCATGGTGGATAAATACATAAAGGCCAGAACCCAGAAATCTGTTCAGGGATAAATGACTGAATATGTTTTGGTCAAAGGAAGGTTTCTGTTTCGTCTTGGTCCATACCCAGGACTTACTCCTGGTGGGGCTTGGGAGACTGTATGAGGTGGCAGGGATTGAACCCAGGAAGGTGGCATGCAAAGCAAGTGCCCACCCACTCAGGCCCCACTCAGGAAGCAATGCACCATGGCGTTGCTAGATAACTTGATGTTGCCACCGTGTTAATTAATATTAGAGCTGAATATTGAGCAATCTTGCCCACATGTTCTCTTTCATATAAAAGTAATAAGCTAAGGAGGTGGCAAATACTTCCTTGTCACTAAGTGGAGGGGAGAAGGAAGCAAAGGAGAATCAGAGATGGATGAAGTGAGTGACCGGGAGGAGGCAGCAGATGATTCCGTGTAGAGGTGGAATCGTGGACCTACATCTTATTAAGTGGGTGAACTGGGGGCTCCATTGCATCCAGCCCCCTCCTGCCCTGGAGGATGGGGATAACGGCATGGGTTCTAGAGCAGTGCTTTGAGGATTAACTTGGTCCTCCTATTTCAAGTTCCTAGCAGACAAAAGTAGATAACACTGTTCTCCCCAGTTTGCCCCCTGTGAGAAAGCACATGTAGGCACGGAGATGATGGAAGCAGCTTCTTAAAAGCAATTTTAGTGGAAAAAGAAAAGTTGTGAGGAATGGGGCAAGGATGAAACTTAGGAATGATCCAAGCTCAGTAGCTGCTGAGGCAGGGACCTGCTCATGAGGCAGCGTTAATGCGAGGCAGAAAGCCTGTACAGGCCAGCTGGAATGCCTGCCCCATGCCAGAGGGAAGAATGGATTTTCTAAGCTCAGGTTGGGGAAGAGGGCTCGTGGAGAATGAGGGATGAGGGATTTTTGTGGTGGGTTAATTTCACGATCCTTGGGGTTCTTGAGCAAATGGAATGACATGTGATGGTATCAAATATCCACTTGATAGTATCATCAAGATGACCTGGCTTCTTTACACCCGAGACACAGTTCTGTGCAATCCCAAAGCAGAGCCAAAAAGCAAGTTGTGATGTACCTGAACTTCTGTCCGACTCCTCACTTACCTAATCGAGCCACTGAAAAGTATTGGGTCCTGCAGAATGATGGAGAGCCTGGAACGAAGCGTGTGCAGTGGGAGTTTCGAGATATCTATCCCATCAATGACAATCTTCCCTGTTAGGGAAGAACAAATGTGTCAAACATGTAGGAAAATCACGTGCAAAATATCTGTCAACACACTGGAAGTGCTTTCCTTTTTCAGGGTTGAAACTCAGGAGCTAAGGCTTTCCACCGGAGCATTAGAACACCACTAGGAATGTGTCCTAGGGAAAATAAAAATCTACACTTTGGTGATACTTTCTCTGGAAGGGTTTTTTGTCTGCTTCTTGGACCACATCCGGTGGTGCTCAGGGTTTACTCCTGCCTTTGTGCTTAGGGATCACTCCTGGTGGGGCTGGGGGCACCGTATGTGGTGCCCGGATTGAACTGGGTTTGGCTGCATGCAAAGCAAGTGCCCAACCCACTTTACTATAGCTCTGGCCCAAGAATTTTTTTTTAAATCAATAATCTCTACTGATGATTCCAGGGTGAATAATTTTTATTTCCCCAACTCTACATTCTTTCTTTCTATCCAGATTGTTTATCTGGGATATTTGCCTCAAACCATGGATTGTAGGATACAAAGTCCTCACAGATACTTGGTTTTGTTTCTGCAGGATTAGATAGTTTGTTGTTACAGTTTTTAAAGGGAATGTACCGCAGGGCCAGTGAGAAAAGTTGGCCAGTAACTCACCATCAAATATATCAACCATTCGGAAGAAAGCTAGAGACAGCGAAGACTTCCCACTGCCCGTCCGACCGCAGATTCCCACCTGGAAAAGCAGAGATGCTCAAGAGTAGGAGAGCACAAAGGGCAGGGGACGGGTGAAGGGGCACCGATTGGGTCGGCAGTGAAAAGGTTCTGCGGTGAAAAGGCAGCTCTAGTTACACTACTGCGTTCAAGTCCTCACTCGGGCTCCCACCTCTCTCCGTGGTGATGAACCCTTAAGATGCAAATAGGGATCCCTGGCCAAAACAGAACCAATTCCAGTCAAACTCTTGGTTTCTCTCTGCTTTTCCTTTGTGGTTCCATTGTGGGGGTGTGGGTGGTGGTGGTGGTGGTGGTGGTGTTTGGTTGGTTGGTTTGGGGCCATAGCTGGCAATACTCAAGGATTACTCCTGGCTCTGCACTCAGGAATTACTCCTGGTGGTGCCTGGGGGACTATATGGATGAACATGCAAGTGGGGCTGGGGGCACCGTATGTGGTACCCGGATTGAACTGGGTTTGGCTGCATGCAAAGCAAGTGCCCAACCCACTTTACTATGATGATGATGATGAACATGCAAGTATCCCGCCGTACGACGGCTTTGGCCCTCATGTGGCTCCATTTAATGCACTGAGTAGATTGTTACTATGACAGAGTATTTCGTTTTACCTCCGAAATGAGGATTTCCTAATGAAAGCCGGGCAAGTCCTTTGATTGAATTAGTGCTCGCTAGCTCTTTACAGAAACTAAATAAATCAGTTGGGGACTAGGTCTGGTATAAATGCTAGGATTCTCAAGGGTTGGTCCAGTTTGGCCAGGACCCAGGAACCTGGAAGAATAAGCCTATCAGCGACTCTGCCTCTTTTCAAGTAGCTATGTGAGCGGCACTGTGGTTGAGAGGCCACGTGCTTTGTCCTGCTCTCCTCTCCCTTTTCCCTCTTCTGTGGATGCTTTGAGCAGTGAGGGGCAGGACGTATGGTGTGAGGTCAGGGAGAAGGTACCCAGTGGTGAAAAGGGGCTGGACCTTCAGAGGGTTGGTTTGAAAGGAATCCAATGGCGATGAGTTTCATACCTTTTGCCCAGGTTTGATATAAGCCTTGACGTGTTTCAGGACAGGTTTCAGATTATTTTCATATCTGACACACAGGTCATGAATCTTGATCTCCCCTTCCTGTGGCCAGTGCTCTGGAACTTGAGAAGGATCTGAGTGGGGGGAGGGGTGGGGGTGGGTAGAGAGGATGAGAAAGGGATGGAGAGAAACAGATACATATGTATATACATACACATATATGTATACATTTTTCCTAAATTTAAAGTACTACTGAATCAAATTATTTTTTACTTAAAATTACATCCAAGAGCCTCTTGATTATACCTTTTAAAATACATTTCAAGTTTTGGGGTGGGAGTATGAACCAGTATCCTGCCTCTGGATTCAGCATTCTGGAACTGAATTCGAGTCAGGATGGTTCACTTGTGAATGAATTTGTTTGGTTCAACAATTGGTCATCAAACACCAGAATGTTTAACATATCAGAGGTGCGACGCAAAGCGTGTTTTATCTAATGTGACATGGAGTTACTGCTCTGTGCCAAGCACCACAGAAAGCACCTCCGCCTGCTTCAGCATCAAGTGACAGAGGCCAACTCAGGTGGGCAAGGAGCAACAAGTTCTAGGGCAATTTAAGAGGAGATAGAACCTGAGGTGAATCTCAAAGAACGTGTGTTCCAATACATGCAGTGTGGGCAAGAGGAACTGAAGAGGAAGGAAGAGCACAGCAGGTGGTATGGCGGGGATGGAGTATGGAAGGACAATGGGCAATGAGACAGCCAGGAAGATGGGCAATGAGTGGACTGGTGAAGGGTCTAATCTAAGTGAAAGCTGGACTTTTTTTCTTACATTTGTACAGTTCTTGGAGGATTTAGGCAAAGAAGTACATTTGAAGCATACGTTTTACATTTGAAATGGTTCTATTCTCAGTCCTCTTTCCTGCCAATTTTAAGCTAGCAAGTGTGGTGACTCGTAGTCAATATGTTGCTATCCAAATGTCTCAGCACCTAAGTTCACAAGGTCTTGAGAAAAAAAATACAGTAAATGAAGGTTCACGAGTTGGTATAATCAAGCACAAATATTTTCATAATTGTGTTTGATATTTGTAATTAATATTTATTGGCGCTCTACATCTAAAGATTTTCAGGTCACAAGCTTGCGATCTTTTCAGGAAGCTGTGAGCAAGCAAAGTGAGGGGGAGAGGGAGTTTTCTAAACTGCAGTGGAAAACAAAAGCAAAAGCAATGTGCCTGATATACGACAGATATTTGTTTAAAATATTCAAGTGAAATGCAATAATATTCAGAACAATACCCATGGTGCCTTCATAGTTCTCAGACTCCATAGTCAAGAAACTGTTCACTTTCTTCACTGCCCCCATCTGGACCTCCAGGTCAGCCAAGTTCCTCACAACCCAATTCAAATAATTGGTTATCTGTGTCAGGTGACAACAAAATGAACACAATGACATTGAAGTAGCAATTGTTATCATATTGGATATCTCGGTGACTTTCACTGACTATACAGCATGGGGCACACCTCTTAAGTGCTACCAGATATCAAGGGCCAGAAGATGACATGGCCCGTGCTGGCTAAGAAGACCTTTGCTCCTATCCAACAGACTCAAATGTCACCTCTTGGTGAACTGTTCTCTGGGTTCTCTGCTCTAGGTACCTCTGTTTGCTTTGATCTCGTCTGCATTCCTTTTAGTCTCCCTAAATGATTTGTAAGGTTAAGGGTGGGGGGAGGGATCAGGACAGGAATCTCAAATAGTCTGGCTACAGGATTTGAGAAATTTAAACATCTGGTTTATGCTCTCAGAAGTAAATCCATACTGTCCTACAATGCTGATTTTTGCCCTAAATTTCCCCAAATGTTTGCAAGATAAAATTTTGCTTGGATTTCAGACTTCCCCTCTAACACACATTAACAAGAAGTGATCACTACCAAAGGTACATTCAACATTGCACCAAGGAAGATTTTCAGCCAAACCTACCGTCAGCGCGTACAGAAGACCTAGACCCACCAATCCTGAGTTGGAGGACCCGCTAATGGATGCAATGGAAGCAGTGAGGACAATGCATGCTCCCAGGTAATCCTACAAAGGAGCAAGGAAAAAAAAAGGGTTACGAGTGTTTTCTCAAAGTCTGAAACCAAAGACCCCAGTTAACTTAGAGAGAAGCAAACCAAGCTCACAGCCCACTGCTGTGTGTCCTGTATTTTCTGGGGAAAGCGTCCCGGAATGACAGGGATGAATGAGCACTATCTGAGGGCTGGAACGGGGGTGATGTAAGGTCCCACATCCACGCAAGTCAGGGCTCCGAGGAGCTGTAAACCCTGCCTGAAGCTGAACTGCATTTGACAGCACAACCAAGATCCAAGAGAAATTCCTTGCCTAGCTAGCTCTCACCCCCACTTTCTGCTGCCCAAACAGGCGATTTATTTTGGACTTGATTTCCTTCCTCAAGTGTCATGCCCACGTAGGCAAGAGTATTTTTGCTATTGTTGATGTTTTTTTTAATCGAATCACTGTGAAATAGACCCTTACAAAGATGTTCATGATTAGGTTTCGACTACACAGTGTTTCAACACCCATTCCTCCACCAGGACACATTTCTCAGCATCAGCGTCCCCAGGTTCCCTCCCGTCACCCCTAGTCCACCCTCAGCCTGCCTCCATGGCAGGCACTTCTCTCTCTCTTTCGGAGCATGATAGTTTGCAATACAGACACGGAAAGTTGCTTAGGTGTATCTCGTAAGCTACTGTCAACACTCAGTTCTTGTCCAGCTGACCAGTTCCAACTATTTTTGTCTTACGGGTCCCTTCTCTATCTGACCTACTGTCCACCTCACATACCTGTGCTATAATCCCACTATGGACCAGTCGTCCTAGCCCTTGTTTTCTAGGCAAGCGTTTTGAGTGCTCCAGCAAGGCCCCTGCAGAAATTGGCCCCTGGCTAACGTGTTGGTCTGTACTGAGCGTTGTGTCAATTCTGTGCTCAGAGCCTTGGGTACTACGGCTTGCAGTCTTCATGTACGCGAGTAACAGTTATGCCTCCTCCTGAACTATGCACGTGTCCTCAGAGTACTTGAGTTGTCTGTGACTCGATGACAGACTCTTCCTGTTGGGGCAGGAGGGGCCTCCCAAGACATGCTCAGGAGATGCAAATTGCCACTCTTAGTGATACTCAGCTTCAGCTCAGTGCTCAACCCCAGAAGTGCTTAAGGGACCATGTGGTGCCAGGGATCAAGCTTGCATGCCAAGCTGATGAGCCCTCGAGTCCTCCCCCGGTCCCAATAGAAATTCAAAATACTCCCCACAATTCAAAATTTGGAAATTCAAAATATTCCCCAAGGTCCACTGGAAACTCAAAGGAGAGACAGGACACATTTGCCCATTTTTTTACCATTTACGTCCATTGCTACTTCCCAGCATTGTAACATACTGTGATTAAATAGATTACATTTTTTTGTGTGTGCACTGGTGAAGGGATTTGTGTTTGATCATTGTATGACCGAGATTTAAACCCGAAAGCTTTATAACTGTTCTCACGGTGATTCAATAAATAAATTTATTGGGCTGGAGTGATAGCACAGCAGGGAGGGCGTTTGCCTTGCACGCGGCCAACCTGGGTTCGATTCCCAGCATCCCATATGGTCTCCTGAGCACCGCCAGGAGTAACCCCTGTGCATCGCTGGGTGTGACCCCCCAAAATAAATAAATAAATAAATACATTTATTAAAAATAGATTATATTTTAATATATAAGACTAACACAACTTACCATTTGAAAAAGTGACCAAAAAAAAAAAAAACCAAGAAAACCTTGTCATACTGCATACCCCCGAAAGTCGGCAGACTATGGGGCATGAACACTGCAGAGTTATCTACAGTTACATCTCCCTGGGTATGGTCATCTCTAGATAAAGTCATCTCTGATCCTTAATAGAAAAGCATAGCAGGGAACCAGGTAGTAAGACTTTGGTGCCTGTCACGGATGGTCTAACTACACGGAGTCAGATGCAGTTATTCCTTAGATCAGCTCATCTATGTATTTTTCTGCTTCTTTGATCCAAAGGCCCAAGTTGGAGCCAACAACTCCGGAAATCAAACTTGGAGGGGAAAAAAAAGTGGTCCAAGACTTGAAATCAGATCTGGGTTCTAATGCTGGCTTTGCCAACTGCCGCCAAGTGAAGCTGGGTAAGACATTTAAATGCCTTGATGACTTGGTTTCGTTCGGGGAAAGTAGAAATGACACCAAAACGCATGGGAGTTTTGAAAGGGATAAAAATGTTAAACACAGTGAGCTGCACTCCATTTACCAGGAATTCCCATTGCTCCTGGCTGATTTTCAGATGTTTAAAGCGAGCTTAAAAGTTTTTGTGTATCATAAAACATCAAAGTTGAAAACAGACTCTAACATTTAATTTCCTATTAATTCCTATGCTTTTTACAGAGAAGAAAAAAAAAAAAGAATCATGCACTCTAATCCCTGGAGCAGTAAATTCCATAGAAGTAGTAAATATTCTTTGAGTGCTACTTCTGATGTATCCATTTGTTAACAACATGTTATACCCCAATCAGACATTCTTTTTCTTCTTCTTTTTCCCTTAATTTAAAACAATCTCTACCGGGATGTTGTATCCAACTAGTCTGGGCTGTTCATTTATATTTTATTATGACTAACATAATCCCTAAATACATTAAAATCTTTATAACCATATGAATTTTTTGGTTTCATTTCTCTTGAGTAAGCTAAATACTTTCAAAGATATGTTATCAGCTTGTTATCTCCACATTTCTTTTCTAAGTGAAAGAGTCAAAGAGTTTCTTTGATAAATTCCAGAGGGTCCTTTTAGCAGTGTACTCCTGGTTCGAGGTCAGGGAATATACCATTGAATTCTGAGAAATTTCTTCATCCACAACCAGGAGGGACTTCACTTAATCATTTCTGTTCATCTCCCAGTATTTCTTTTTGTTAAAAAAGAGCCCCATCTGTCTTTCATCTCTGCATTCATTTGTCCTCTATACATCCATCTTTAAAGTGTGAATCGGTTCCTATCACTTCCCTGTCTAGGATTAGCAAGACTTTCTGTTGCACTTAGAATCAATTCAGACTCTGATGAGTTACAAAGAGAGACAATGTAAAGAGACCATGTAAAATTGCAGTTAGAACCTGCTCTTCTAACTTCGGAAATTTTTTTCCTGCTCCTCCTTCCAATCTTGGAGAAACACCAACTCCTTCTCCCTATGAGTCTACCTGACGAAAGGCTCGCGCCTCATTCACTTTGACAGATAAAACCATTATTTGATGGAAATAACCATGAGCCAGAGAACAGAGGGTGGCATCTGCCTTGCACGCAGCTGACCCCCGTTAATTCCCAGCATCCCATATGGTCCTCCTGAGCCCCGCCAGGAATAATTCCTGAGTGCAGAACCAGGAGTAACCCTTGAGCATCGCTGGAAATGACCCTCTCACCCCACTCCCCCCCAAAAAAGCCCAAAAGAAAAGAAAAGAAAGGAGCCATGTATGGACTAAGAGTTAGGACTAAGCTTATCAGGGAGGGAGAGGAAAGCGCTCGCTAAATGATGCTCAGGAGGACCTGTGTGGAGTTTGGAGTCTGGAGAGCTGCGGGAGGTCAGTGTGGCCGGTGACGGAGGAGTATGTGGGAGCAGTGACATGGCAGGGGCAAAGGAGTCGACTGGGACAGCTCCCCACATTATGGTACAGGACTCGCATTTCTCCAAGCTCTGCACCTCTGCTGAGACAGCTTGACACTGCAGTTACACTCCTCCAGAACCGTTATAAACACGGCAGCACTGTCATAGCACTGTCGTCCCGTTGTTCATCCATTTGCTCAAGCGGCACCAGTAACGTCTCCATGGTGAGACTTGTTGTGACTGTTTTGGCATATTAAATATGCCACAGGGAGCTTGCCAGGCTCTGCCGTGCGGGCAGGATATCTCGGTAGCTTGAGGGGCTCTCTGAGAAGGGCGGAAGAATCGAACCCGGGTCGGCTGCGTGCAAGGCAAACACCCTACCTGCTGTGCTATCGCTCCAGTCCAGCAGTTTAGAAAGCAATAGGAATGGAAACCAAAACCCAAACCCACACCATTCTGAAGTCATCAAAGTGTCCAGGAAAGCAGGCAGGGTTTAAAAGGTACCGAGAATGTGCAACAGGTGGACTGTCCCCTGGACAAAGTACCTAGAGTTATTTCTGTAGAGATAGTAGGGAGCTTGCCTTGCATGTGGTCAACCTGGGTTCAATCCTGTCTACTCCAGACAGACAGTCCTTTAAGTCCCTCCAAGAGTAACCCTCAGTGCAGAGCAAGGATTAAGCCCTGGAATCACTGAGGAGCCCCCAAAATAATAAAAAAAAAAACAGAAAGTTATTCCTTTAAGAGACTACAGCTACCGTAGCTCCGAGATTCTCCCCCTGACCCAGAGGCCAGCCATGGAGCCAACGCTCTGTCAGGTCACCCCCCCCCCCCCGTAGGAGCTCTGTCTGAGAAGATCCTGTCTGTTTACAAGTTCATTCTCTGTCATCTCTCCCTGGAACCTTGTTTCCAAGAACAGAGCCTGACTCTGAACTCCTGTCATCTCCAGCAATCGGAACTAATGATAATGAATAAAGGATGGGGTAAACTCATTTCCTCAATAAAACATTCACTGAGTTTTTTTTTATATGAGAGAATTAAGATTTCCTCTAGTTATTTTTTTTCCAGGATTCCAAAGAATCATTTAATTCTTCACCAATGCCTTTTCCAGTTTTAAGAGTTAAGCATGTAAAAAGATGACAAAGATACACTATTGATAAGAAGTCTTCTAATGAGTTTAATTCTTCGAACCCCCTGACTGAGAACTGTAAACCAATATTTCTTAGAACACAAGGCTATGCCTCAGTGTGAGGGCTTCTTTGCTTTTCTCAAGTGAAAAACACTCTCAAGCTGTAAGCATTATCATTCAGTGCCAAGTTATTATTTTACTGTTTCAGTTGTGGGGTAAACTCAATAAACACTATTCAGTTGAACCAAATCAATGGGCCCACAGTAAACACGGCTACATCTAAGACTTTGAAACAAGATACCACCAAGTCTAAGTAAATGGAAATTAGACAGCAGACCCCATATAAAAGTTATGTAGGCAGAGCCTGGGCTACGGCTCAGTTGGAGAGGTCATTTTTCTGGGGCTCTGGGTTCAATTCCTAGCACTGAAAAATCAATGTTTTCTTATCTACTTAAATATTAAAAGGAAATATGGACTAGTAGATGCTCAGTCTCTCTTGACATTGAATTTGCTTAGCGTAGAATCCTTACAGTCCAGCTTGGGCTCGAATCCTTATCTGTAGACCCAAATGGTAGCCTTATTCTGGCAACAGGGTCATCAAGAGACATGAAGCTGACGAAGGGACGAACAGAAGGACCTGGTCAGCAAGTGAGCACCTGTGTGTTGTCCAGGTCTCTTTCACACGGGTAATGATTCCAAAGTTCTTCTCAGTTTTCACTATGGTTATTAGATATTATTTTAATTGTTCTTCCAGAAATAAAATATGCCAAAATTAATATATAAAGAAATATTGAGATGTTTTGGGCACCTCAGCATAACAAATGTTCCAGGAAATAATACCCATTTTCCAAAGCTATAACATATTGAAATACATATGTATATGAGTGCCAATATGGCTTAAGTTCACTATAAATAAAAATATTCCTTATCTACCATAACAATATTCCTCATACTTTTTTAAAAAATGAGATACAATTCATATTGACTCCTTACACCGACTTTTCTATTTCTTCCTAGATTATTGCTACTACCCAAAAATTCTTTTTCTGGGAAAGTTTGGGAAATGTCTCGCCAGGAGTTCACGTTGATCTCAGAAGCTGGGGATCTCTTTTGTGCCCAGTGTTTACGGAGAAAGTTCTGAGCAAAATCATCACTGGTCGCTCTGAATGATCGTGGCAGAGTCTCCCGCTTTCCAACTTCCTGTCTTCCTTCTGTGCTTCTCTCTTTTTCACTTTCTTCCGAAACTACCCACACACCTGAGGGGGCCAGTGTGGCTGCTCCAGTGTTTAAACGGCACGCCAGGCCCCTGGTGGTTTCCTTCGGCATATCTGAGAGCTGACAAGGACTGACGGAGGGGGCTGTCCATGTTCCTCTAACGGGCTTCACTGAGTTTTACTTCGTCCATTAACATAACGGCTCTCCAGTGAGCTGACGCGGCAGCTTATTCCCTAGCCCCCAGTGATGGTGGAGTAATTAATCCCCCATCTCCAATTTTTCACATCACTCTTCTAACATTCCGAAGCAACCCAGTATCTCTCTCTCTCCTCCCTCTCCTCTCCTCTCCTCTCCTCTCCTCTCCTCTCCTCTCCTCTCCTCTCCTCTCCTCTCCTCTCCTCTCCTCTCCTCTCCTCTCCTCTCCTCTCCTCCTCTCCTCTCTCCCCTGTCCTCTCCTCCCTCCCCCTCCCTTCCCCCTCTCTTTCTCCCCCCCCCCACCGAAGAGCTCTGATCTAACTTTTGTAGTGATGTCAGTTTCATGGCACATTCGGTCCCATGACCATTCAACTTAGGAAGGTTCGTGGGTGACAAAGTGGCCCTGAAATCACACCTTCTTCCTTTCCCTCTGCGGATGCGTGCACAGGAAAGTAGCTCAAAGGCAACACACTAAGAAAGAAGCCGCAGAAGGTCCAAATAATGCACATGCAGGAGACACGACTCCCAGGGCCCACTGACCCCGTGTTCTCTGTGGCTGAGGCCAGAGGCACCAAGCGCGGCTCCCTGAGAACCTTATCAGTTTTGGGGGTGGAAAAGTACCAGTGATGCAGAGGAAGGAGAGAGGAAACAGGAGCTGCCACATATGGGAATGACCTACTTACAAACAGGCCAACCCCGGGATACTTCCTGTGGAGAGTGATAAAAATCACTCCTGCTGTGTCTGTGAACTTGGCGTCCCTCTGCAGAAGGCCGAGTCCGAGCAGGGCCTCTGGTCAGCTTTCAGGGGACTCGAGGCCTTGGAGGGATCTAGAGAATGGAGATTTCCACCCAGCAGACTGGCCCATGATTAGTGGCCGTGCCGTGTCCCGTGTCGCTCCTTTACTCAGTCCTCAGAGGCCCCAGCCCAGGGAGCACAGGTGTCTGGGAGACTTGGGCTGGTCTCTGGAGGGCACGGTCAGCCCTCCCCGGGGTACAGGGCAGGCAGGAACACACAGGAAGGCTGGTCCTTGCTTCACACAGAGTCTCAAGGTCAAGCTCATGCCTGCAACTCCAACTCGACTCCATGCTTCAGTCTTTTCATTTTAGAGGCGTTTTTTTCTTTCTTCTTCTTCATTTTTTTTGCTTTGGCTTTGTGATGTGAATTTTCTTTTATCCTTTTACCACACAGCAAGACAAAGCCTTGGAAAGACAGCCTCGAGATAGAGTTACACAACTTTCGCAAAGGGAAACAGCAATGCCAAAGACCTGGAACTGTTTAGAGCAGAGGGATGAAGAGAAAGGGCGGGGCCGAGCACAGGGACGTCAGCAGCTTGGGCCCAGCACAGAGGCGAGGGGCGGGGGGGGGGGGTGTCCCTTCCCTAGGCCCCCAGCAGGAAAACAGACCCTCTGCCGCCAAAGACACCCGGTGGTCCGCCAGCCAATTCCATTTATCGTCTTAGATTCTTTTTTTTTTTTCTTTTTGGGTCACACCCAGTGATGCACAGGGGATACTCCTGGCTCTGCACTAAGGAATCACTCCTGGCGGTGCTCGGGGGACCATATGGGATGCTGGGGATCGAACCCAGGTTGGCCGAGTGCAAGGCAAATGCCTTACCTGCTGTGCTATTGCTCCAGCCCCCTCTTTTTAGATTCTTGTCCTTTCTTGATGTGAGTGTGCTGTGACCGTTTATTTCATTTATTTCCCCAATTCAAAATAAGTATGAAATGAACGTGGTGGGTAGGGCCAAGTCTTCCACAGGGAGTACTTTATCCAAAGAAGGAAATACATTGGGATTGATTGAACTCTTTCTCCACATGACCAGGGAAAGAAAGAATTGAAGTAATATATGTATGTATGTATATATATAATAAAGTTTGAGTTGTAAAACATAATTTTTGAGTTAAGCTAATATATATGAATATATATATACATATATATATATATATATATACACATGGACTGGAGCAATAGCACAGTGGGTAGGGCATTTGCCTTGCACGTGGCCGACTCGGGTTCAATTCCTCAGTTCCTCTTGGAGAGCCCAGCAAGCGACCGAGAGTATTCCACCCACAGGGCAGAGCCTGGCAAGCTCCCCATGGAGTATTCAATATGTCAAAAACGGTAACAACAAATCTCACAACGAAGATGTTACTGGTGCCCACTCGAGCAAATCTATGAGCAATGGGACGACAGTGCTACAGTGCATCATATGTATATGCATAAATATATATATACATATATATATACATTGAGACTCTAGCAATAGCACAGCAGGTAGGGCATTTACCTTGCACGCGGCAGACCTGGGTTCGATTCCTTCATCCCTCTCAGAGAGCTCAGCAAGCTACTGAGAGTATCCGACCCACACGCCAGAGCCTGGCAAGCTACCCATGGTGAATTCAATATGCCAAAAACAGTTACAACAAGTCTCACAATGAAGATGGTACTGGTGCCCACTCGAGCAAATCAATGAACAACGGGACGACAGTGCTCCAGTGCAGATATATCCATTTTCAGTAAGAGAGTCAAGATGCTCTGCATTGGGCTCAAGGATCTCCCCCAATTCAACACAGGGCACTTCTGCTCTGATTTTCTTCTCAAGATTTTCTGTCCCATGAGTTTTAGTGGCACGGCTTTGTAAAACTAGAATGGGGAGTGAAGAGAAAAGGCCGAGAAAACTCTGTCCTCCCCCACCTCTCCATTAAGGTTCTGAGTCCATGAATCAGCCCCATCCCGAATCTGGATCAGGAAGACCCGCTGGTCACCCCCGATTTATGCCCTTGCCAGGAAACCGTCCTTGTCCTGCCACTTTAGCCGTGTCTCTGCTCTACAGATCTACGAATCTTTGCTCTAAGCAAAACGGGAGGGAAAGGGATTGCTTGGGCACTGTGGATATGATATAAATGCGACTCTCAAGGTCAAATATAAGTTTTTGCTACTTGTTTCGCTTTTGTTTGGGGGCTGTGCCCAGGACGTAATACTGGTTCTGCACTCGGAGGTCATTTCTGAGTGCGGGACTCAGCCTCAAGTTTCTGCTCCTTTTTTTCCCTTTAAAAAAATAATGGTTTACAAGGGAGCCTGTGTCCAGCTGCGGGGTCAGGGAGCAGCTCACACCCTGGTCTCTGAGGACGTGTATCTCAGCGTTCAGAGTTCTGGCCCGAGATGCATTTATTTCAAAGTGAAGCCTCATCTCCAGTGATGGGGACATGGTTATGGAAGCAGAGTCCTCATGAAGCCACAGTCCAACGGGGACTTCTTGCTGGGGTCATCTGTTTCTTTTTGCAAGACTCCTCGGGCGTGGCATTTATACTCGAGAACAGCAGATTAAGGGGGGGAACTTTCTGTTTCCCCAGAAAAACAGAGGGGCGCATCTGACTGGCTTTCAGCAGAGTCACTGCTTCGAGGGGTGTGTGAATCCACGTCTGCACACAGACATGAAACTTACACAAATGCTACAATACAAGACAGACCATCTGTACACAGGAGTTTGGGGACGTTGACTTCTGCCAGCAGATTCCCTTAAAACTTTGCGATGAGCATGCTTCTTACCACAGTTTAGCTCTTCGGCTCGGAAATAGAAACCAAATAGCTCTTAATGGCTCATATTGGTTTTGGCTAGTAACGAGACAGGATGGCACGTCTTGGAAGGTGGATGATGCACAGCAAACAAAAGATGCAATAATGGATGTCGGTGGGACTCGTGAAGATGGACGTGGTGCCCACGTGAGCTCCGAAGCTGACAGAGCTAATGGAGCTACCGCGGACGCTATGGGCAGCATGAGAATGAATAAGGGTGCAGCTTGGCACTGCCACTGTGAGCAGGTCCCGGCACTGAGCGGGCACCCAGGTTCCCACCACGGGAGGCCAGATAAGGCAACTTGCTGCCGGCAGGGCGTCCCGGTCACCATTTCTTTCCCAGACCAGCCAGTGCCACCAGCGCCACCTACAGCATATTGTGGAGGGAAAATCTCCCTGAGCACCAACTGTGGAGCCACCAGGGATGGGGGCGTGTGCTACAGTGGTGGATGTGGCCCCTCCAGAGCACCCAAGCTGCAAATGGTAACAGCCCTGCCCTTGGTCCTGCTTCCTGGCGGGGCCACAGCTGCCTCTGACCCATGTCAGAGGGCACGGTGCCACCTGGACACGGGGCGTGCTGATCCCTGAAAGGGCATCAGCAGCCTCAGGGTGTCCTTAGCCTTCCCGACACCCTCAAATCACATGCTATGCCTCTGGCCAGACTCCAACAACTTAGGATCAAGTTTTCCAAGAAATTAAACCGCCAGAAGTTAGGTATGTGGGAACCACATCCACAAACCACCTCTGGCTCAGCTACCCAAGCTCATTTATTGGCCTGCTCCAGAGACCCATGAATAAATCTCGAAAGAGATCAAAAGCTGCAGCTAATCTCGGACCGGCACAAGGCTGAATTCACTGGGGTAGATTTGAGGGGTGAGGGTTAGCCTGGTGTCCACCCAAGCAGCTCCTTCGGAAGCCTCTTGCTCCCACAATCCAAACTGCCCTTGGCTACAGTCTTGGGACCGATCTCACTGAGAAATTAATCTTCTGAAAATTTGGATATGTGGGTTCTGTGACTGAAATCTCCAGGCTTTCTCATGGTGGATGGGCTACCCCACCCCACCTCCCTGTACCTCTAGAAGCCCCAGCAGTCACATCCACACCCCAAAGCTGCTACTCAGTTAAATAGTTATTCCAGATGTCCCGATAAAAATAATGAATGCCCTAAAAGTGTACAATGACCTCTTAGTACCTGTACTGCAAACCATAATGCACAGAAGGAGAGTGAGAAAGAAGAAAGATGCCTGCCATAGAGGTGGGCAGGAGGTTGGGGGTGGGAGGGCCAGTGGGAGGGAAACTGGAGACGTTGTCCTGGGAAATGTGCACTGGTGGAGGGATGGGTGTGGGAACATTGGGTGACGGAAACCCAATCATAAACAGCTTTGTAATGGTCTGGCTCACAGTGATGCAAAAAAAAAAAAAAGGGGGGGGGTATAGAGGGAAAGTGGGTGGAAAAAAATGGATGTCATTGGTATACAAGCAATATAAGGAATGGCAGCTCCTGTCCTGAGTTTCAAATGTTAGTACTTTCATTTTCTCTAGCAGGAGCAAGACTTTACTTTTTAATTTGTTTCAGGGGACACACCCAACAGTGCCAGCTACCCCCAAGCAATGTTGGTGGACAGTGTGGTGTCCGAGACTGGCCCTGAGGCTCCCACCTGCAATGCACAAGTCCCATCTGCAGTCCTCCTAAAACTCCTTACGGGGGAATAGATAATGGGGAGTCGGACTGCCTTTAGCATCTGTGATGTTGAGGGACTGGAGAGTCCATTGAAGAGAGCCCAGCTGGACTCTGACTACTCTTCCTCCGCCCCCCCCTCCCCCCGCCCAGTTTTGGTGATCGGGACACACCGATATCCCACCTTCTGGCTATGAGAATAATTATCTCATTTGCTTGAAGAATCTCCAGGGCAGGAGAAACTGCCCTGCTGAACCCACAGCGACCTAGAGAGTATTTCCTACCCACAAGCCAAGTGTCTATTTAAAATGTGGAAGACAAATTGGTATATTATGAAGTACTTTCCACATCAATACTGCTCTTGTGGGAGATAAGAGAATCAACTGTGCAAACTAGACAGACACCATACCAGCTAGAGCTCATGGGGGCGGGGGGGGGGGGCGAGGCAAGGTCTGTCTTCCTCCTCCCATCCAAACGTCTAAGATTTTAAGTTGGGTTCCTTCGTTTCAACCACCTCGGCTTTTCCTTTTCTCTCTGCCCCCTTAGGTCTGTGAAGTCTTGGACGATTTGGTCTGCATGCGCTCGGGACCCTTGCGAAAGCAGCAAGAGTGAGGTCTTAGAGTAGCACAGACGATCTCTTCTGACTGCAAACTCACTACTGAAGTTGCTCATTCTTTTTTGCTTTTGTTTTTGTTTTTTGCTTTTTTGGGTCACACCCGGCGATGCACAGGGGTTACTCCTGGCTCATGCACTCAGGAATTACTCCTGGCGGTGCTCGGGGGACCCTATGGGATGCTGGGATTTGAACCCGGGTCAGCCGCGTGCAAGGCAAATGCCCTACCCACTGTACTATTGCTCCAGCCTGAAGTTGCTCATCCTTAACTGCAGATCACACGGACCAGTGTGCACTCCCTTTTGGGGGGGGGGTGGTCCCATCTCCATTCATTTCTTTCTTCACCAACCATCCCTACATCAAATGCCTTTCTCATTTGTGTCGGGTGGTGTATGCATGCTCAGTGGCTCTGTGACTGGGAGTCAGCCCCAGCAACCCTCGGGGACCAACAGTGCAGGAAATCAAACTGAAGTCAACTGCATTCAAGGTGAACAGCTTATCTCTCGTACTATCTCCCCCACCACTCAAACAAATCTAAGAATTCAACTCAGGGGTCTGTACTGTTTACTTTAAATTCTAACCCCATGAGTTAATCCCTTTATTCCTATTTTAAAGATGAGGAACTGTGTTTCACATTGATTTTTTTTTTTTTTTTGCTTTTTTTGGTCACACCAGCAATACCCAGGGGTTACTCCTGGCTCTACACTCAGGAATTACTCCTGATCAGGCTTAGGAGACCATATGGGATGCCGGCGATCGAACCCGGGTTGGGCGTGTGCAAGGCAAACACCCTCTCCACTGTGCTATCGCTCTGGCCCTCACATTGACTTCCTAAGTCTGCGCCACACCAGAACCTGTGCCCTTGCTCCTTAGCACCCACTTCAGAGAGACCAGAGGATTCATGACCGTTTGGTTTTGTTTCGTTTTTTTAACGTTTTGTGCCCTCGGGGCCCCCCTCCGAGTCCCAACGTGGGAAGCGTTCTCCTCCAGCCCAGCCAGCTCTGTGGAGGAAGGGAATACATCTGTCCACTTGTCAAAGATGCTCTTTTGGAAAAAAAGAATATTCAAGTTATACAAATATTTACGGTTCCATTAACTCATGTAATCTGGAGACTAATGAACACAAAATGAATTTTTGCTCCGGGAGCTATTTGTCTTGCCATTAGCGAAAACATGAAGACTATTTCATCTGTAACATAAACAAGCCGGAGCTATTTTCAAGGGCAGAAAACGTGAAGCCGGAGCCGAGTGCCGGTGGCAGGCTGACTGCTCTGCTCTCTCTCTGCCCCAGGCCTCTCCTCCGGGCTCCATTTCGAAATCACGGAACGAACGTACCGTTCTGACCTCCAGCCATCTGTTGGCAGCCGAGAGAAATAAGTAGGCAATGTTGTTTGTGTCCGTCAGTTCCAGCATGCGTTGCTTAAATCTCGTTTCATGCCTGCAGAAAACAAAAATATTATGACGTTCGCCACCCAACGGGAGAAATAATAAGAACCAGAAACACTTACTACTACACAATTGACTCAACACGGTGACAAAGTGACAGGATGCGATGACTGGTCAATGGGCTCCTACCCCAGGATCAGGGCCAGCTGCTACCACCACGCTCCTGACACTCTTCAGAGAGAAGCGGGGGGAGGGGGGAGGGCACACGCCCTGCTACAAGAAGGAACCTGTCCTCCGCTCCTTCTCTTTGTTGTTCTGTTTTGACAATGGGCTGGGGTTGCACATGTGGTTGTAGTGCTTATGGCGGGGATGGGGG
This sequence comes from Sorex araneus, assembly GCF_027595985.1. Lineage (NCBI taxonomy): Eukaryota > Metazoa > Chordata > Mammalia > Eulipotyphla > Soricidae > Sorex > Sorex araneus. Next base: position 61,103,271 of record NC_073311.1, read on the forward strand.
GTGGGGGCACACATGTTTCCTTGCGGTGCTCAAGCTCATGTGACTGTGCACCTGAGATCATATTCCCTGTGGCTGCGGGGTTAGGGGCTCCAGACGGCAGATGCGGTGACCTTGCTGGGTGCAGGTGGGTGCACCAGGAATCAAACTTGGGGTCTCATGCTTGCAGGCACTTTCTTTTTTTTTTACTTTTGGGGTCATACCCTGCAATGATCAGGGGTTACTCCTGGCTCTGCACTCAGGAATTACTCCTGGCAGTGCTCAGGGGACCATATGGGATCCTGAAGATCAAACCCAGGTCAGCCATGTGCAAAGCAAACGCCCTTCCCACTGTACTATCACTCCGGCCCAGTACTTTCAACACTGAATCACCTCAGGGTCCCCGAAGAGTGTATGGACAAAGTCCTACACAGGACCGATCCATGAACTTCCACATAATCATTGAAACTGTAGAGGCCAAGTATGGCATGTGTTGCAAGGGCTTTGCCAAAACCAGAACAAGCTGCATGGAGCTGTGATGTACACCCCACCTATTCTCTAAGGCATTTACTCTCCTTTCCCCAAAGGCACAGTTGTATTTGGGTGAAGGAGGTTAGACTAGACCCAGACAAGACAGGAAACTGTGATTTTGATTCAGGCAAGTATGTACTTCTCTCATTTTCCTTGAAACCAAAGAATGAAATGAGTTTAATGAGAAGTAAAGCGTGGAGTACCACTGGAGAAGGAGGAAATTTTCATTAAATAACATCATTTATGCCAGCTAAAGGCAGTCATTGTAGGAAGGAACTCTTGGGTGTGCAACACTTATGGGGTTCTGGGTCACATACAGTTTAGATATTGATTCCTGATAAAATTAAGCTTAATTCCTAATATATTCTGGCATATGTTGATCTTAATATACTAAGTATATATTCTGGCCAAATTCTGTGACCCATATTACAAATAAAACATCTAAATGTAAACCTCATTCATCTGAAGATGTGGTCCAATCTCTGATAGAAATACATGCTATAAGGATGAAAATCATTTCTAAATCACACGCAAAAAATAGCCTGTTCTTTTCTCTGTTATTTTCCTGGAATGACAGAGATAATGAAAAGTTGGATAACATAATCAAAATAATGGTTGGCAGTGTGGAGGCAATACAAAAATTAAAATGTGGTTTATACAGTCTCCACCATGCGGGTTTGTCTTACAGAGAGCTCAGTCTCTGCATTATGTTGACAAGGAAGAGCTGAATGTGTCTGACAGTCCTGTAGCACTTCTTTTTTGGATAAAAGATGGTCTCATCTCCACCCCTGCACTTCTTTTTTGATAAAATTTAGTCTCTCACCCCTCACCCCTGCACTTCTTTTTGATAAAATACTATCCCAAGCCTCCTATTCCCATCTTTAAAAAAATTTACAATATATTATAGTTACCCCTCACTTACATAAAAAGAAATTGAGGTGATGTATGGAGTGTTCCCTTGGCCCGTGAAGACATCTCTATAGGCCAGTAGAAAGCAGATATTTGGGGGCTGGAGCGATAGCACAGCCAGTAGGGCATTTGCCTTACACGTGACTGACCCGGGTTCGATTCCCAGCACCCCATATAGTCCCCTGAGCACCGCCAGGGGTAATTCCTGAGTGCATGAGCCAGGCGTAACACTTGTGCATTGCCCAGTATGGCCCAAAAAGCAAAAAAAGCAGATATCTGATATCTATCCAATCAATCTAATCACTCCAATATGCCAAACCAGATAAATAAAATAACTGAGTCAGACAGCAACATATGACCTACAGTAATCAAAGGAGTCAGTGACCCTCAGTGGGTGTATGTATGGAACCTTGACCCCCGAGCCAGGCACAGAAGAAACTGTATTGACCTGCAATACAGTGGGGAATGGGGGGCCCGTCCCAGAACACAAATGCCCCTGTGCAGTTTCCTGTGGAGAGGGAGAGAGTGAAAAATGGAATGGGACAAGGAAGGGCTCATGGGCATGGGATTCACTGTGACAGTCCAGGTGTCTTGTAAAGAGGCTTTTGCAGGGTCATTATCCCTGTCCTTGGAATGCTTCATGGAGTTTCAGCCATTCATTCTGAACCACCTGGGGAGCGCCAACTCAAGCACTGGCACCACACAGGGACAAGGCGGCCCCTGAGCTCCAGAGAAGCCGACCACGCCCTCCCACCAGCCCCATCCACTCCATCCTGCATACACCTTAGGGTAGGGGGCGGTTTCCACAGAGCAGCGCACCCACGTCAGGAAACGGAGTGGTGGGTGAGAAGGAAGAAAGGGGAAGTGAGGGACCACAGTGGGGGTCCGGGCGATGGTGGCAGGGAGGGTCTGAGGAATGAGCGGAATCTCCCAGGTCAGCAAGGGATGAAAGAAGCCAGAGGAGCAGAATCGATACAAGCAAAAGTCACAGAAGAGAAAACCCAGAATCCTTAGGGGCTCCAGGCAGGGACCCTCCTAGAGTGCAGAGGGCGGGAGGAATTAGGGTCGGGGACAACTGGGGGCAGAGTCAGTGAGCCCCTCCGAGAGAGCCCCGAGCCCTTGCCTCCGTCCCAGGATCCTGGGGCGCCGGGGCAGGCCCGTCCTCTCCCCGGAGCTCGGGGCTGTTTTTTTCAGATCCTCTCTTAGAGAGTTTGTAAATGGAATTGGCCAGGAGCAGCAGAGAGAGCGGAGGGGTGGAAACCCAGTGAACATTCTTTCTGTGTGTTTCTATTTGGCAAGCAACCTTCTGTTTTCCTAATGGAAACTTTGACACACTCCGCCTGCATCTTTTCATCCACATCCAGCTCATCTTCTGAACATTCTTAGACCTTTATTCTGTCAGACCAAAAAAATAAAAAAAAGTAGGAAAGGTCACAGAAATCTCAGTCTAATTTAACTGTGATACTTTCGTGGTAACGCTCACTTGAGGGAGTTCGCGGGTGCCTGGGAGTAGACCACGAACCCTGAGGAAAAGGGAGGAAAAGCAGCCTCAGTGAATCCGAACTTTCCAAGAGTGCACAGGACTCTGGGGGCCTCGGAGAGCCTGAAAGAAAGGAATTAATGGACAGGGAAGAACCGCTGACCATGAGCACCAAATGTACAGATCTGAGAAGAGCAGCCACAGTATAGCCAGCTCCACGTAGTCGACCGTCGGTTTGGAAACGTCGACATTAATGCTTTTAACTTTCAGAAAGAATCAGAGTGAACCTGAAACAGGTACTTCTCCCCTAGAAGTCAGATGTACTTCTACATCTTCCGGCCATAACTCAAGCCCACATGCTCTGTTCTGCTCACAGTGAGCTAGAATATCCCTCTAGTGTAAGACCCGAGTGTAGATTCTGCCCGAATGTCTAGATTTCATTATGAAAGTCAATTCCGCTCATCTATTGCCCCATTTTCCTTACTCCCGGGTAAGAGCGTTGCCAAGTGCAAAGTGGGCATCTAAGATCTAGTAGCGACGATCATGGATTCATAGATAGGTATTTGTGGATGATTCAGCCATGCAAACACGCTTGCCCACCTAAAGGCTCGGATGGTGGTGAGTCCTTCAGCTGTTTCTGAGAAGTGGCAGAGCAGAGGGAGCTGGGTGCTGTCATCAAGTTCCTGGAGGTCCCTGGAACAGAGCAGAAGGCCGTTAGGGATGTCCCGTGCACCAGGGTGCAGAGAACACTGTTTATTCTTAATTCAGGCCATTTAAAAAAATGATCCTACTTTCAATCTGGTACCCAATTAACACAAACTGTAATAGCTCTCGTTTAAAGAAGAATGGAACCATAGGTTCACAAGGAGTCTGAGTCCAGGCTGGACAGAGATCAGCTGTGGGTAATAGTTAAGGTAAACCACTATGCAGACCCAGCAGAAAGACAATTCACTCAAACCTAGGAGACAGTGATATTCTCCTTTGAGCAGGTGGAGTTTAGGCCAAGTCATAAGCATGAGGAGGATTCAACAAAACACTTTCCAGTCCAGGGCATGGCACTCAGCACAGAGAACAAATTCTAGCAAGTTCTTTAAGGCTGAACATAGAGTCCTTTGTGATGCTATATTCAGGACTAGAATTGTAGGGAATCCTGATCCAGTTGGGAAAAAAGGAGTAGAAGTGAGATGGTCTGTTCTGTGCTATAGACACATAATTTGGAGCCCTTCTAAAGGATGAAAGAGAGAGGCAGGATAATCTGTAGACAGAAATGTTTGAATTGTTCTGAATAAGAGACATGAGTACGGCTGGCCTGCATGCAGCCAACATGGGTTTGATGCTTGGAACCCAGATGGTCTTTGGAGCCCTGCCAGGAATAATCCCTGCGTGCAGAGCCAGGAATCAGCGGGTGTGGCCCCCAAACAAAAAATTTCAAAGTCCTGAATTAGTGTGAAGTTTGTGAGAATTAAATAGGGGAGAATAGTGAGGAATGAGGAAGTCTTCTGGAAGTCGACTTCCAAACTGCTATGACCAAGAGTTGGGAAAAAAAAAAGAAAGTTGAACATGTCGTGACCCTATGCACAGGTCCTCCAAGGAACTACATGTGAGTGATGCTGAATGGACATTTTCTGGACAAGCCCCTGGACCTGACACTGACCCAAACTCAGTCACACTCAGGAAGCTTTTCATTCACCGTGTCAGCTCAGATTTGTTGAAGAGAGATTAGAAACGATGCCATGTGTTTCAAAATATCCCTCCTTTCTTGTTTTCCATGATTTCCTCCCTGCCCTTCATGAGGTTTTTGAGATAGAGAAAAGTAAAGCGTCATCCCGGTCATTCAACCAGTCTGATGGACACGGTGACATAATTAATTTTCAACAATTGGTTGAAAATTAATTGGTTGATTGGTTGAAAATACCTTGGTTCAATCTGGGCAGCTTGTGCAGCTACCAAAACAAACATTTCTTTTTTTTTTTCTTTTTGGGTCACACCCAGCGATGCTCAGGGGTTCCTCCTGGCTTTGCACTCAGGAATTACTCCTGGCGGTGCTTGGGGGACCATATGGGATGCCGGGGATCGAACCTGGGTCAGCCGCATGCAAGGCAAACGCCCTACCCGCTGTGCTATCACTCCGGCCCCCAAAACAGACATTTCTAAGATTCACTCACCTCTCCCAGAGGAAGGGAGGGAATGAGAGGTGGGAGGAGAAAAATGACTCTGGAGGGAGGGGAAGAGTCTGCCATTTTCACAAACTAAGGCACTCTCTGTGAACTCGACACAGCAACAGGTGGCCACCACACTGAGACCAACAGAGGAGGGAGCTTTGTTTATGGGACTGGATTTTAGGGAGCCAGAAAAGGTGAGGGCCCCAGCGTGAGTGTGTGTTCCCGTAAGTGGGGACACTTAGTTTCAGAGCTAACCACACGTTTGGCCTTTGGTTTGAGATATTTCAACTTTCCTGGCATTTCCTGTTGAGTCTCCCACTGAAATGCTCTTGGGTGTTTACAAAAGAGTTTGCCATCCGAGCTTCTTATCATTTTTGAGTCCTGGAGAGCCCCAAAATTTAGATTCTTGAGGTGACACAGAGCCAGTGCTGGAAGTCATGGGCACGTGGTGGCGGGGACACGAGTAGCTCTGCACATCAAGACCATAAATGTCAACTATTGTGACCATGTTATGAAAGCTACAAAAGTATCAGCAGCAGCAGCAGCAGCAGCCATAGATTCGATCTGTCTGAAAGATTGAATATCGTGTAATTGTCACATTTGTTAACTTGAGGGTGATTTTCAGTAGAAACTGTATACAATCCCTTATCAATGTCAATTCTTTGCAAAACTGGTCATTCCACCTGTGGTTTGCTACCATAAAATGCTGTATTTTATTATTATTATTATTTTGGCTTTTTGGGTCACACCTGGCGATGCACAGGGGTTACTCCTGGCTCTGCACTCAGGAATTACTCCTGGCCATGCTCAGGGGACCATATGGGATCCTGGGATTTGAACCCGGGTCGGCCGCATGCAAGGCAAACGCCCTACCCGCTGTGCTATCTCTTCAGCCCCAAAATGCTGTATTTTAACAGATGGAATACATCTGAGGTCCAGTGAGGTTTATCATCTTTTTTAAAAAGATGATACATCTGGGCAATGATACGGCTGGGGTTTGAAGGCAGATCTAGCTGCAGAGTTCGTACCTCAGCCACACAAAGAACAGGCAAGCCAGACGTCTGTGAAATGGACCACACTTACATGTTGGTGGGGGTGGGGGTGCGCTCTCTGTTTTTTTTTACTTAAGGAAGGTAGATTTCTAAGGGTGTGGGAGATCCGAGTAATCTTTTTCTGAGGCGGGGGTCAAGTAAGTTTGGGAGATTCTGGTACAGTCTGAATTTGGGTTTCACCACTTAGCTGTGTGACCTCTGGCAAGACATTTCTCTGCCCATCTTTTTCATATGCTACTGAGCTAGTAAAATGATCTACTACATGACTTGTTCTGAAATTAAAATGAGAAAAGTGCATGCAAACTTATCAGCAGAGTAACTGACATACCAATTATGCAATAAACATTAGTTATTGCTACTAATAATATTGATGGCACAAATACAAGAGAGCCACATAAAGAAACACTAGATAAACCCCACGGTGATTCACTAAGAAAAAAAAAAAAAACACCAGATAAAGAGATTCTATTTCCCCCTAGAGTATAAAAAAGGAAATTTGGAGCTAGACACCCAGGTATGGTTCCTAACCTCTTTTTTGCTATACTAAACTATACTTCCTTCCTACGTAATTTTTAAACACTAGTCCACACATAATAATAACTAGGACAGTAATTAAAGAACTTGAAAAATGAAACTCACACAGAGAAGTAAAGTAATCACTGAACAAAAGAATAGTAGCATTACCTGACTCCACGCCAGGCTGTTTTCACTCAGGGTGCCCCAGAGGGGAGCGGATGAGAACCCTCCCTGCCCTAAGGACCCAGCCCCGGAAGCCGACCTCCACTACCCAACCGCCAATATGCTCCAGGCCGCTTTCTGGACACATTATAAGACACTTCATACCCATTTTCCATAATCACCACACCATAATTGATGGAGATCAGACAGTAGGCAACAAATCATAGAGAGTAATATATATTACTCTCTATGCAATATATATACTACATATATACTATATACTACATATATACTACATACATATGCAGTATATATACATATATACATATATGTGTATACTACACACACACACACACATATATATATATATATATATATATATATATATATATATATATATAGCAGAGCCTGGCAAGCTACCCGTGGCGTATTTGGTATGCCAAAAACAGTAATGATAGGTCTCATTCCCCTGACCCTGAAAGAGCCTCCAATCATTGGGAAAGACGAGTAAGGAGAGGCTGCTAAAATCTCAGGGCTGAGTGTGATAGAGACATTACTGGTGTCCGCTTAAGTAAATCGACAAACAACAGATGACAGTGATAGAGTGACACAGTGATTTTAGCAGACACTACCAATGCTTACAAATTACTCTCTTGATGAACAGAATTCACAATTCTGACTTCTATTGGGCTAGAAATGCTTTATCTAACATTTGCACTTTGCATTGCTAACAAAGAAGTACATAACTCAGGTAAGCCATGACTGTTTGATATGAATGATCCCAAAGAGAGAATTCCTCTGGAAACAGCCAGCAGAGATAAAGCAGCGGTTAAATATATCTTTTTTTTTTTTTTCTCCCTGGGACCATCTCAACAACATCAGCACTGCACTAACAGCAGAGGTGAAAGGGGGAGATTTGATGGCTGCTTCTCTCATTCAGTCTGACTTGCTACACAAAAAGGAGGAAGAGTGAGGCTGGGAGTCAAACCTCTTTTATTCTGAACGAGAACCCCAACTGTCAAAGGATTCTGCTTCACAGCCTCCAAGGGAGAAACAACGTGTGTGTGTGTGTGTGTGTGTGTGTGTGTGTGTGTGTGTGTGTGTGTGTGTGGAGACAAATCCCTCACCCAAATAGATTTGGGGAGCAGGGTTAGGTCACACCTGGTGATTCTCAGGGGCTCTTTCTGGCTGTGCTCAGGAGTAACCTGAGTGCTCAGGGGATCACATATGGTGCCAGAGATTGAACTAGGCTTAGCCTCACGGAAGGTAAGTGCCTTACCTCCTCTACTCTCTCTGGGCCCCCCAATTGATTTTTAAATTTAGAAACATCTTATGATCTACTCAGTTTCCTACCGAGAATCCTGCCTCTTCTCTCAATGTCCCTCTCCTTTTCATATTCTCTATTCAAGTCCTGTGACATGTTTTCAGCTCACTGAGTAAACTCGGAATCTGCCTTCCTAGCCCAGAAAAGTCCACAAATAAGAGCTATTTTAATCTACATTTTATCTCCTCCAAAGATAGTAAGTTCTTGAGAACAGGTGTTTGTCATGTCAGGCTCTTCATCAGTCACAGAACTTACCCGAGTGAGTGTTTAATAAGTGGATGTTGAAATGAAGTGATTCTTGCCATGATATAAAATGTACTGTAATATCTATGGCAGGAATTCAGAGATACATAAAAAAAAATCCAAGACAATTTGTATTACTGATGCTTCATTTAATTATTCCACATTTCCTCAAGTCGCAAATCCTATATTTACACAAGAATTCTGAGTTCATGCCTATGCTCTGTGTAGATGTGTATGAAATGATCTAATCTGAACAGATCTAATCTCCCAAAGTGACAGGACTCCTAGCAGACATTCAAGATCATTTTACACTCATCACTCTGATTCATCTTTTTCTTTTTTCTTTTTGGATCACATCCGGCGATGCTCTACACTCAGTTATTACTCCCGGCGGTGCTCGGGGGACCATATGGGATGCTGATGATAGAACCAGGTCAGCTGCATACAAGTCTAATGCCCTCCCTGCTGTACTACCACTCTGACCCCGACTTATCTCTTTTGAGGGGGTCGCCTCCCAAGAACAGGGGCATATTCCCAGTTATGTTTAGATGGCTCAATGTTCAGGGCTGGCAATGCAGCTCAGCTGGGAGCCGTGAAGGCTGCACCCAGCAGTGCTGGGGGTCCCTGAGGTGCCCAGGGTCAAACTGGGATCCCACATCTGCCCCTGACGAGCTCCCCAGCCCTGATTGTCACTTTGACCTTTTATACTGCTACTCATTGTGTTTTACAAATTTGTGTTTTGAACATGTGAAAACATCTGATTCCCCCCACCGCCCAACTCAGGAACCATAAAAGCAATAGATCAGTTATCCTTCGGGACTTTGGTTTGTAAGTTTCCTGTCAGTGCCATGTTCAAAGAAAGGACCAGGGAATGCAAGGTGTGGAAGAGTCTGAATATTCAAAACTTCATAGACCAGCCCATGTGTGTTAATGGGCTACTTTGGACTCAGAGAGGTAATGAAAGTGACAATTAGAAAACACCTCCCAATTAAACAGGGTATCAGGATAGGTTTTACCGCGTTATAAGGGGCTGCATTTCCACATGCTTTGCATGAGGGAGCCCTGGGTTTAATCCCCCAGTGGGGGCCCCCGCGTCCCGTGCCCACCCGCGGCAGCGGGACAGCTCGGAGCACCCCCGCCCCGCCGGCCAGGTCCCAATCATTCGCCCACCGCGCCTGATCCCGCCCTCCCGTGTCTGAACAGGTTAGGGGCGTGTCCTGTCATTTGGGGGCTTGGCCTCAAAAGTGGGCGTGGCCTGTTTCCGGAGCGGTGGCCGCTAATGCAGCCGCAGATATTTTTCTTACTATTCCATGCATTGTCCTTTGGCTACAATTGATTGAACCCATTCCTCCGAAGAACTCCCTCATCATCTTAGTTACTATATGTTGATACTCAACTAACCTAGCCTATCCTAACTTCACAAAAACTGTCAATGAACACATCAACTTGCACAGAAAAGTACTTTGGCAAAAGAGCATAGCCAAAAATCTTTAGTCGAGGTTCCTCCCAAGTTAACGAGAGCTCCAGATAGTAAAGCCCATAACAACATGAAGAAACTGAGAAAATCCCCACCACTAGGAGAGAGCCAAGAAAATATCTCACTAACCTCAGCAGCGACCTCCCAGAAATACACCCTCCTCTCAGATAGAGAATTCAGAGAGGAAATTGTCAGGATGATTCATGAACTCAACACAACTATGGAACGAACATCCAATAAATTAAGGGAGGATATGGATGCCGCGTTGGAACGCTCCACCAAGATAATCCAGGAAGAAATAAGAGCAGAAATTTCAAAGCTACGAACAGAAGTCACACAACTAAAAGAATCAGTAGATGAAATGAAAAACTCCGTAGGAGCCCTCAGTAGTAGAATGACTACAGCCGAAGACAGAATCAGTGAGCTTGAAGATGAGCTGCACAAAGCATATAGACAACAGCAAATAATGGCAAAAGACCTCAAAATGGCTCTAGAGCGAGTTAGAGTCCTAGGGGACGACCTCAGGAGAAACAACATAAGAATCATGGGAGTGCCGGAACCACACGGAACCAATCCCAATGAAAAAAACACCATTAAAGACATCATTGCTAAAAAATTCCCAGAGCTAAAGAATGTGGACATCCAGATACAAGGAGTCCGAAGGGTGCCAGCTAAAAGGGACCCAAATAGAAAATCCCCAAGGCATATCATAGTCAGAATGATGGATGCCGTGGATAGAGACACAATACTGCAAATAGCAAGATCAAAGAAGGAGATCATATACAAAGGCGCACCCCTTAGATTCACAGCAGACCTATCAGAAGAAACCCTCCAAGCCCGAAGACAATGGTGGGATATAGTGAAAAAACTTCATGAAATGAATGCCTCACCAAGAATACTCTACCCGGCTAAACTCTCAGTTAAACTTGAAGGAACCATACATTATTTCATGGACAAGCAACAGCTCAGGAACTTCATAGACTCAAGACCAAATTTAAAAGAAGGACTCAAAGGGCTACTATAAGACAAGGAAAAAGACCTATAAGAACAACAAACCCTACAGAAAAATGGCACAAAATCCAATGACAATAATCTCTCTTAATGTTAACAGGCTAAATGCACCAATCAAGAGGCATAGAGTGGCAAAATGGATTCGGAAACTAAACCCAACTTTCTGCTGCCTACAAGAAACACATCTGAATAGCCGGAACAAACACAGACTAAAAATCAAAGGATGGAAAACAATCCTGCAAGCAAACAGCCCCCTCAAAAAAAAAGCGGGGGTGGCCATACTAGTATCCGATAGCATTGATTTCAGGCTGAAAAAGATCAGAAGGGACAGCAAAGGTCATTTTATATTCATCAAGGGATATGTGCAACAGGAAGAAATCACACTCCTAAATGTATACGCACCTAATGAACGACCAGCGAAATACTTAAAAGAACTCCTAACAGAATTTAAGGAGGACATAACTAGCACCACGATAGTAGTTGGAGATTTCAACACTGCCTTATCACCTCTGGATAGATCGACAAAAACAACACTCAGCAAGGAAATGATGGCCCTGAAGGAAGAAATGGAGGAGACAGGGCTAATAGACCTATACAGGGCTATATACCCCAAAAAGAAAGAATACACATTCTTTTCCAGTGCACATGGAACATTAATCCCCCAGTGGGCATAAGCCCCCAAACACCCCCAGATAACCCACTACTCCAGGAGAAGTTCCCAAGTACCATAGGTTATGGCCCCAAGACGAACAAATGTTTTCCACTTAAGTAAAATTTTATGAAATGCATCTAACTTTTGGACCAGCTTCTCTCACTTAGCAAAATCAAGATTCATTCATAGTGGAGCCGGAGTGATAGTACTGAGGGTAGGGCATTTGCCTTGCATGCAGCCAACCCTCGTTTGATCCCTGGCATCCCATATGATCCCCCAAGTACCGCCAGGAGTAATTCCTGAGTGCAAAGCCAGGAGTAACCGCTGAGCATCGCTGGGTGTAACCCAAAAAGCAAAAAAAAAAAAAAAAAGATTCATTCATATTGCTGCATCAATAGTATATTTACTCTCACTACTAAACAGTGTGCCAACATTAGTCCTTCATCCTCCTGATAAGGGGCACGGGACTGTTTCTAGTTTAGAGCAATTACCAATCAAGTTTCTAATATCTGTAAATAAATCAAAGTGGCTGCATTTCCAAATGCTGTACTTTGTCTTGAGAAAACACTGCAGCAAATATGGGTCTCAGGGGGTCAACTCTATGAGAGCTGCAGAAGGTGACGAGAACACCGCGGTACTTACTTTGAGGCCACTCGGAAGTATTTCTGGATAAAATAAAAGGCGACTCCAAGGGGCACAAGTGCGACGAGGAACACAGGAGTAGCATAAGAAATCATGCCAATGGCAGACAGGCAAAGGAGTGTTGAACGAGTTAGAGATTCCAGGGTTGGAGGGATGTGCTGGTAAGAAGGGAATATGAAAGGATAATGTTTTAGTTCAAATATAACATTGGCTACAAGGCAACACCACAGTCACTTTCTGTATTATTAAGTTACAGAGTTGCAAGCATACCATGGAAACCTGAAGCAATTCTTCACTCCTTGGACTGATTCACCCCCTCTTAGTGTCATATACATATTCCATGACCTACCTACTTATGGGTCAGTATCTACTTACAGGATTGGAGTGATAGCACTGTGGGAAGGGCGTTTGCCCTGCACACGGCCGACCTGGGTTTGATTCCTGATGCATGCTCGAGTAAATCAATGAACAACGGGATGACAGTGCTACAGTGCATTGTCTACATGTTGCAAGTTTTTCCTTACAGGTAATCTATTTTATTTTAAATTTGCCTTTGAGTTTTTAACATAAGAGCAGTTTACAATCATTTCTGTTAGCCTTTCCCCTTATTTTTGAGTTTCCTCTTTTGCTTAGCTAGTCTTTTTCTAACACAGAACTCCAAAACTACTCTCCTAAATCTTCATTTAGGTTTGATATTTTTATATAGTCATCTTTATTTCAGTAGTTTATGGATATCTAAACTCCTGATAAACTTTAGTGAAAAATTAATTGCTTTCTTGCTGATTCAAGACACCATACTTACAGTATGTTGTAAAGCAATGTCAAACACATTTCTTTTTAATCCCAGCACATTTTGAGGCCAGACAGGAAAACTTGCTTTAAATTGAAGGTAATTTAGGCAACTCTTGAAAACCAAAATCAGAAAAGGCAAGGGCAGAATTAGATGGATCCCTTCCTCCAATTGGACATTTAATTGGATGGATCCCTTTCTCCAATTGAATTAATCTAAGAACAGGCCCAAAGAGTCTGTTGAATAGAAATTTAATTCCAGAGTCTCAGGTTTTTCATTTCAGGACAAAATTTCGAGAGAGGTCTGAGGATCTAAGACTAAACTGGATGTCCTTGGAGCATTCATAAAATTATCTCACCCTCTAAAGCTTGTCTCCTGAAAGAGTCAATCTAATAAAAGTGAAGGACATTTAAGACAGCTTGGATGCTGTTCTCTAACTCTGAAAGATGCTCTGTGTCAGTACTTTCAAACACTTTTATTGTGAATGGAGACAAAGTATTGATCAAAATGATTTAATTGGGAGCAGGGCTCCTAAGTATTGCTCTCAAGAGGTCTGGGGGCTCCACCAGCTAATTTTGGCCAAATCCAGGGCAGTTCAATGCAAAAGCCCAAGGAAAAAAATGTTGCTCGGGTCCTGCAGGGCTGGGGATACTTGGGTCACCCCAGTGGCACTGGAGGCCTTGGGGGTTCCGAGTGGTACCCAGGAATCTCCAAAGCTGCAGCTGGTGATCCCAAGGCAGCAGGCAGTGCTGGGAATTAAATCTAGGATGGCTTCAAACTAGTCATCCATCCCAACCGTGGGACTATTTCCTGGGCTCCCAACAGATTTCTATTTCACTGTCTCACTGTATCACTGTCATCCCGTTGTTCATTGATTTGCTTGAGTGGGGACCAGTAAAGTCTCCATTCATCCCTGTCATGTGCTAGTGCAGCCCGATGGTGTACTGGGGGCTCCTTCAGGGTCAGGGGAATGAGGACCATCATTTGTTACTGTCTTTGGCATATTAAGTATGCCACGGGTAGCTTGCCAGGCTCTGCCATTCGGATGGGATACTCTAGGTAGCTTGCCGGACTCTCAGAGAGGGACAAATAATTTCTATTTATAATAAAAAAATTTCTAATGGGAGCCGGAGATACACTCGAGATCAGGGTGCAAGCCTTGGCTAATGTTAGGTCCTGGATTCAATTCCCAGCTCCCCACATGCAACGAGCAGTTATGCTTGCTCTTTGTCATTGCTCTTCATTTGTGCGGGTTCCCTAAGTCAGCGTTCTCAACCATTTCTTGACCTTGGCCCCCTTCCAAGCTCCTTTCCTTCCTGTCCCCTCCCCTTTTCCTACTGGTTGCCCCCCCCTACTATCATACCATAATCCCACATTTACATGATTTTTATCTGGGGCCCCCTGAGGATATCTTAAGGGCACACAGGATGCTATATAGCTGACATCTGAGAAATGCTGCTCTAAGTCACTTCCTCTGTGTGTCAAAATTAGTTTAAATGAAAAGTTTCCCTTAAGATTTTATTCTAGAATTCCCTCATGGCTTCATAACAGTATGAATGCAAATAGTCCTTCTTTTGACCATAGAAATTTTCTACTTTCACCAGGAATTATTACGCTTTATCTTAAAATGGTACTTAAAAGTTTTCTTTTGAACTTGGAAATAACTCACTTACCTGATCAATAATATTGGTATCAGCTGAAAAGCGATTGAGAATCAGACCCAAGGGGGTCGTGTCAAAGAACCTAGGCAACAAACAGATTGAAAAGTATGACCGGGAGATACTCTTTGGGACCTAAGAACTGCTTGATAAAGATCATCAGAGAATCATAAAAATGAAAAGACCACCATCATTTACTACAGCATTGAAGAAATCCTTTAAAACTTCACATTTAATTTAAGTTTTCAAATACATGATTTTGTGGCTTTGTATGCCAAAGTGAGAAACAACTCCTTTTTCTTTTTTTACCTTATTGGGCCAAGAATTATTTTATTGAGGAGATTGTGGTGAAGATTTTTGGCAGCTGTAAGGCCCATCCATTCCACAGTGAGGGATGTGACAAGGCAGAGGAAAATCCCAGCTCCACAGAGAATGCTGAATCCCGCCACGTAATAGGTCTGTAGGCAACCGACACACAGAGCACTTAGAAAATGAGCACTAGCTTTGCTGATAGAGGGCAACCTCGTCAACTTCACTTTCTCTGTCATTTCAGCCATTGCAAGAATACAGTTTTTAGATATTCAGGGCAATATCCAACCATAAGTTCCATGCTCTGGCCTTTGCTATTTCTCTCCCTATCTTCCGGGTTTGACTTCAGGAAAATGGGGCATTAAATTTTTGTTGTCAGATGTCAAATAGGTTTGTTTTTTATATTGTAGAGTGTATTTTTCCTACCCGGATCTCAGAATGACCAGCTCATACATTTGGTCATACAAATGCCATCTCAGCACCAACAAAAATGTCAAGTGTGTGTCAGTTACACACACACACACACACACACACACACACACACACACACACACCCTTTTATATAACTTCCTTGAGTTCAAATGCCATCTTTAAATTGTTTTATGATACATTTTAAAAAGAAAAATGAGAGCCAGGGAGACAACACATTTGGTGGAGGACACATTTTACATGTGCAAGACCCTGGATATGATTCCCAGCACTTTGTTCCTTCACGCCTCCCTCCACACCCTCCACGCCCTCCCCCACCCCAGCCCTGCTGCATGTGGTCCTTATCTTTTCAGGACTAAGTCTAATGGCAGTCTCAGAACCATTACAATAGTCCGGTTGATGGAGCAGAAGCAGAAGTGTGGCCCCTTTAAACCTCACCCATGGGCCAGGCAGCCAGTCAGAATATCAGAATGGAGAAGTGGATGGCTGGGGTAGCAGATAAAAGGAAAATCTGAGCCCTAGTGTTCTCTCTCTCTCTCTCTCTCTCTCTCTCTCTCTCTCTCTCTATCTATCTATCTATCTATCTATCTATCTCTCTTTCTCTTTCACCTCCATCCCCTTCCCCCCACTCTTGTTCACCTGTTCTCTCGCTCACTCTCTCCCTCTGTGAGCATGCCCTGTAGACTCTTTCCTCTCTTCCTGGACCTCCAAAGTCAGGTAGGGCTGCCCAGAACCATGGCCAGTGCAGGCAGGTCGTGCAGACCCGGACAGGGCAGAACACAGGCAGGACTGGAGTGCCCAGGAAAGTTCGGCTGGGCTCAGATGCCCAGGAAAGCTCAGGTCCAGGCAGGACTTGGACGCCCAAGTTGTGACTAGGGCTGAGTACAGGACTCTAGTCCACATCCACATGGCCGTGACCGAAGACGAGGAAAGCTGGGAGCTGGGACAGGACCACAGGAGCTGCTGGACTAGAGTTGGGAGTTCCAGCAAGGGGTAAGAACACAGGGGTCTCACTCATGCACACGTGGCCATAGCCGGAGACTGAGGACCTCATCCATGGGAGAGTGGCAAAGGGACAGGAACTACATCACTCATGGGAGGGGAACAGACTGAGCAGGACAAGGCAGGGAGGACCTTCGCGGGATGGGGCAATGTCAGGGACAGGACCAGTGTCATCATTCCTGGGCATCTGGGCAGGGGCCCAGATTTATCTACTTTATCTTTACAATAAAGTCGAACCTTCAACCTACTGAGTTTTGTATGCGAATCTTTTGTACAATTCTGAAGAACGCACCAGCACAGGGAAATCTGCTTTGACTCTGACACTGCGACATTTGGGTTATTGACTAGAGGCTGTTCTTGCTAATCTCGCATTCCCCAGATGATTTGAAAAACAACGCCTTCATACCTGATCCGCTTTCCCCGTATTGTTGATCTTATATTCTGATGTCCATGTGGCCAGCCAGTAGTCGATAGCGACGATGACCGAATGCTTCAGGAGCTTGGAGAAAATCATCAGGAAGAGCAGGAAGAACCCTCCGGAAGTCAGGTACCGCCAGCAAGTCTTCCATGGCATCTTGGTTCTGAGTCTCAGCACCGTTGACATGTTGTCATCCTCATCTTCCTCTTCTTCTTCCTCTGCAGAACATTCGGGTGGGAAAGGGCCAGACGGATTTGATTCACAAGCACACAGTACACAAGAAACATACAACGATGGGATCTCTCTTTAGTGTCTATAGAAATATAAATACCAATCTTAGACATTTTCCATTCTTTCAATAGGGGATTGGAAATTGAAAAAAAAAAACTCTCTTTTTTTTCTTTGAAATAGGAAAGAATGAGGGACGAAACCAAAATAAAATGTCTGCATGAGCTACAATCACACATCAGAATGGCTGGGAGTACTGATCCTCAGTTTACTAAGTTATTCAAGGAACTGTGCTGCCAATAAAGCCACACGCCTCCCCTGACAATATTTATAATTTTCTGAACTCTAAAATGTTGAGTTTTTAATGTTGCACCAAGGGGAAGCAGGCTCTGAAGTGTGTGTGTAATGCAAGAGCATGGTGGTTATAGGAAGCCAAGCAAGGGAACAGACAATTGTTCCCTTGACCCTGAGACTCTGACAGAAGAATGGAGGATACTAAGTGGAGGCTGGATGAGAAGGTACCTTGGGACACTGGCGGGCAGCCGTTGGCACATTTGTGATGGGTGTGGTGCAGTAACAGAGCCCTCCCCGAGCATAAATATTAACACTGTTATAAACCGTGTTGCCTCATCATCATATAAAAACACTCAATATTTTTTAAAAAGATGTCTCGGTTGCATACCCCTTTCTTTCTCTGCTTTTCACATCACTATCTTAAAATCATGTGTTCCGTTAAGATGAATGGATCAAGAAGCTGTGGTATATATAGCACAATGGAATACTAGGCAGCTCTGAGGTGAGGTTTGCTCAGGATCACCCTGCCCCCTTCCCCACACTAAGAACAGGACTATATTCCAGCCAGCATTCCATCCGCCCCCCCACCCCCCACCATGGATAAAGGAATGCCACACCAATCGCACCCCCCTCTACTTCTCCCGCCAAAGAGCACACCTTCCTTTTGTCCTCTTTCCACTAGAGGACTTTAAAGATGCCCCCCCAACACACACACACACACACACACACACACACACACACACACACACACACACACACACACACACACCCTAGCTGAGCCACCCCCAGGTACACGGCTTTACCCCAACCTCACTAGAGGCCTGAGAGTGCACCCCAACAAACTTCTCCTGTTTCTCATCTTGACTCGTCTCTGCCCCTCTGTCCACCCTGGATCTGGGCCCAGATCTCACAGTTCATCGCTGATGGCCGACGCTCATATCCTGCAACCCGCCCGAGTGTTCCAGACACACAGTCAAGGTCTACCTTCATCTTCGTCCTCCAGCTGGGCTTTGGCCTCTCTTGAGTACATGGCTCTGCGGAGCGTCTTCCTCTCTAACGTTGTCTGGTCGGTTTCCATATCCTGTAAGGAACGGGGGGGGGTGGGGTGGGGGGGCATCAGCCAAGGCACTCCCCGAACGCCGACCCTGAGATCCGCCTGCCAACCTCTGGGCTGCCTTCACCAGGCCAGGCTCTCGGCTCACTTTAGAGTCCCGGCTCCTCCGGTGAGGGAGCAGTTGTGGGTGTGACGGGCGGGGCGGGGTTCAAGGGGGTGCATTAGAGCTAGATGTGGCACAGGAGGAAGCCAGAAAGCCCAAACCGCATGACAGAGCTTAGCCCAGGCAAGGGCACCAGATTTTACTCACCTGTCAAAAGCCAAGTTCCATACTGATTCCTAGTCTTATTTTTGCATTTCTTTTAGATTTACCCTATAATCTAAGGAAATTGATGCAAATAAATATCTCCCTTCTATAATTCATGTAGTAGGCCAGGCCATAGTCCAGTGGGTAGGGAGGGCACTTGCCTTACATGCAGCTAACCCAGGTTTGAGCCCCACCACCCCATCCCATTCCCCACCGAGCACCACCAGGAGTAATTTCTGAATGCAGAGCCAGAAGTAACCCCTGAGCATTGCTGGGAGTGGCTCAAAACCAGTAAAATAAATAGATAAAAAATAAAATGCATACAGCTCTGGATTGATTAGAATGCTTTCAGCCACTGTCTACTATTAAGAATCAATAAGAAGAACAAACTTTGCGGGTGCCTCACGAGGAAACGGAAAGAGGGATCTCAATAGGAACTGAAGAGAGAGGAGTGATTTCTATTCATGGGAAATAACGGTTCTTTGCTGTCTCCAAGTCAAGGGGACGCTGGTTGGAGGGTAAAATATGTAGACAGAGAAGGAAAAGGCCCCCAAACTAAAAGTATTTACTCCAGACTTGTTCTGTGCTCAAGAAAGTAAGAAGCAGTCAAGAATTTTTGCACCTCTGCTTCCCACACCTACCTATAGGTGAATCAGTTCTGTTACCCAGGGCCTAAGTCAGCTTCTTCCAGGCAGTCTTCAGCAGCCTTTCTCATCAGGGATCCTCTGATGCTCAGAATATTCCAACAGGGGCACCGGTAAAATTTGTTAAATGGTGGGGGAGGGGGGAACCCATGAGACTGGGGGCTGAATGGTAGGACAGGAAGGAAAGGGGGTTGGAAGGGGGCCACAGTTGGAAGTACAGTGCTCTGGAGCCCTAAACAGATCCCGGTTTCTCTGGGGCAGTGCTCTGAGCCAAACTCTTGGAAAGGGTGTCGAGAGAGGAAGCTGAGGGGAAAAAACTCTCCATTTGCTGGTCACATCAATAAGCCACTGAGCTGGATTGATCAGCCGCTAGGGCGTGGTCTCGGGGTAGTGGAAGGTTTGGGGCGCCCCCTCCCCCACGACATGTGTGATTTTATATTTTAGAGGCTTCCATTGCTTTCCCCTATTAGTTTTTTTAAAAAATGGGCTGGGGCAGCAGAAGCAAAAGCTTCTTAAATTCTCTTTCTTTTTAAACACAATTTCATATAGCTTTTTCTAAAAGTATGAAAATAAATACACATGAGATTAGCTAAGACACAAAATTAAGAGGCCTTCATCTTCAAAGCATAGTCTAATGAAATTAAACGAAAGTGTATATTCAAAAAGATATCACTCTCTATTGTGTGAGTAAAAGATTTAGCATCCAAAAGACTTTAAATATATATTTAAGGTGGGGGGAGGGGGACTCGTACCTAACAGTGCTCGGGGCCTTTCCTGGTGGTGCGTAAGGATCATGCACTGCCACAGGCCTCCCACGTGTAATTCATTCATCCTAGCCCTTACGATTTCTCCCTAGTCACCCAAATATTTCATTTTTCTTATGAAAAAGGACTCAAATTTAGCTTATTATAAGTTAAATAGATTTGGGGTGTGGGCCACCCCCAGTGACGATGCTCTGGGGTTATTCTTGGCTCTGTGTTCAGGAATTACCCCCAGGGAGGCTGGGGGACCATAAGGGATGCTGGAGATCGAACCCAGGTCAGTCGCATGCAAGGCCAGCATCTTAATCTCTGTACTATCACTCCAGTCCCCTAATGCTTTCAATGGTGCTATCCGGATCAAGTAACTACAAATTTAGTTTCATTTATGCAATAACTATTGAATGGCTATTTCTGGGGTGGAACGTGGTGGGGGCTTGGAAGTCAAGTGCAGAAGCACCAAAGGGTGACGGATTATGAGGTGTCCAGTACCAACCACTGAGATTTTAAATAAACTCCAAGTCAGCTGAAAACATCTCCTTTCCATTCTTGGAATTTCTATTGCTGTCCTTCAAACATATTCTTTGCTGCTTACCTGTAACCCTTAAACCCCGAAACTCTCATAACCTGTCCCATGATGGCTCCAATTTACTAGTAATTTTCTCCTTTTCTCCAACCTTGCTCAGCCTCAACCCTGGGGACCTCTGGGGACAGACTCTACTTTGTGTAGGGGTGTCCCTGAGCATCGAAGCATGTTTTGTGGCATCACTGTCTTTTACCCACAAGATGCCAGTAGCACCTGCCACCCTGCTGTGACAGCTGGAGACGCCTCTGGCTGACGCCCCATGTCCTCCTAGAAAGCAAAGACCCAGCTGGGAGAGCACGCACCCTGCCATCGGGCAAACAGCTGTTTGGACAACAAAGTCCCCAAAGCTGTTCTAGAGCTGCTGCTCCCGGTTTCAGAGGAACCCGGGTGGCCTCAAGTGAGGATAGGGGCAGGTGCTGGTAATGACCTCACGGATGGATTCCCCTGACACACATAAGTTGCCCACATCTACCTCTGATGTAGAAGCCCATCATGTGTCTTCAGTTCTAGAATGATGCAACCTCCAGGGACCACTTCATTTCTAAGTACAGTTTGATGGACTTTCTTCCTAGCTAGTTTAACAGTTTTACTCTAAAGTCCGGCCAAAGGCTCTCTGGTGGGTTGCTGATATTTTTCCAGATCTTCTTTCCCAAGTAAGCCATTAGCAGTCCCCCTCCTTCAGCTGACATCATTTTATTCCATCCCTGACACCCCGATCCCCAAGATGACGGCCGTTGGAACATCCCCAACAAGCTCATCAAGCTTCTCACAGTACAATTCCTAAGTGGGCACTTGCCGGCTGAAACGTGTAATGCTCTTTTGATGAATATCCTCATTTCAACAGTCCTGTGGCTTATCCTAGTCTACTTAAAGATTTTTTTTTTAACATGGAATTTTTCTTCCTTATGAAGCTTGCTTTCGAGATCTTTGGCAAATATACAGAAGAGAGAAGAATTCCAGAGGTCGCTGGGCTTCTAATCATCCTCTATGGAAACATAGATTCTTTTATTCCTTTTGAGCATATTTTGACTTAAAAGAACACAATTTGATTTCTTGATGGTCTTAGTAATTTACTGATGTATAGAATGTCTGTTAACATGTTCATTCCTCGCCAGGAGTACCAAATTCCAGGCATGTCCTAGTTCCACTCAAGAGAAAGCATTTTGAAAATTTATTTATTCAGTTTACAGTTCCACCTCTCAATCATAATTGATTCTTTCACTGCTTTCAATCTGATTTTGAACTCAGTTATCACCTTGTTCAGTGTTACAGTTATATCATGCATAGCTTTAACTGGAATTACACTGGATACAGATGTGATTTTACGCTCAACTGGAATCCCCTCTTATGTCCACTATATAACTTTAAGCAAGTTCCTAAACCTCTTTGAACATTAGTTTTTTCATTTTTCAAAGTGAGATGTTTTCTTTATTTTTCAAGTTTTCTTTATTTGTTGGAATTGTGAGAATTAAATTGGGTTATACCGGTGATGCTCGGGGGACCATATGGGACGATGGAGATTGAGCCTGGCTTGGCCTCATGCAAGGCAAACACCCTCCCTGCTGTAGTATTGCTCCAGCCTCTGACCATAGTTTTTAAACCATCACTGTCACTGTCATCACTGTCATCCCGCTGTTCATCGGAGATCATCTCTTCTCTATGAGAATTAAATTAGCTAATAAGGCTTTGTGAACTTTAAAAACATGTGAATGTAAGATTTTATTGACACTTCTTTCTGCTCACTTTCTCTCACATGCTCTACAATTTTACCTGTACTCCTCTTTCCAAAGCACTTATGATATTTCATGTTTGTCAATGATGAAAAAATCTAACATAAATTCCCTAAAATATGAAGCACTTAAAATACATCATTGCAATTTTATCATTTAAGTAGTCTCTTTGTTAATGATAAAAAATAGATGTTTTGAACTACCAGTGGAACTAATTATATTATCAAATATTAAAAGATATTCTCAAGCATGGGCTGGAGCGATAGCACAGCAGTAGGGCATTCACCTTGCTGACCCAAGTTTGATTCCCCCGGCCCTCTCGGAAAGCCTGGCAAGCTACCGAGAGTATCTTGCCCACACGGCAGACCCTGGCAAGCTACCTGTGGTGTACTTGATATGCCAAAAAAAAAACAAACCCAGTAACAACAAGTCTCAAATGAAGACGTTACTGGTGCCAGCTTGAGCAAATCGATGAGCAACGGGACGACAGTGCCAGTGATACAGTGATTCTCAAACATCTAGTAATCAGCAGTATATCCCAGACTCTTCTGAACCCTGAGCAGTTACCTTTTCCAATTCTTGATCCTGTCGGTTCATGAGTGTTTTCCAGTGCTCATAAAGCTCAACATCTTTGGTCTGAATATCTTTTAAAGTTCCCTCTCGTAAGACACTTCCATCTTTCATGGCTATGATCTAAGGAAATACATTAGCAGAAACATCATCAGAACTGTGACCAAATGGGCAAAAGTCACAACCACTGGGGCTTATGGTTTACTCCTAGGGCTATGCTAAGGTGTCACTCCTGGAGGTGCATGGGAGGGACCATATGTGGAACCAGGAATGAAAGAGGTCAGCCACAAGCAAGGCAAGTGCCTTATTAATCCCTGTACTCTCTCTCTGGCCCAGTAAACATGTCTTAGCGTCCCTATTTATATCTAGGAGTGATAGCGAAGTGAATGAAACTTCTTTCTATCACTTACCCAGTCAGCATGTGTTAGATACTGCAATTTGTGAGTCACAAGAACAAGTGTCCTCTTGTCGTCTTGGAGAAATTTCAAAATTCCTTCCTGCATTAAGTGATCACTCAAGTGTATATCCAGGGCTGAGAATGGATCATCCTACAAGCAGAAAAATGGGCAGATGATGAAATGTTCCTCTACTCGTGATGTAACTCAATTCCTCCTGAAACTGCAGCTGCAAATGACTAAGGACAAACTATATCTTACACGCAATTTATAATAAACAGACTCTGAATAACTTCCAGTTGCTGGGAATAGTTATTTAATTTTTCTTTGGAGGGGAGAGGTTGGGTCATACCCAGTGATGCTCAGAGGCTACTTCTGGCTCTGTGCTCAGGAATTACTCCTGGTGATGCTTGGGGGCCCATATGGGATGCCGGGAATCAAACCCAGTAGGCTGCATGCAAGGCAAATGCCCTATTTGCTGTCCTATTCCTCCAGCCCGAAGAGGTATTATTTAACTTAAATGAAGTTTTTATTTTATCCTTTTACCTGCTACATTGAAAACTAAATAACTTTTCAAAAATAGCTTAAAATTTTAATATGTAGAATCCTCAAGTCTAAAAACCAACAGCATTCATCAGCCTGGAACACTAGACAGAGAAGGAACACGATGATCATTGAAGCAGTTGGATTTCAGATGACAAATCACGCACTGACTCTGAGCGACAAGCACAGGAAGTTGCCTCATGTCCATCCCCCCACGGAGGTGCTGAATATGGAACTTTCCCCAGTAGTCCCTGTGCGAGAGATCCAGAAGCTGCTGGGACTGTTACTGCGAGAATACCTGCTTCCCCATGGACAGGTGATGCTGAGGTAACGCCCCACCCCTGCCAGAGCCCAGGATATAAAGGAATCCCCAATTCTAGATTCCACCTGAGGACTGAGGAGCTGCACCCAATGCGCAGTGCTCCAATTGGTAAGGCTGTGCCTCAGGGGCAGCCCCACACACCATTGTTCTCTGAGAGCGAGCAGGGCTGGGCTCACCTGGCCCAAAGGACTACAGCAAGTAGCCATTCTCCTCAGTGCTTGGGGGAGCAGGAGAACAACCCCAATTGCTAAGTCTTCCTGTGGAAGGAATCTGAATGGATACCTCACCAGCTGCTCCCTGAAAGCCCTACGTCTACCGACCACGCCTCTAGGTGCTGGTGGAGCCCCCAAACCTGGTGGGCACGTCTATCTTCACCTTCCAATTCGTTCTTATCATTAAACTAAGTCATCAGCATATCCCTAAAAGAGCTTCCTTCCTTCCTTCCTTCCTTCCTTCCTTCCTTCCTTCCTTCCTTCCTTCCTTCCTTCCTTCCTTCCTTCCTTCCTTCCTTCCTTCCTTCCTTCCTTCCTTCTTTCCTTCCTTCCTTCCTTCCTTCCTTCCTTCCTTCCTTCCTTCCTCCCTTCTTCCTCCCTCCCTCCCTCCTTCCCTCCCTCCCTCCCTCTCTCCCTTCCTTCTTTCCTTCCTTCCTTCCTTCCTTCCTTCCTTCCTTCCTTCCTTCCTTCCTTCCTTCCTTCCTTCCTTCCTTCCTTCCTTCTTCCTTCCTTCCTCTCTTTGCTCCCTCTCTCATTCCTTTCCTTCATCCCTCTCTTCCTCCCACCCTCCATCCTTCCTTCCATCCTTCCTTTCTTCCTTTCTGTGTTTGGGCTACACCCAGGGCTACTCTTGGCTCTGTACTCAGGACTCACTCCTGGTGGTGCTTGAAGGACCATATGAGATGCCGGGATCGAACTCAGGTCAGCCACGTGGAAGGCAAGTGCCCCCCTCCCGGTACTGTGGTACTGTGCCTCCAGCCCCAAAGGGGTTTTATAAACACATCATGTGCTCCAACTTTTACTGTACCCAATGGACTGACTTTTAAATCAGGTTGCTCTGGATGCTGGTGGGGCTTACACTTACAAGTCCCGAAGAAATATAGAAAATTTGGATGCAGCTTTTTAACAGGTGTGAAGCAATCACTATGCCTTTACACCCTAGATCAATGCAGAAGGAGCGGCCAGAAAACCACCAACTCCCAGCTTCTTTCCAGGAGTCTAAATTGGTATGATCGCAAGTGCTGCTGGGAGGTCCAGAAACGTCTCAAAAATTCAACAGATGCATTACTAGTAAGGAGACTGATTAAGTGATCAAAATATCTGCCACAAAGAAAAGTTCAGGACTCGAGGGTGTCATTGGTGAGGTTTACAAACACTTAAAGAATACCTAACACCAGTGCATCTCAAATGCTTCCAGCCTTAGCTGACAAGGTCAGCGTTGCATTCTACAGCCAGGCAAGGGCACCCCAAGAAAACAATCTTATCCACAGTTTACTCAAACAGACTAGACTGGACCCTACTGAACCGCCCTGTGGCCCCATGGGGTGTTTCACAGCCCCTCATTATCTGCCAAGAAATAGAAATGAACACAAAAGATCCTCTTTGGTTGGCGGGCCACTATTCCCACTTTCCTCATCTTTAATCCTCGTGGTTAAGAAAGGCATATAAGCAGCCTTGTGGGCACGTCAGCCTCAGGGACACCAATGTGTCCCCACTTTGGTGACACCATTGTGTATCCCCCAACTTTCAACCCGATGCTTTGATCCAATTAGTACTGTAAGGATTTATTCCCCTACATTCTCCTAAAGTTTTCTTAGCCTGAGTCTTTGAAGACCCATTTGTCTAGAGAGAACAAGAATATAGAAATAAAGATGAAGACGATCGTCTCACCAAGAAGACAACATTGGTGTTTTGGTAGAGAGCCCGGGCCACACAGATTCTTTGTCTCTGACCCCCGCTCAGGTTGATGCCCTAGAGAGAAAGAATCATCAATAGCATCCTTCCCATTAGCAAACAATCGACTAGTAAAAAGTACCCCCTTTAAAATATCAACGTCTCTAAAAACTATCTTAAATTAGTGGTAATTTCATGGCAACATTGGTAAAAGAAGATTATATCTTCTTGAATATAATCAAAAAATTTTGAATATAATCAAAAATTTTTGATAATTTGGCATATCCAATACGCACCCAAAAACAGTAACAATAAGTGTCTCAATGAGAGACGTTACTGGTGCCCGCTCGAACAAATCGATGAACAACAGGATGACAGTGACTTAATTACATGAAGGTAAACTTGGACAGATCATATTCATCTTCCTTGGCGAGCGCTGATGATTGGACTCGTTTTGTAAATTGTGCCTGATGTTTTAACCTCTAGCTCTTACATTTGAAGTTATAAGTTTGGAACTAGACAGCAGTCCAGTCATGTAAGCAAGTGTTCAAATTGGGAGGAGCTAGTTTGTCTCAGGCTTGAGTTGATGTCTCTCTCATTCTCGTTTCTTTTATCCCTCGCAGCAATTTCAAAAATGTAAGTTTTGTTTTCTCCGTTTCATACACATGGAAACTAGATCCAGAGAAGTCAGAGGCACGTGTTTTAGTTTTCCTTCCTTCTTGGTTTTTGAGGAACACTCAGCCGTGCTCAGAGGCTGTTCCAGGGTGCTCGTGAAGCTGTGCGGTCCTGGAAATGGAACCCAGGGCTCGGGAACACCAGGCAAGTGCTCCAGCCCTTCACGCTGCCTTACAGCTCGGCAGTGCATGGTCTTAGAGCACTGCATCTGGAGTCTGATACAAGCCAGCTGCACCCCTGACTTTTTTTTTTTTTGCTTTTTCGGTCACACCCGGCATTGCACAGGGGTTACCTCCTGACTCTGCACTCAGTAATTACTCCTGGCGGTGCTCAGGGGACCATATGGGATGCTGGGAATCGAACCCGGGTCGGCCACGTGCAAGGCAAACGCCCTACCGCTGTGCTATTGCTCCAGCCCCTGCACCACTGACTCTAACCTGGAACGTTCCTTCACTTCTCTCCGCCATCTCAGCTGCAATATGTAAGTCACAGCATCTCCCATACAAAGGCTCTGCTGTAAATTCAATAATGCTCCTGACAACATTATTTTTTGAGGCGGGGGAGAAGATTGTTGTGAGGTGGTAAACCACGCCTGGCAGTGCTTACAGCTTACTCCTGGCTCGGTGCTAGCAATCACTCTTGGTGGTGGTCAGGAGACCTTCTGTGGAACCAGAGATCCAACCCGAGCCGGCCGTGTACAAGGGAAGCACCCAATCCGCTATCCCCTCTATGCTGCACCTCTGCTGATGGCTCGTCTCGGATCTGACACCGAATGCAGGTCAAACATCTTTAGCCATGTTCATTGAAGAATAAAAATAAGATTTAAAAAAAACTTAAAATTTTAAGTTTTAAAATTTAAGATTTAAACTTAAGACTTAAAAAAAAACTTAAAAAAATAAAATTTGCGGGGCTGGAGTGATAGCACAGCGGGTAGGGCGTTTGCCTTGCACGCAGCCGACCCGGGTTCAAATCCCAGCATCCCATATGGTCCCCTGAGCACCGCCAAGAGTAATTCCTGAGTGCAGAGCCAGGAGGAACCCCTGTGCATCGCCAGGTGTGACCCAAAGACCAAAAAAGAAAAATAAAATTAGCCTAGATTTGACTGTATATACAATAATTTTTATTCTGTTCATGGACAAATAAATCTTGCATGTAAGTGAAAAAACAAAACAAAACAAAACCAAAAAAACCCACATTTTTAGCCAATAGGGTTATAAAATTCACCTACATAGACATGGATACTTCTCAGCTGGAGAGGGTACTCTGTTTATAATATAAAGCATATTTATACCAAGGAAAACGAATGCTAGAAGAAGCATCAAGACATATTGTTAAGAAGTGCAAACAATATTAGCAACAATCTCACGTTTCAAATAAGTGCAGAGTAAATGACAAGAAAACCACAGTGGATGGAGGGCAGGGTCTCCTGCTTGCTTTCCGCACGCGTGGGCAGGACGGCTCGGCAAACACTTAGGGAGTCTGACATCAAAGAGCTCCCGCTCTGCTTCTGGGACTTGTCACCAGAGCAACACACAAATCCTCCGCGCTCAGATTTCCTAACGAAAGGCTAAAGACAACCAGAGGACCTTTCTAAATTGTTGTTCACCACTTAAATTGGACACGGCTTACCCTCTCTCCAATCTCTGTTTGGTCTCCAAATGGTAGCAAGTCAATATCTGGCTGCAGGGAGCAGGCGTCTGTGACAGCTTTGTACCTTGGGGGGGAAACAGTTTTGCAATTTTAGTTCACTAGGAACACACCGCCCACAGCTCATTCCCAAGTCCATTATTTCAGGAGAGGAAACACAACGTTGCTTGAACGGTTCAGAATCTATTGGCCTCTGCATGCGATTGTGGATACAAAGATAATTCGGTGCCGTTTCCCACACTTAAAAGTGGAGCAGAAAAACAGCAAAACATGTCATCAAAATGCACCTCATTCAGGTGAAACAGAAAACGCTCGGAGAACACACAGGAAAAGTCTCTCTGCCACTCTGAGGGGTAGGGAAGAGTTTCACGAAGGAGGTCGTGTGCAAACTAGCCCCGGGAAGTCCGAGTTTGCCTGGACAACATAAGAGGAGGCTGCTCACAGCTGTGGCGAGGGGAAAAGTGCCCGGTGCTGCATACAGTGGGCAATAGGACGTCCAGGGGCACAACGCCCAGGTGATGAGAGTCCTCCTGAGCTCCTGGGAGGAGGGAGAGCGGGGGACAGGGGGCAGTGCTCGCATCTGCATTATCCAAGGCTAGTGGGGGGAGGCACAGACACACTCCGTGCTTTCCTTCTCTCCCCCACCTAGTCCTGGTGTAGACAGCACTGTGGTTCTTCCCTCTTTCCCCGTTCTCGCCCACTCTCACTCTAGAGCGGGTTCCAGTCGCCATCCCGTCCCCAAGGAAGCCACCTGCCCGCACAGGCAGCCAGTGCTTCACGGCTTCTTAACTTGTAACAGCAGCTTAGCAAAACCCCAGACAAGGACTTAATGTCCCCACAGTGAGAAACAATACTTTTCACACATTTTTTTCTTACAAAAATAATTTTTTTTTATCATTCCGGTGATCATTGAATGGCAACAAGCAAAATAAAATAAATTATTGTGAGCCTGCTACAGGGACAGGCATGAGGGTGGTTGGGATAATAGGAAGGTGACAGTGCTGGTGAATCGGTGTTGGAAAATTGACTGCCTGTAACAAATCATCATGGATGACCTTGTAAACTACAGTGTTTCAACAAAGGGGGAGAATGCTTCATGCCTGGAGAACTACTCCTCCTAACTGTTTAAATGTCTTCTGAATGTCTCCTTGATCCTAATTCAGATGCATCATACACAGACAGATGCATGCGCGTGCACACGTGCACACACACACACACGCACACACGCTTTACAGATGAAACATCATATTTATCTGATGATCTCCCCTCCAAAACTTTCCATGACTCATCCAAAGGCACAGAATTACATTCCGCTGATGCTCAGGTCCCTCGACTATCTCATCTCAGCCTTCCTTTACGATGTAATCTCTCAGGCAGATGCTTTCTGCATGGCTGTTTCCCATCAATCCCAAGTGGTGGAGGGTCTTTCCTTATATTCTGTTCTCTTTCTCCCCACCGCTCTCCTCTCGAGTTCTCCTTAACTTTCCAGATTGGGCTTACAGTCTTAAGACCCACCGTAGCAAAAGCCGCTTAAAGAAAATGTCATCAGGCATTTGTATGCTCCAGTGGCACTTAAAAAGTGGCTAAAGGATGGATTATTCTGGAGTTTTTTTGGGGGGTCTCCAACACCTAGTAGGCTCCAGGGGTCAGTCCTGGCAGGGCTCAGGGAACGATCTGGGGTGCTGGGGATTAAAACAGGGTCAGCCACGTGCAAGGTTTGTCTTACCCACTGCACTAATTCGATGGCTCAAAGATGGTTCATGCTGGATGGATACCGTTGGTCATTAGACCTCTGAGAGTTTACATTCTCTGGCTTCTTCTCAGCTATCTCCCCCATCTGCTCTTTAGCTATTTCTTTCTATTTAACACAGTAGCAACAACATCTCACACTTGGGCACACACACTTTTACTCAGGTGATCAGATATTTGATAATGTCTGTCTGTACTGGGCTGCAGTCATAACACAGCGGGTAGGGCATTCGCCTTGCACGTGGCCGACCCACGTTTGATTCCTCCGCCCCTCTGGAAAAGCTGAGCAAGCTACCGAGAGTATATCGCCCACGCAGCAGAACCTGGCAAGCTACCCGTGGCATATTCGCTATGCCAAAAACAGTAACAAGTCTCACAATGGAGACGTTACTGAGCCCACTCGAGCAAATCGATGAGCAACGGGATGACAGTGAAACAGTGACAGTATTGGGCAAAGAAGTTGTGAAGTCATAAATATTTCTACTCACTGTTGACAAAGTTCCCACTATTCAGTATCAGTTAGAAACAAGCATTGCCTCTTTACCTACTCCACAAGCAGTTCTTATCCAGAATGATCATTTCCAACTTATCATTGTCATAGTGGTCCCTTATCTAACCTAAGTGCCCTCCCCTCTCCTCCCCCACCACTTGTGGCAGGCTTCGAACCATGGGCCAGTCCTCCTGGCCCTTGTTTCTACTGTCTTCGAGTATTAGTCTCATACTATGTTTTTTATATCCCAATCCTGAACAACTTTGCCACTGTGTATCTCATGGTGGTTCAATTAAAAATTTTAATTAACCCCCCCAAAATATTGCTTGCATCCTTATGCCAGGACACTAGAGACACAATTAAAAAAAAGAAAACTGTCCTTTCTTTCATATTCCTTTTGTTTTGTGGGATTGTGATCAGGGAAGTAACTCTTTGTTTTATTGTCTTTGTTTGTTTTCATGAAGGGAATTAGTTTTTATGGAATAAAACTTGCTTCAAAAGAAGCAAAGAAAAGACAAAGTGAAAAGACAGACGGAAAAATGTGTTGAAAAGAGAATACAAGCTTCTCCAGAGTGGACATGAGCAAGAAACACAGAGACAAGCAAATGTTCAAAGGAGAACATGGACCTGAGCAGGTGAGCTGGAATTAACAGTTTGGTGGATGAGAGAAAGCGTGAGATCTGGGCACAGATAAAATAAGGGTCAAGTCCTGAGTCCATAGACCAAGCACTGGTAATTCATATTACCAGAGGGAGTGATATCACCCCCTGCAGTTGCTGGAATAAACCCTGGGGTGGGTGTAGTCGGGCACAATGAAGGAGAGCTTTCTGCGTGTTCACCGGAGGAAGAGGAAGTTCCAGAAGGAGCCGGGGAAGCTCTTTTTCTGAAAGGGAACCAATAAGAGACACTCCGGGCTAGGTGAGGAAACCATGAAAACTATTTCTCACCAGTGTAGACACACAGCAGATAACCCCCCGGGTAACATGGTTGTATAAAGGCCAGTATGTGTATTCGGTGTAAAAATTGTTCTCGGAGAGTGCAGGGTGAGCAGAAACTTCCAATGAGGCACAAAATAGCTGACTCAAAAAATCTGGCAGTAGAGCTGAAGTCAAGCGAGTAGGAAGGAGGCATGACTCCAGAAGTTGTGATCCACACACAGAACTAACACCACTAGGGACCAAAACATTTGTTTTACAAAGAACACGAGGACCGGCACTCAGTAGGAAACATGCCGCTTGAGGACAGGAAGGGGGCAACACCTTTGGTGGAGGGAAGCTTTCAACGGGGAGGAGGTGGTGCTGCTGAAAGGTGGTCAGGTGCTATGTAGTAATCCATACTCACAACGAGACGGCAAACCGTAGTGCAAAAATGTATTATTTTTTTATAAAGTACTTTCCATAGAAGCAGACTAGTGGGTGGGAGGCAAATGGGGTGGGGAGATATCAGTGGGCAGAAATATTGTACGCTTAGGGGCTGGAGTGATAGCACAGCATGTAGGGCATTTGCAGCCAACCCGGGTTCAATTCCCAGCATCCCATATGGTCCCCGGAGCATTGCCTAGGGGTAATTCCTGAGTGCAGAGCCAGGAATGACCCCTGTGCATCTTCAGGTATGACCCAAAAAAGCAAAAAAAAAAAAAAAATGAAAAGAAAATATTCTATGCTTAAAATCCAGTCATGAGCAACTTTGTAATTTTGTAATTTCATTGCGAATAAATGAAAAATCATTTTTCTAAGAACCAAAAAAAAACCCCATAAATTCTAGTTCTGAATTTTGTACAGTGAAAGTTACCTCTGCTTGTTGAAAGGGCTTCCAAAGGTAATGTTTTCTTCTACTGTAGCATTTAATAGCCAAGGCTTTTGAGCTGCATAAGCCACTGAGTACCTGTTCCGACTGGAAATGGGAGAAAAACAGTAAAATTATTCAAGGGTGCTATGCTATATTAAATTTTTAGTACAAAAATGATAGTCAATATAACATTTCAAATACAGAAAAGAAAAACTCTTAAGAGAGAAATTCTAATAACCACCAACTTTATTAATGGTTAAATATTCCAGCTGAACAAGAGGAATTAGAATCTTATTTTGTATATGACAATATGTCATATGAAAAATTCAATTTTTCAATAGTATAACATATGAGATATAAATTAGTTTAAGGTATAAACTATTCACTTAAATTTTCATCTTATCAACAATAATTTTAAATTTTTCTGAAGATAATTCAATCTCCTGAAGAGCTACCATTTATATTAAAAGAACTCTGCATTACTATAAAATTTATATGCAGATTTTTCAAAAATGTGAGTTGATGCTACAATTATAGTACATATTTATGATTTATATGAACATTTGCTGAGATAATAGATATTCTATATTTCAAAACAAAGAGTAATATCTTGAATCCACTTCAATATTGAAGTAACTACACATTTGATAGTACATATTTCAATACAGATTGAAATAGTTTACTTTCTTAAATGATAACCTCCTCCCATTCTTTTTGGCTTACAAATTTTACCAGATGTCTATACATCAGACTTTAATTTTCAGTAATCAGGAAAACGCCTGTGAATGATGACTAAAAAAAAAAAAAAGATGATGGGATTGGGTGGGAAGGGTAGGGCATTGGGTTAAAGGTCAGACTTCCACAATTAGTTCATGGGCTGTAAGTACTCATTAAGGAATTGAGGTTAAAAGAGCATAATGATGAGAAAAGAAAGTTAGGACTATTCTGTGACCATGCTGAAATTTATCTCAGGGACTTGGAAGACATTCATATCTGGCAAACACCAGTAGGATCTTAAAATACCATAAGAGAAGTGAACAGTGGTTCCCAGCCTGAGACATACCCGCCCCTCCTCCCTCCATCCTTTATGTGTTTTGATTTGAATAGCTGCAGCACTTGGCTCTCCATCTCTATCTTATAGACGGACCCCAACGCTGCATAGCTGGAAACAACAGAGAGCTCACATTTCTAGTTTGTGAAGTCTCAGATCTAGTTTGCTAAGAACAGACTGAGCTTCGGCCAAAGTTGAGATGTGTGTGAGTCACAGAGATGTTTAAAACAGCTGACACAATGCGCCATTTTGTTTGGCAGACTCATTCTCTTAGCGGCTTGTACGTGTTGGGAACCACTGTGGTCAGAAATACTCTGATCAATTTCAATAAACAACTTTGAACATTATCAGAACAAATAGAAGCTGTAGAAAAGATTGAGTATCAAGTGAAGATTGAAGAGGGCAATTAGTAAATGCAGATTAAAAGAGAAATAATACCTTCTGGTTGCTTCAAAAGAAGGTTCAGATTCATTTACACTGCAAGTATGGCAAACAATGTTCATTAATTATGAAATATTAAATAGATTGAACGTGTGCACAATCAGTACTATAAACAATGGACTTGTAAATGATTATGTTTCCAGAGAGATTTTTGAAATTAATTTCAAATACAAGCCAGATAAGTTATAATCATTTTCTTTCCACTTCACCTAAGAAGTACTTAGTAAGCTCCCCAAAGATAAATAGTCCCATTCTCTTTCCTACATACCTCAATTTTCTGGGTTTAAATCTGTTCTATTTAAAATCTCTCTAGAAGAGAACTTTTATAACTTTTCCATTCGCAACCCCTTTTATCCTGAGAAATGTTTACTTGATCCCCTTTAAACAGGTTTCTAATATTGGTATGTAGTTAAAATGTCTATTGATAGTAAATTGCAAAGAAAATCATTTGAAAACAATTTTGTAAGATTGTCATGACCCCTGCATTCAGTTACGTGATCCCAAATAGAACTATGTCCCAGCTTAAGAGAATTTTTTTAGTTTGTCTAAAGATTTGATATCCTTAAAGCCTCCCTATCCTTAAAAGTGTAAATCTCTGTTAAGTGTCTAAGGAATCACTAACTGATATATTCACTCTTCCTCTAAAAACATGAACATATAAAATTTATGTTGCAATAAACAAGTGTCATCTATTTTGAATTACTAACTACCCCAATGCATGAGAGAAAAAAATACTTTGATGGAGGAGATGCTAGACTTGAAAGTTTTGACAATGCTTATTCCTAAGGAATCGGTTGAAAAAAAAGACATCCATAATAGGTCAAACAGCAACGTTAGGATAGAATTAACTATTAAATGATTGATTTATGTGTAAGGATGTATTTGACCAAAATCTAATCATTTCTATATTATGGGGGGGAGAATAACATGAAAATTTGCTTTGTTTTATTATTCAAAAATTTAATTACTTAGTTGAATTACATCATTGTGAAAGACCCACCTAAATTTGAAAGCCATACACATAATTAAAACCCAGGAGTTCCCAAAAATAGATGTACCTGACTTTGGAAGATACTATATGCTCTTGTGGAGATTTTCCTTTGCACATTCCCCAGGATATCTGGCTGATAATTACAATTATACAATTTCCATGATTGCATATTGCTAATGACATTCTGAAATGGGTAACACTGTCAGGATAGACACACTCAGACTTAAAGTTTCCTCTCAATTATTACCCCCTGGTTTAAACTTCTCACTAAAAAAATTACCCCCTGAAATGCATACTTTTCTGAATTATATTTTCCCTATAACATGCTTCAGATACCAAGAAATTTGTCCCTCACCACCCAATGGTAAAAAGTTAATAAATGACCTCAATTTTTTTTTTGTTAATCTGAGGGAAAGTATCAAGAAGGAAGAATGGGTGGATGGCAAAAATTAATGCAATAAATTTGCCTACTCTGGCACAAATGCCCATTGGATATGTATAATTGCTCATCAGACATTTGAACATGTCGGTCTTACCTGCTGATTTGAATTTGAAAGTCATCAGTTTTTGCCAATTACTACTGATTAACTTTTGATAATCAGTATGAATTGAAAAAGATGTATTGATCACCTCTCGGTACCAAACTAGTAGAGATAAATAAGGTAAAGACATCCTTCCCTCTGGCTGTGGGACTGCGACAAAGAACTAATCGAATGATTAGTGAATCAGTGAAATTGCAGGGGTGAGGGGTGGCGGGAGGGAAACTGGGATGTTGGTGGCTGGAAATGAACACCGGTGAAGGGAGGTGTTGGAACTTCGACTGAAACTCAATCACAACTTTGTAACTGCGTATCTCATAGTTATTTAGGGGAGGGGAGGAGGGGGAAAGAGAGGAGAGGTAAGGGGAGGAGAGGGGAAGGAAGGAGAGAAGAGGAGAGGAATGGAGAAAAGGGGGAGGGAGGGAAGAAGGGAGGGAAAGGGAGGGGAGGGGAGGGATGACCTGGAGATAACCTGATCATGTGAAGACCAGGATGTTAACTTCAGTTTAGCTGACATGTGGGACACAAATAAATGGTGAGTGAAGGTGGGGGGAGGAGAATAGAAAGTGGGGAGAGAAAGAGAGAGAGAGAGAGAGAGAGAGAGAGAGAGAGAGAGAGAGAGAGAGAGGAGAAAAGAAAGACTGAGGCCATGAGAGTAAGTGGTGCAAGTAAATGTCCCTGAGTTGGAGGGACAGCGAGTGGGTGCAGAGAAGGAGGCATATTCAAAGGTGCCAGGACTGAGTGACCCGACGGCGGGAAAGGAGGGGCCACAGAGAGGGACCCCAGGGGAGGAGGCGCATCCTTGGAGGGTG
Organism: Sorex araneus; assembly: GCF_027595985.1. NCBI lineage: Eukaryota > Metazoa > Chordata > Mammalia > Eulipotyphla > Soricidae > Sorex > Sorex araneus. Next base: position 61,139,514 of record NC_073311.1, read on the forward strand.
CTCGCGAAGGCAGCCGCAGAAACAGGCAGTGTGAGTTGTGCGAGCACCAAGCGGGAGGAAGCCATGTGATACCGCAGCAGGTGTGGGCAGAGGAAGAGAGAAGGGGGCCAAGGACACCCCAAAAGTAGCAGCGGCAGGGCAGACAGGCTCTAAGAACTCCACCGGATGGTGAGTTTTCTGCCAACAAACCAGGAGGATCATTTGGAGACGGAAGATGAAGCAGGACTGCTGGGAAACTGAGTGAGAAGACGACCAACGAAAGCTCAGTGGACGGAGAAGGAAGAACGAGAGGGATGGGAGCAAATGCCCGGAGCTGTTTTTCCTACACAAAAGGGAGAGAGGTTCGGGTCTTATGTGGAAGGAGAGGAGCCGAGGGAGAGGAAGAGGGCGCAGGAGAGGGGAGCTTTGATCTGTAAATAGAAATGGAACCGATCCAGGAACTAGGTTAGACATGAAACAGACCACACGAGAGCTCTGACATGAGGGTGCCTTGTTTTGTGAGGAGACTCACCCCGTTTGTTATCTAAACAAAATGCAGAGGGACCAGAAGACGAGAGGGCTCCTCATTAACCACGGGCGGGCCGAGCGATAGCACAGCGGGGAGGGGAGGGCGTCGGCCTTGCACGTGGCCCACTCAGCTTCCGTCCCCAGCACTCCGGAGGGCCCCCAGCCCCCTGCCAGGACTGACGATTCTGGAGTGCAGAGTCAGGAGGACTCCCTGAGCACTGCTCGGTGTGGCCCCCAAACAAACTAGCAAAAACAAAGACAAATGAACTAAATTAAAGCAGTGTGAAAGACATAGTTACAAAGTTGCTCATGATTGGGTTTTGGTCAAAATAAATAAATACATTTTTCAAAATAACAGCAAGTCAAATTAACAACTGGGTTGACAGGAGCAAGCCGAGAGAAGGTGGAACTCGAGGGAAAGCCTGCCAGTGTTGGGGCCACAGGCCAGTGTCGCCAGGGCTGAATGCTCGGGGTCAGCGGCAGGGTCTGAGTTTAAAGACAAGTATTCTCATACATGAGACACAGTTTCATAAACCGTTTCAAAGTGGGGCTGAGAACAAATGACCATGGTTTAGGATTCAGCCAATCATTGGCAAACATCTGCAACAGGATTGCAAGGAAGAAAGGAATTACAATCAAAGAAAGGAGATTAAAGGACATTGAGCCTGGATAGGTGGTTTTTGAAAAGAGAAACGCTTCCATTGTTTTGAGAGACCACTTTTTTTTTTAATTGAATCATAGTGAGATAGAACATCACGAAGCTGCTCATGACTGCATTTGAGTCACACAATGTTCCAACAAGAGCCCACTTTTTTACTGGCAGACAACGGGATGTGGAAAAAGAAAAATGAACTTGGGTGGTGGTAGAGGTAGAACTTTGTAGCCAAAAACAATCACTTTAATACCGTTGTCACCTTGTAACCTTAATGACAATAAAACGAACGTGAAATTTTAAATGAACATGAAAATTTAAAAATAAGGACACAACAGACTTCTATAAGAAAGACCTGCTAGTGCAGAAAGATCATGAATAAAGGCAAGACAGCGGAGATGGAGTCTTCCTGCTAAAGAACATTCCTTGTTAAGTTCGTGTTTATTTTCGTTTTAGAGGAAAATAGTCAGGGGCTCGAGAAATAATACAGTAGGCAGAGAACTTGTCTTGCATGCGGCTGACTGTAGTTCTATCCCTGGCAGCCCAAAAGGAGCACCATCAAGAGTGATCTATGAGTGCAGAGCCAGGAGTACCCCCTAAGTACCACTGGGCGTGGCCAAAAAACAACAGTCAGAAGAAAAGGCAGTTGACAGGTAGAGATTCCTTTTTAGACAGTCATCCTTGAGCAAATGTTTTCCTTATCTTTCATTTCCCATGAGCAATGCTAGCATCCTAGAGATTATTTCTCCAGCCCTCTCGCATAGCAAATATGTATAATCAAATTCGATTGTGGAAGGACACTTTTTTTTTGTTTTTGCTTCTGAAATCAACTATTCACTCTGAATGGCAATATCAGTTCTCATGCAATTGCATGGATAGCCTGGGTCTGAGTCTAGAAGGAGCCTCCACCAGTGAACGTGAGGATGATCAGCGCTGAAGACCCCAGCAAAAGCAAAGAGGCCGAATGGAAATCACCTCGCTGTGTGCAGGACGTGTTGTTTATCCTTCTCAGAGGGAAAGTCAAGTTGGGTGCCCTCGCTACCTTCAGGCAGCAGAGCTGATCCCTTATGGGAGTGGAAAGAGAGGCCTTTGCAAACTTAAATCAGGAACGTGTGTGGAAGGAGATCAGGGGTGCAAAGTTGCTGTATTATACCTGGTCCAGGAAAACAGGCTTCAAGCAATGCACTCAAGGCTCATGAAAAGAAGTGATTCTTCAATTCATCATCTTCTTAGAACCCATCACTATTCTCAAGCTGATAACACCAAAATACCGAAAACTGGAATAGCAGGTCAGATGACACCGAGAGGAGGAAGGCTGATGGTGTACGAAGGGGAAAGAGGGAAATCCACTATGATAGCAGCCTCACACGAAGACCGCCATTCTGGAAGCGGTCAGCGGTTCTCATGCCTGAGATAGCAGTAGGAAGTAAAGTTTATCAAGAACTCAGAAGGAACAGCCTCAGTCCAGCCAAACATTTACTTCTCAACAAATAGAGGCAACCCAGATGCAAAAGGGAGGAATTCTGGCATTCTGACAGTTTGAGGGAATCTTTCAATCCCGCCTTCCTTTCTCATTTTTCTTCTCTGGAGCTACCACAGAGATGAACTCAAGACTCAAGTGTAACTTTTTTTTTTTTTTTTTGGCTATTTGGGTCACACCTGGTGATGCACAAGGGTTGCTTCTGGCTCTGTACTCAGGAATCACTCCTGGCGGTGCTTGGGGGACCATATGAATCACTCCTGGCAGTGCTCGAGGGACCCTATGGGATACTGGGAATCGAACCCGGGTTGGCCGCATACAAAGCAAACACCCTACCCGCTGTGCTATCGCTCCAGTTCCTCAAGTGTAACATTTTCCTAGAAGACATGTCTTCACATCTTTGCCGGCCAGGTTTTGCACAGGAAGGTGTACCCCAGAAGAGCAGAAGTATTTTCCTTCCCAAAGTAAGTATTTCTCACAGTACTAAGACAAAGGACTTGTCCCTGCTACTGGAGAACGTGTTGAAAAATAAATGCATGCAACTAGGGGAACAGGAAATGATGCAAGGGTGAAAGCAGGCTCCATTCATCCTTTCTAGCTGTATTTTGCTTTGGGTTGCTAAAGTATTGTGTGATTCAGAGTGCTGAAGTAAAGAACCTCTTGGTTTTGTTTTTTGTAAATCCCCTCGCAGTAGCAACCATTTCTAAATTAGCTTTGTTCTAATATGTCTCTAATAATAAACCTCAATAATATGCCTCTAATAAGCTTTGCATCTTACTGCCATTTCTTATTGAACCAGGCAAAGAAAACTTTTTTTTCATTATTTTTTTCAGAAATGAAAAGCACCATTACAAATACATCCAGAGCAGGAGAGATAATATAGCAGGTAAAGCTTTTGTTTCACAGGACAAGATCTCATAAACAATGAATTTTAGGGAAGGGTACTATGATAAATAGGATAGTGATACGTTGATGGTGTACATAGTATAATCACATTGAGCTACTTAAAAAAAAAAAACATAAACATTTACAATCCTCCCCTTGAGCGGAGGGGAGAAGGCAGATGGAATAGAGAAGGGATCACTAAGAAAATGATGGCTGGAGGAATCAGTCGGGATGGAAGATGCATGCCAAAAGTAGATAATGGACCAAACATGATGACTTCTCAGTGTCTGTGTTGCAAGCCATAATGCCCAAAAGTAGAGAGAGAGAGTATGGGGAATGTTGTCTGCCATGGAGGCAGGGGGAGGGTGGGAAAGGGGGGGTATACCCGGATATTGGTGGTGGGGAATGTGCACTGGTGGAAGGATGGGTATTTGATCATTGTGAGATTGTAACTCAGACATGAAAGCTTGTAACTATCTCACAGTGATTCAATAAAATTTAAAAAAATTTAAAAAATTTTACAATCCTTAGATCTATTGCCTCAGTTAAAAATGTGAGAGGCTAGAGACAGAGAGATCAGAGAGAGGGAAGGTGTTTGCCTTGCATATGGCCAGCCCCAGTTCAATCCCTCGCACGGAACTGTCCCTCGAATACCAGCGGATGTGGCCTGTTAGGTCCCCAAGTGCTTCTGGGTGGCCTAAAGTCATCCCTGCCACCCCGGACCCCGGCAGCACGCACTTGTAACGCCCCGAACTGTTGGCTCTGTTGAAGAGACTCAGAGGCCTTCAAGGCACCCTGCGCAGTGTTATAAGAGATCAAGATATATATAAAAATAATGTCCTCTTTTTGTCACTCCAAGCGGTCTCCTTGCTTTACTCCTTGGGGACATGTGGTGCCAGGGATCAAACCAGGCCTCTCACATGCAAAGAGCCTGAACACTGGCTCCTGAGCACTCTCTGACCCCAGAGCCAGGGTTATCTTCAAGCCTTTCTCAGGCCTTCATCCTTCATCCTATTTTGTAAGTAATTACTTAAAAAAAAAGCAGATATTGGAATTAGAGCTATCCAACTAGATAGCTCCAATATTTGCTTTTTGTAAGTCTTTACTCATTGTGTTAGAATCTACAGGACAGCTTTATCCCCCCAAAGTGTTAGCTCCTAGTGATGCAATGTGTGGGGCTTCTTCCTCTTGTTTTCCTTGCTGCCCAGATTCCAGAAAGCCCAGCTGTCTTTGTGATCCATATTTTAAAAATAAGCAGATCTTCATGCATGCACTTACGTCTAATAATGTCTCAGATTATCGGCTTTATTTTTCTTATTTATAATCTTGCATTTTCAAGCATTATCATATTATGTCATATTTTATTTTAAATATTAAAAAAAACTAATTGCTTAGATTGCAGATTGTGATGCACCACACATGTACACTTCTTGCCTAGGAATGTAAGAAAATAATCAGACTCTAGAAAGTTCTTTCTAATTCCCCTGTCATCCATTTATCCAAAATGGAAATGACTGTTAATAATAATATGAATCACTCTGGTCCAGGCTGAGCAAGGCTTTGCCATTGAAAGCCACACTAGAGAAAACCAGGAGAATATCCGAGAGGATTGAACATAGCTCTCAAACTATCTCTCACCATCTCTCATCCTTCCTGTTTTAATGACATCAGAAGAGCTAGCGTGAAGCCCAACCCAAACGGTTTGACTGGGGACATGCCTGTCACACAATATGATTTAGTCTCCCATTAAGACCTGCTTCTCAAAACCAAGCACCACCTGAGACAGATAGTGACAGTGGAAGTCACCTTGTCCAGAGTGACCCCCAGGAAGCTGGGGCCCTGAGTGGCCCCAGGAAGCTGCCTTGAAGGAGGGCACAGGCAGCAATGTCCAGCAGCCATGTCCAGCTCCCTGCTGGACATTCAGGGAACATGCATGCCCACTGCCTGCTATGGTAACTTGGGAATAAACATCTCCATTCTCCTAACCCTCAGCTTCCTTCTCTCTACGGTGAAACCAGATTCCTATTTCCACTGCTTCTAGTTTGAATGCCACCCCCCAAGGATTTCCAGCCGAGACTCTGAGTTTAAAATGAGTCCACTCTAAAAAATTACCCATCCCTCTTCTTCACTCATTCTAGAGAAATGTCTGTACGCACAAAGAGCATCCCACCCCCCAGCAGAATTCACCGTAGTAGACACCCAACGATATGAGTATTTACAGGCCTAGAGCAAAGTTTCTAGATCCTGGCACAAGGGACATGTGAGACCAGATTACTCCCTGGCACATGCATGAGTGGTGGGCAAAAGGGAGCTGCCCAGTGTATTGTAGGGTAGGAAACAGCACCACAGCCCCATAGAATAGATCAGCCTACTTTCTTTTTTCTTCATTTTTTATTTATGTTTTGCTTTCTGGGTCACACCCAGCGATGCTCAGAGGCTACTCCTGGCTCTGCGCTCAGGAATTACTCCTGGCGGTGCTTGAAGAACCATATGGGATGCTGGGGATTGAACCTGGGTCGTCTGCATGCAAGGCAAATGCCCTCCCCACTGTGCTATCGCTCCAGCCCCCAGAGCAGCCTACTTTCACAGTGCAACAACCTCACATGTCTCCAGACACTGCCCAAGGCCCCTGGGAACTAAATCGCACTTGGGGAACTGCTCTCCAATGGAAGCTGGAGCCAATTTCTTAGAACCTGCAACTGGGATATCTACTAGGTAGGTCAAACAAAATAATTAATAATAAAGATGTACTAATCTCTCACTTCACAATTATAAACTAGTAATATAATTCACTTTATTTTCACAATGTGCTTTGAAGGCCCTAAGCCAACCATTCAAATGTCCAGAGTTCCATGCCCGCCACGTCCTTTCCTCTCTTTTCCAAGATGCCAGGCTTGTACGTCTGACCAATCCTCATCTCTAAACGGCTACTCTAAGGTCTGTTTTTACTGGGCATGAAGAGATATGGCTGATGCCTCTTATCTATCCCTTATGAAGATTTTATAAACTAATCTCAGATACTTTATGAAGATTTTATAAACCAATCTCTGCATATCAAACCACTAAGACTACACGCAGATTTTATAAAGAGGGTGAGTTTTCCATATCTTCCTTTATTAGAGGATGAATTTTTCACTATTATTTGGCATGGTACCCCTAATGTTGAAATTCTGTATCATTCCAGCCTGATGCTTATCTTAGCCAAATGCCCACTTATCCTATGATGAACCCCCAAAACCAAATTACTATTTTCAATTTATGACATTTAAGTTTTTCGCTTATTTAATTTTTTTTTCTTTTTGGGTAATACGCAGCGATGCTCAGGGGTTACTCCTGGCTCATGCACTCAGGAATTGCTCCTGGCAGTGCTCAGGGGACCATATGGGATGCTGGGACTCGAACACCAGTTGGCTGCGTGCAAAGCAAACGCCCTCCCCGCTGTGCTATCCTCCAGCCTCCGCCTTATTTAATTTTAATGTGTTTTGTTGTTGTTGTTGTTTTGGTTGTGTTCAGGGGTTATCTCTTGGCTTAGGGATCACTCTTGCTGGCACATGGGGGACCATATACAGTGTCAGGGATCAAAGCAGGATCAGCTGTAAGGCAAATGCCTTACCCCTTGTATTATCCGTCTGGCTCTATTTAAAGTTATTTTCAGCAGAGCCTACTTCTTGCTCATTTCTCTCCACATAGGAATCTGTTGCATCAGAATCAGGAAAGAGCTCAGAGACAATGAAAAGTGCACATACTTGCTCCAGTGGACCTTTCCTCCCAGTGTCTGCATCTCTCCGAGGATGGCCAGGAGGAGAGAGGACTTCCCGCATCCCACCTGGCCAACAATCATGGTTAACTGGCCTAGGGAGATGAAGCAACGGGTGAGACAGATTTGTCTTAGGCAAACAGAATCAGAGCATCTTTAGAAAAGTCCAGCGTTTCACAGCAGGCCACCTTTGAGCGCCAAACACAGGGACTCAAACAATTCTCTTCCCTCACATCCAAGATTTCTTGAAAAAGAAAATGCAATTTTAAATAGGCAGGTGATCTTGGTTTATTATTTTTCAAACCATGGGAATAGTTGACAGCAGTAAAATGTGTGATGAAATAATTGCTTACAGCATCTAGATAAATTTAATCTTATTCAGGTTGATAAGGTTCAAATAAATTTGAAGTTTATTCAGGCTGACAGGCAGTTTTTTACTGAAATAAGTAATTGTGATTAAAAATGATTGGGCTAAAGATAAAGATAAAAAAAGATATCCTCTCATTTTTGGCTTTAATTTGCATGCCTAATCGAAAAATATTAAGCTCTTGACCATGAGGCCAAATTAAACAATCTCATTCAAATTCCCAGACATTTTGAATAAAAAACTATTGTATTTTTAAATCTTATTTATACCAACTTTTTCATCAGTCTCTTCATCTAAGGGAGAGAATAGTTAAGAAATCTTTTTTTCACAAAAGCACTCATTAAATCCTTTCTCAGATAGAAGCAAAAAGTCAGAGATTTCCATTATTGCCATCGGATAAATTAGCAAATGGACTAAAATAAAGTTCACTTACAACCAGTTCAGATGAACTTCTCACAGTTCATCCAGGCTACTGAGCTTCATGTGGTATAATATTTATGTCTTTTAAAAGTTTTTTTTTTTTATATAGGACCAGAGTAGTAGTGCAGCAGGTAGGGTAGAGCCAAAAGTAACTCCTAAGCATCAACAGGATTACCCAAAAAACAAATAAACCAAATAAAAGGTCTTTTTTTTAATAGATTTTGTTATCTTGCAAATCTATTGTGGTGAAAACAAACAATTACAAAAGTAAGTGGCATATCTTACCTGTTGGAATTCGAATATCTATATTGGATAATGTAGCTATCCCACTGCCCCAGGAGAAATACCCATTTGTGACCTGGAAATAAGAATACATAAATCAATCTCTAAAATTCTTATGCATGTAGTTGTTTGAAAAAAATCCCAAGTACAATAAAGTTTTCTTTTAAAGCACTGCAAGGCTTTCTCCCCAGTAGGCCAAGTATAGCTAACATACTTTCAAGAAATGAATAAAGGTGTAATTTAGAAACTTATTTTAGGTGATATCAATGTCTAGCAGAAAGCTATAATGCTCTTAACAGTGGAATAGAGAACAAATAAATGAGAGAAAAATACATAAAATTCAGTAATCAATCCAGGTGTCTAAAGATCTCTGAGGTATCTCTAGGCTATCCTGAAGGTCAGTGGCAATAGGATGTTCAAGTTCAAGAGATGCCTTGGGTGAGTGGGCATCACGGCAAAAAAGAAATCACTATAGGTCACTGACTCACTGGTAAATTAGAAAAATTACTATCACTGAATTTTCTGCTGCTAAATTTACAACTAAATCATTGCTTACTGATTTCTCTACCAAATCACATCCTTGCATTATACCCAGCCCCAAAAAGTGAATTCTAGGTAGACTGAAAGTGAAAGGCACAGTTTCAAAGATTTTAGGAGTGAATGCAAATGATGTTCATGAACTCTGTTAGGAAAAATGGTCTCAAATGAGAAAACACAGAGCATGAATATTAAGGAACAGTTAAGAAGACGAGACTGCACTAAAAGTTAAAACTTCTAATACCATCGGAGGATGGAAAGTCCAAGGTGGAGTGGAGGTTTGTGACAGAGATACCTACCAAAGCAGCAATCACCAGAATTTGTTTAAAAGGGGAGACAGTTTGAGGCGTAAGGCCCCTGCATTGCGTACAACCAACCCAGATCCAACCCGTGGTACCATGTATGACGCCCTAAGCTCCGTCAGGAGTGACCCCTGAGCACAGTCAGAAGCCAGCCCTAAGTACAGCTGGTGTGGCCCCATCCACTGCTCCCCTTCACAAAACTGAGAGATAAAAAACCAGACAGTTCATAAAAGGGGAAGTTCAAGTGACCAATATATGGTGGAAAAGCGGTCAGTTGCATTGGCAATCAGAAAAGTGAAAAACGGGAAAAAGGCACAGAGATCTTCCCAGAGTCCTCGTGATACCGTGATAAACTACTCCAGTCAATCAGGTGAAGATGTGGCTGAGGTGGGCCCCTTCTCATGGGGGGGGCGGGGTACATAAGTGGGCACAACCTCTGTGGAATATGCTTTGCCAATGTGCAGTCAGGTGAGGGTTCACAAACATTATATGGATCCACAGAATCATCAAATGGTCACAAGAGCCCCAGAAAGCAAAACAGCCCAAAATTTCTGGATAAATAAATGCCAGTTTGTTCATTCCCTGAAGCCCTACAGAGCAATGAGAATGAATTACAGCTTCACACAGCAGTGGGGATGAACTCTCCAGACACAAGTCCTGAGCTGAAGAAACACACATACTTGAGCTTTAAAGTAAGTAAAATATGTGTGAAGGGAGCAGGCCTAGCAAGACGATAAACAAATGATACTAAAAGTCAGGATGCTGATTATATCTCAGGGAGTGATGAAACAAAGCACTAAAGATGGGTTTGGAGGGTTAGAGGTGCTGGCAATGTTCTTGGTGCTGTTGACTATTTTTTGCCATTTTTTTCATATAATGAGACTTTATCTTCTACATACTTTCGTATCCACATATTACACGTGACAATAAAATAAAGTTTTAATGAGGCAAATGAGTTATTAGCAGTTTGGGAGTTTCCACCAAGATCACTAAGACCAACAAGTTAACTAGATCTTGAAGATGGGTCCTGATGTTGCAGTGGCCTTTAAGAGGCATAAACTCTCCCTGTCACTGACAAGCAGTTCATTAGTTTTGGGGCACGGTGTGGGGGTGTTTTTTTGTATTCAGGACAAGTTTGGAGGGGAATTTGCTTACCTATCCCTCCTATTTCTCATTCAAAGCCAAGATACATCTAATAAGGCACATAGAAAAGTCATCATTTTAGATTCCTACTACATTTATTAGAAAATATCCCCTAGAGAACTGGCTTGGCTGTTTTAGTGGCTACCATATTAGCTGTCACCTGGGTTATTTGAGAACTGGCAGCATAGACCACCTTTTCTAGTTTCTTTCCCCTTATTTTTTCAGAACCGACCAGCTCACACACTCACTGCATATAATTGCCAAAGAGCTTCTAGAAAATATTTTTCTATTATTAGGTCATATCTGATCAGACCCAGGGCTTACTGCTGGCTCTGTGCCCAGAAGTCATCCCTGGAGATGCTCATGGGACCACATGGGGTGCCGGGGATCGAAGATGAGTTGGCCACATGCAAGGCCAGTGCCCTACTCACTGTACTATTCTCCAGCTCCTCACCCCCACCCCCCAACCCTCCCCCAAACTTATTTTTAAGAGGGTCTCAGCTCTCAGCTGGTTCAATTATAGGGCCCCAATCATGGAGACTCTTTAAAAGTAACATCTGACATATAATTTCATGCTCAAATCAACTATACTAAAACAGGTACCCCACCTCAAAGGGGGCAAAACATGGCTTCGCCCAAATGTCCAAATGTCACAAAGTAAATGAGTGGCAGAGATAGGGGGACACTGTATTTTATTTTATTTTTTCCCTTTTTGGGTCACACTTGACGATGCTCAGGAGTTACTCCTGGCTCTGAGCTCTGGAATTAGTCCTGGCGGTGCTCAGGGGACCATATGGGATGCTGGGAATCAAACCCGGGTTGGCCTCATGCCAGGCAAACGCCCTACCCACTGTGCTATCTTGCTCCAGCCCCAGTAGGGTAACACTGGCCAGTTCCAGCGTAGTAACCCAGCTGCCCCAATTGCCCAGATGTTCCGTACAGATGTTGAGGCAGGCAGTCGGGGTGAGAGAATTCAAGGGGAGAGGCGTTTCTCTCTTCCCTGGCCCCCACCAAGATGCCCTGAATCCACTGGGCTGGACAGTGCAGCAGTGCCGCCGCCATCCCCACAGGCCCCTGGGACCACCCCAGGCATCTGTTCCGGTTCTGGTTTTCCTGGGGTCCTCCCAAGGCCCAGCTGTGCCCCCTGGCCGGTGTACTCCAGCCACACAAGCCTGAGTGGACAGCAAAGGCCTTACTGGCATGTGGGTGGCACCGGCCAGCCCCACTCGGTGAAACCTAAACTCCTACTTCATCTTTACCTAAAAATTGGGTTTATTATTTAGCTGTTCTCTATAAATCAATTTATCGGGTGGATCAAGATAGGAGAGCCACTAACAGACTTGTAAGTCACAGTGCGGACATTAAAAACAAAAAATTAAAGGAGATAAACTACATTCGATAGCAGCTTCTGACAAAGCTTCCAAAGCAGGTGAAACCACCCTTAGCATGGGAAATAACAGACTCTTAGTCAATTTTTTTTTTCTTTTTGAGTCACACCCGGCGATGCTCAGGGGTTACTCCTGGCTTTTGCACTCAGGAATTACTCCTGGCGGTGCTCGGGGGACCATATGAGATGCTGGGAATCGAACCCGGGTTGGCCGCGTGCAAGGCAATCGCCCTACCCGCTGTGCTATCGCTCCAGCCTCTCTTAGTCAATTTTAAAAGAAGAAATCTCATTCTCCAGCTACTAGGACTTACTGCCGGAGACCCCTTGTTTGATGTCTGGCACTGCACAGTTCTCTGAATACCTCCAGAAGTGGCAAATAATATTAAGGCCTATTTGGGGCCGGAGAGATAGTACAGGGGGTGACATGCTTGTCTGGCATGAGACTCCACCTGAGTTCAATCCCTGGCACCACACAAAGTTCCCAAAGCCCCACCAGGAGTGATCCCTGAGCATCCCTGAGCACAAAGACAGGAGTAAGCCCTATATACCATCAAATGTGGCCAAAAATTTTTTTTAAAGAAAATACACCTTTTTTAAGGTCAACACCAGTGTCATGAGTGAGGAAAAGCTGAGAATGATGAGAATGAAAAGTTCTTTCAAAAACTATGGTGAAATGTCACAGGCAGGAGTCATCATAACAGACACAACTTAGGACATTTGCAGAACCTCCCCGTGAGATAAGATGTCCCCATCCATGAACTATCACCTTGATTGCAATGTCCTCTGACTCCAGAGGACGCAGGCGACGAGTGGACTGCTCATAGCTGTCCAGGTGGTATCGCCCAGGCTGCTTCCTGTTGATGGTCTTCGATTGCTGCGTTCCAAACAGGAAGCAAACATGAGTTAACACTTCATGGGAAAGAGAGGCTCTACCAGACATTAAACTCATGTTGCTATCTCACTTACATCCCAAGAGGAAGGAAGTCAGGTAGGTCCTATTTAAATTATTCCGATGCGTCCCTCCCACCCCTGCAAAAAAAAATGACAATAAAGCATAATGCTTTCATTTTAAAGCAAATTCACCAGGCTTTTAAGAAAAACGAAGATGTGACGATTTTCATTTTGCAAATGATGGAAGTCAGTATGAGCGTGGATCACCTTCAGCCAGAGAACAGAAAATTAAGCAAAAGGCGAGTGATGAGCACAAGTTCAACTTGATCTTGTTGCAAGGCTGCCGGACATTGTGAAGTTTCCCTCAACATTTCTCATCACCCTTAGGATCCTGAGCTTTGGAATTTTGGACAGTTGCAGAAATCAGGCTGAACAGAGGAATCATAAACAACACCCAGGAAGCCATTGTAGAATGAGGGGGGAAAAAAACCCACAAAAATCTAGGAATTTTTCTCAAATATGTACATTATTTCACAAGGAGGGTCATCAGACCGTTCTGTGCGTCAAACATGTCAAAGATCACTTTGATAGTAATAACATCATCCATGGACCATCGAACAGGGCTGTGGGAAGTTGATGAGAAGCGTGCGTGTCTGTCCCAACATAGACCGGGAACAGACCACATGGCCTCATTGGCCTCCCGGAGCCATGGCCTGGATGTTCCCCACCTGCCCACCTCAGCTGGGGAGATGAGACCGACTGCCAATCTCACCTCTCCAGTCTTCACGAACATAAAGCAAACTTGGCAGGTCATAGGCATAACATAAGTCCAGACATAAATCCAGACAATTTGGCGTTGTCTGATTTTGTATTGATGTTCACATACGTAGAGAGAAATGGCCAAAGGTAGAGAATTCAGTTGTGCAAACCTCTAATTTGGAAAAAGCGTTTTTGTAAGCTCAAAACTTGTCCTACAAATATAGCAGACATGTAAATAATGTCAGCACAGAGAGTGACCAATCTTACTTAAGATTATGCAGGCTAGATGGCAATGTGCTTGAAAATAGTTAACTACCAAAGCACGGGATTCTAGAATTGTGAAGCGTTTTTAGGCTGGAATTCCAGGTTTGGCTTTTAAAAATCCAACAAGTTTTAACTATAGGAATCCGGCAAGTCTGTGACTCATCAGTAACTTAATACGGAAGGAGAGAATTCCATTTCTACACATCTACCCTGCAGCAACAGAACTCGGGTTACTAACTAACATTTTGCTGTGCTGAGTGGAAGTACAGATATAGGATCAGAAGCTACTGAAGGGAGCTAGCAAGCAGGGGTTCTGTCATCTAGAAAATAATGCATTTTCCCTTTGAAAAACAGTACTGAAAAATTTCATCTTAGTTTTAGTTTTTCTTTCCATGAGCCTCCCTGATGGACCTACAAGTATTTTGCTTGAAATATTGTAGAAAGTCACTGCCCATCATGCTGATTATCTTTTCCACACAAGACAGGTCCACACCTACACGTCAGTCTAGTCTTCTAGCCCCAGAGAGGTCCGAAGACATGACTCAATATTCTTCACAGAACTCAGGAGAGGGGGGAGGGACAAGACGTGTTGACAGAGCTGGAGATTCACACATAGAATCTGAAAAGACTCTGGCGCTAGCATGTCGTTAAAACTCCACGGACAGGCTATGGCCAAGACCACATATACTCCATGCTCTGAGAGAACACGCATGATCTTAAACACTCTCAAGAAGGATTTGCCATTAGTGTTCTTCTCAATCACGGGACTGGGTTCACTCCAGCTTTTGACATTGGTCGTTTGTGGTTTGGTCCATCAGCAGAGGCAAATAACCCCCCCCCCCCCAAATGCATCAAAGTTCAGTCTGGTGTCAGTACCACTGGGCATACTGGATGTCTCCTAAAAGGGTTCTTTTTGCTGCCCCAGACCCTTATCTCAGTTCAGTATTTCTCCTATCTGTCACCTTATACAAAACAGTCTTCAGATTCCCTTACCTCTACCAATTTCAACTCCTATAGCATTTCCGGAAATGTGCTCATCCCCTCAGCTCTGAAGGATGACCCTGACTTCCTTGGGAATCCCATCACCTCCAATATGACAAGACTCTTTCCAGCCTACCTGTTGGCTCTACCACATGTTCTGGTCTTTGCATCCAGGTCTACACAATAGCAATGAAATATTTTGAGGCATGATGGCCTCAGCAGATATTAGCATGGGTGGCGGCTCCTTCTTAAAATCCACACCTGGTCAGTAACCAAACTTCACAGAGAATTTTTGAAAAGAAAGAACCATAAATCCAGAAAAGCAGAAGAAACCAACAAATGTAAATAAAGCCGGGTTCAGGCACTATGTATTTCTAGTAGCTTGGAACAAGATGCAATAAAAATTTAATATAGACTGACTTCCTGGTAAAAGCCTCAATCAATTTCAATCAGGGTGTTGCAGGTGCACTTTTGTTTGTTTGCATGAATAGTAAATATTTATTTGAGAAATAAATGTTTCTCTAAGAGGAACATGAATAATAATAATTTAAACATCATTCACTTTGAAATAATGTCTTCCTATTTTACACTTATGAAATATATATGTTTTCCAAGATTTTTTTTTAGAATTTGTCAGATACCCCATTAAGTAAAGTTGTACAGCTCAATCTCATTGATTTAAATGTTATTTAATGACCATTACGTTTATCTACTCAATATGGGCTTTTCTTCTAGGATGTCAACAAAAACCTTAAAATTATCAATTGCAAAATATCCTCTGGTTCCACACCAATATCAACCAAATTACTCTATTTTGGATAAGTGGATTCACCATTCACCTCGGGGTCAAACAAGTGACTTAGGGTTCATCCTTTCCTGCTCTTCTTCCTTATCCCTCCATTCAATCTTTCAGCAAGTCCTTATATGCTTAACCTAAAACATGTCATTAATCTACATTGAATACTTTCTCACACCCACACCAACTAGCAACAAAAGGTCATTCTAACCACTACTGTCACTTTGTCATATTGTCACTGTCACAGTCATCCCGGTTGCTCATCGATTTGCTCAAGCGAGCACCAGTAATGTCCCCATTGTGAAACTTGTTACTGTTTTTGGCATATCGAATACACCACGGGTAGCTTGCCAGGCTCTGCCATGCGGGCTAGATACTCTCAGTAGCTTGCAGGGCTCTCCCTAGAGGGCATATTTTTGATTATTTATTTTTATTTTGGGGGTCACCCCAGAGGTGCTCAGGGGTTATGGTCAGGGAATTACGTAAGCTAGGGATCAAACCCTGGCCTTCCACATACCTGCATGCAAAACATACACTCAGCCTCTTGAGTTATTCCCCTGGGCCTATCATGTGTTATTTTATATAAAATTGCAGCAGGGAATTCTTCCCTCTAAATTAACGTGCACCATCCTCCTAGGAGGAATTCCTTGTGGATTTCTCAAGCTAAGTCTCACCCGTTGTTTCCTGATTTTTAGATTTTTAAGACTTGTCCTAAATGTCCTCGTCAACTTTTCTTCACTAAAGCTTGCAATTTCCCTAAGTGTATCCATTCTAACTGATGTCTAGAGAGCCCCCCACCCCCGCCCCCACCCCTGACCTTTGTAAGCTTCTAGGACAAGAAGGACTTACAATGCCGGTGTGTTTCTTACAGGACTCGAAAGGGAGAGCGCCTTCCCCTGCCCGCCAGCTGTCCTCACCGATCTCATCGCTCAGGAGAAACTCATTCAGCTTTTGAACACTGAAGGAGGGGGGGAGCAAACACAAACATACATTCAGGTGAATTACAAACACGCAATTTTGTAACGCAAAATACAAACATGAATTCAGATGAAGGCAGATTTAAAAACCCATTAAGGAGAAAAATTATTAGCTTGCAAACTGCCGTTCCGAAACCCCTAAGAGATCATCCTTTATGAAAAGTTTTGCGCGAGTGATACCCTGTTGTGTGCATGTCACATTGTGTTTATTCCTCTACTGACAGACACTTGAGTTGTTTGGCCGTTGTGCAGTACGCACTGCATTGTGGCACCCGCCTGAGATTCTTGGGAGTATACCCGCAGAGATAGCGTGTCCTACAGAAACCCTAGATTTAATTTTTCTCTGTTTTCCATAGTGGCGATGCCATGGTTCTGAGGCTCCTGTCGCTTCTCTTCAATAGAGTTCAGTCATTAGAGCTTTGGTTTGTGTCTTTTGAGTCTCGGTCAGCACGGCTGACCTCGGGAGACTCTTGCTTTAGAAAGGCCGGAGTGATAGCACAGCGGGTAGGGTGTTTGCCTTGCACGCGGCCGACCCAGGTTCGATCCCCGGCATCCCATATGGTCCCCCAAGTACTGCCAGGAGTAATTCCTGAGTGCAAAGCCAGGAGTAACCCCTGAGCATCACTGGGTGTGACCCAAAAAAGCAAAAAAAGCAAAAAAAGAAAGGCTTTATGAAGTACCATGCTACGCCCCTCAGTAGCCGTTACTGCTCCTTTGCGTTTATAATGATCAATGCCCTTTTGGTTCTTACAGTTTGAAAAGACTGGATTTTAAGGAGCACAGCCTTGTCAACCAAGGAACTCCTGTAAAACACTTTCCCCCGTGTCTTTACACACAAAAATCTGTGTTCCCAGGTGACTCTCTCGAGTGCCTCCTGACACATAACTCCAAGAATGCTCCCTGAAGAACCGAAGGAGGAAGAAAGCAGCAGTTCAGACCATTTAGCAGTCAACTGAATATTCCTTTCACATTCGCATACACAGAGACACACACATCCCTGGTGGTCTTATAAAATCAAGGGGAGCTCCCTTTGGACTGAACTCAGTGAGGTAGTAGGGCCTGAGATTGACTGGACACGGGGAGAACTTTCCTCCTCACAATGTCCCACTTGGGATATACATCAGACCACTCCTTCACACTCCCCATCTGTGAGTCCATCCCCCTTCCGTCCCCTCTCCTGTCCCCAGGATGCTGGGAGGCACGATGCTAACCACCTCTCTTCTGCCAAAGCATCACTGTCCCCAAAACTCAGGCTCTCTGGGCTCTCCGGTCCCTGCACTGCTCTTCTGTCATTGTTTTTCACTCCCTCTTTCCTACTAGGTTGTGAAATCCTTAAAAGCAAAGGTTTTCACTTTCATCAGGTTCCAGGCCAATGCCAAAATACAACCCAGTCATTTCTCAAGAGATGCCAGTGAATGAACACACAGGTAGTACAAAAAGCATTTCTTGTGCCTACGAGGTGCTCTCAGAATCACAGAGGCAAGACAGTTCTGGGAGATGCATGGGCCCTGCTCAAGGCAAAGTGACTTCCAGCATAGGCCGAGGTGAATAGTACGAACACACCCACCTGTTCATGAGGCGATCCTTAAACCGGACAAGTGCTCCCTGTTCCTTAAGAACTTATGAAGGCATCACCCCCTGTGTTTCCATTTTAACTTATTCAATTCAGGGAGCACAACAGGGCTATTACTGATCTCACGTGGCAAGACAGGAAGCTGAGGTATAGAGACAGTATGTCACAGGCCTGGAATTAAACAGGACATGTTCTGCACAGAGCTGGGATTTGAAAGCAGGTAGTGCTGGTAGCAACCAACTTTCTGCATTGCCGCCAACACCTGCCAAGGAAGGTGTATTTTACTAACTTCTGATTTCTTTAGATAATTCACAAAAATATCTAGGGATTTAGTTGCATGTGTTAATTTTTTCAAGTTCTAGTTTGGGGATTTAGAGACAGATTGAGAGGTTCCACAGTAATTGAGAATAACTAATTTTGTTGTTGTCACATGATTTTCTTAAAGGAACTAGGACATCTTTGTCAACAGGAACCAGGACAAAGAATAAACAGACTCTATAATTAATAACTCTGACTATTTGCTTAAGATTAATCGTAGTCAACTAGCCCAGCATAAATTCCTTTGGGAGGTACTAGAGAAAAAAGACACCATACTCCAAGAAAGTAAGGGATTCATCTTCCCATTTTTTTTCCTTTGGCAAATAACATCTTTTGACAGAGATACTGCACAGTATATCAAATACCAGAAACCTCCATTCCAATTATTTATAAAGTATACAATATACCAATTTATGCTTTACTCCAGCAAAACAAAACACGTAATGATTTCCTTAGAGATAAAGCAAAGTGAAAGAACAAGGTAGGTCTCCTCAAAAACCTCTCTTATTCAAGTATTTGAATATCTTAAGGAATGGCATTCTCTTTTTTTTTTTGCAAATGCAGACTAGAACACATCAGAATCAAATACTGCAAATCTCCCACCAGAACCTGGAACCGGCTGATTTCTCCCATCTTCTAGGGTCCAGGCACTCCTACATCATGGACTGCCAAGGCCATTTGGGTCAGTAAGCTAAGCTGTACTTCTAAAAGATTTTACTACAGCAGAGGAATTTACAAGGCCTGGGTTTCCCTGCATTAGGGCTTAAGTCTCTTATGTGCATAGAGGGTCCACACGGCATGCCTCCCGTTCTAACCCAAGTTTCTGAACCCATTGAAAGGCACCCCGGGATAAAAAACAACAACTTCTGACTCCATAGTTCCAAGGAGGAGGTATCATCCTCAGCTGACCAAAGTCTCTGGTTATAAACAAGCTGCTCAGCTTGAGGTGGGCCAACTGGCCTCCAAGACTAATCACAGGGTCCCAGGGAGAGAGGAA
Source organism: Sorex araneus (assembly GCF_027595985.1). NCBI lineage: Eukaryota > Metazoa > Chordata > Mammalia > Eulipotyphla > Soricidae > Sorex > Sorex araneus. Next base: position 61,158,789 of record NC_073311.1, read on the forward strand.
GTGCCAAGCCCAGTCATCGGTGGGTGACACTCACTGGCGTTCCCAGGACCAGCACATGGCGGGGGAAAGGTCCTGCTACCTCTGTTGACCAGCCGTCACGGCGGGGTCCAGAGATCAGCTACTGCAACTCCCTCTAGAGAAGCACGTATTGTGAGTCTGTTCTGTTGGGGAAGTCTGGAGCCCAGCCCTGGGAAAAGACTGGTCTCTATCAAACAGGCAAACGATGCTCCCTGGGGGAGCAGGAGAGGCAGTGGGATGCAGACAGATATACACAGGAGATTCCCCCCATCCCCCATCAACACACACACACACACACACACACACTCTCTCTTGCCTAGGGTTCACTACAGCAGCATTGCTTTACATGGGCCCGGGGCATCCCGAAGCGGTGGGTTTCGATGTGTTCTTTAAATCCACTCCTCGAGTGTTTGGGATGCTTGGTAATTTCTGAATTATCCTTGATTAAATCGTCCATTGCTTTCTGTCTCCCCTTGGAACCCAAAGTTAAATTTTCTAATTAATAGGGCAGCCATGAGAGAGACAGCTAGTAAATGAAGCAAATGAAAATAAAGACCAAAATAGCCGGGTTTGGCCATTTATCAATTTTATTGTTTGGAGTGGCTTCCCTTCCAGAGCACGGCCTAATTTGGAAGTGGCGCTACAAAACTCGGCCCAGGGTCTGGACGAAACTTTCAGAGGCAGAACAATACGGAGAACAGAGAGAGGAGGGCTTGGGCCTGACCTCCGGGCTTTAATTATTTCAGAGTGACTCACTGAGGGCACAATTTAGGGAGCAGAATGGAAATCACTTGACATCTGGCACCATTGTGACAATCAGAAACTATCGTAGGATCATGTACATGCATTTTAGTGTTGTTTGGGTTTAAGCCATGGTGTGTATGGGTGTGTGTGTTGTGTGTTGTGTTTATTCCTTCCCTTCCCTTTGCTGTGTTTTTTTTTTGCGTGCATGCACGTGTGCACACACACACACACACACACACACACACGGTTGTGGTGCTCTCAGAGGGTCATATATTTTATTTTTGCTTTTTGGGTCACACCCAGCGATGATGCTCAGGGGTTACTCCTGGCTCTGCACTCAGGAATTACTCCCAGCAGTGCTTGGGGGACTATCTGGGATGACGGGGATTGAACCAGGGTCGACCGCATGCAAGGCAAACGCCCTCCCCACTGTATATTGCTCCAGCCCTCACATATTTTTAGATGTGGTGCTTGCACGAGGTTCTAATTGCAGAGCTTAGTAGGGTGCATACACTTGGTCACGTGCACACACACTCTCGGTTGTGGTGTGCCAGAGATGCTAGACTTTGTGAGAGCTCCAGGGTTCCTGAAGAGTAGAGATTGCATGGGGCTCCTGCAAGATTCAAATCCACATACTCATGGGTCTTATTCTTACAAGAGAGAAACTCTGCTTCTCCCCTACCCCTGGGCCCTGGCCCTTAGCCACCGCTTAGCCATTACAAACCACTGCTGGCAAGTCTGCGTTTTCTCTGGAACGGACTAGCTTTCTCGGAGACTGAAGAAACACTGACGGAATTATCTTCCCTGTAAGAGCCCTTGCAAGTGACAGGTTACACTGTTGCCACAGGCAACACTGTGTTTCACATAGTTAGGGAGTCAGTTTAACAGCAATGATTTATGGCGTCTGCGTTTCTTACAATCTCCCAACTGAACATCCTGGCATTATTCTCAAAGTCCACATATAAATATAACAGTGGCTGAATATAAAACTGCTGAGGTCTTGCAAGGTTTATAGCAGCCGATAGCGAAGCTTTACTCTGCCTCGATTGCAATAAGGTCGACGCTACAGAAGAACAATTCTTGGTAAATGTAAAGTGGTCAATGTAGCTTGCTATCACATTTATGCAATACGAATAAACATGGATGGAAATTGGTCATCGTCATATTGCATCTATTTTTCTAATTGCATATCGTGGGGAAACTATGGCTGGTTAGAAATACAAAACAGTTCACTTACAAGGGGGAAAAAAAGTGGGTAAGCTTTTACAAAGTTTTTCCATTTGCAAAGACAATGGGCATGAATTTTTATTTTTCTCAGATTACACTAAAATTTAAAAGTAAATGTTGGTTGATGTGAACAGCCTGTCCTGGGTACAAATATACAGTGGCATCGGTTTGACAGATAATGTGGCCATGATCATCACAAATAATGTGAAGCATTTGGAACTTCTCGGCGGGAGGGATTGCTGAGTCACAAAGCACAACCCCGGCCCGTGCAAAGTACTGAATTCAATTCCCAACACATACACCACACTCCAACACTCCCGATGGGAATCCCAGCAGCCTCCAGTGGTACTGGGCTCAAAAACACCTCCTCATAGACCCAAGTGCTCAACTATCAGGCAGGCATGGCCTGGCAAAGCATCTCTGGGAATGCCCTCCTACAACCTTCCCCAGGGGTTAACTGTTCTGCACTGTAGCACTGTAGCACTGTCATCCTGTTGTCCATCGATTTGCTTGACCGGGCACCAGTAACGTTACTTGTTGTTACTGTGTTTGGCATATCAAATATGCCATGGATAGCTTGCTAGAGAGAGTATCCCGTGCAGGCGGGATACTCTCATTAGCTTTCCGGGCCCTCTAAGAGGGATGGAGGAATCGAACCCGGTCGGCTGCATGCAAGGCAAACGCCCAGTATATACTTTCTGATCTACAATTTTTTCAGTAGAAAAATATATTCATTGAGGACCTTAAACGTTTACATTTTATTAAACTAGAATTCTCACTTCTGGACATTTGACTCAAATAAAAATCAGGAGAAAAGCTTAAAGACAAGCAAAGATGTTTACATTGATGTTGCTTATATGGCTCAAATAGGAGAAAACAAAAGCATTCAAATGTCAAAAAAAAAAGACATCATTAAATTGGGTCCTTTCCACAGATCAGCCCACAACAAGAGGGGTCTAGATTAATAAAGGATAAGGTGAATAAGGAATAAAAGCTACATAAGCTCAAGAGTTTGATCTTAGAAGAGTAACTTACCTATAAAACCAGCAACTGAAAATCGACACACCAAAATTGCAAGTGATTTCAATATGTTTTTTGGGTACTTTTTAAAATTTATTCTCATCTTGACCTTCGGGATGACCTTGGGAAGGGAGTCGGACCAAATTTCTGCCCTACCAAATCCCTGGCAGCTTCATTTGAGCCCAAGAGCTACGGCCATACCCCGGCTGACCTGCCCAGTTAAGTCTTCTAGATTTTCTGGAACACACTGTATTTGCATTGGTGGTGTACGACATCTTCAAACTTCTCAATACTAACATCCCAGCAGAAGCACACCAGACCGGATGGGGTGTAACACCAATCCCAGCTAACCAAAACATCCACGTGGAAGGCTGGTAATGTTCAGCAGCAGCTTAGCAAACCCCCAGGCAAGGACTTGGCAAGTCCCTGGGGTGAGATCCAACAATTCTCACGAATTTACCTTTACTGAAGTATGTTTTGCTTGTTCCATTAGCCATTTACTGGCTCACAAGCAATATAAAATAAATTATTGTGAGCTTGCTATGTCAGCAAATTGGAGGAGGGTGTTAGAAAATCAGAGACCATGGTGGAGGGGAGGGGACAGTGGGGGGGTGAGATTGGTGTAGGAATATCGAGTGCCTGTAACAAATTATCACGGACAACTCTGTAATCCACAGTGTCTAAGTAAAGTGTGTGGGGGGCTGGGGGGCTGGGGGCTGTGGGGGCAGTACTCCCAGGAGCAAACGCATCCCGTTATTACTCAAGCAGCAGAGCGTTGGGGACCCACGCGCTTACCTTATGATGGCCTTGACGGCGAATCTGACCACCGTGGAGAGCAGGAACAGCGGGGTGACCAGGATGTGGAAGAGCGACAGCGACGCAAAGGCCTCCGCAGGCTTCAGGTTGTTTCCGCTGGCGTAGGCGTGAGTCACGAACGTCTGCAGGGACGGGACTTCCTTAGAGAGAGCCGGGGGGGCCTGTCCCAGGGCTGACACTGAGTCTGACACCGCTGACAAGCACCCTGAGGCTACTGGTGCGCCTTCACTGGGGACACCCGCTCGCCCCAGCGACTCCTGGAAAGGGCTTGGCTTCTGATCCAGGGCGCGGCGGTGCCTACGCTGGCTGGGCAGGAAACGTGGGTTCCCACTGGGGGGTCCTTCCAAAGCTGCCAGCACGGCATCCAAAGGCAGACGCTTTCCATGCCTAGCAGAGAATTCAGAGTGCCAGCTCCTCTCCCAGGCTCACGGGGACTCTTCCCGATGCTCCCAAACACCACTGGTGCTGTGCCACCCTGCCCGCACAGCGTTGGTGACTCGCGGGCACCTTCGCAATTCACAGAGCCCCCTGGAGACTTCCTAGCTTCCTTTTTCGACTTGTTCAGCCTCTTGGAAACTTTCTCGCTCCCACCACCCACTAGGCGCCCTCAGAATTCTTCTAGATGACTCCATCCCTGTCACTCTCTTACCCAAACGTTTCTAAAAGTCCTGTACATGGTGTGACCTGGGAAGCAGGCGACAGAGAACAGACCTGGTGAGTTCTCAAATATAATTAATTTGCTCCCATGACCTATGTGATTACATCTGGGATCTTGTTTTTTTTTTGCTGTTGTTGTTATTGTTGTTGGGGTGTACAACTGTCAGTGTTTGGGGGCTACTCCCACATCAGTGCTCAGGAATTGTTCCTAGCAGAGCTCAGGAGGTCATGTAGCATGAGGGATCAAACCCTGAGCCTCCTACATGCAAAACACGCATAGCCGATCTTGGAGCTATTCTCCCTGGGCCTGGGGATGTTTTAAATGGTCATGATTAGGTGTTGCCTTTTGAGCTCTAGTAGAGAAAATTTAGAGAAGCTATTGAATACCATAACACAAAGCATAAGTCCTTACATAAAAGCGTTTTGGGATCAAAAATCCACAGCACCATAACTGGAAATTGCTGGATTGAAGTGATTGCAGTGGAGGCAATAAAAAGACAACCAGCAGAAAAAAAAAAAAAGGTAATAAAGACTACTCATCTTCCACTGCTAATCCGGGGCCCTGGGGGTTTGCAGATGTAGAAACGTCGACCACAGTGGTTACAGGTGTACAAAGGATGAAGGATGCTGATAGCGACCACCCACCCACACATTCTGGCTCCCAAGTTTTTCTAAACACGACTTAGTTCCGCTAGTCAAAGCAATAAAGGATATCTTACGGCAAGAACGGCTGCAATGGGAATAGCTGCGTTCATGAAGACTGTGGAAAGAAATCAAAGACATTAGTTTCATTGAGCTGGGAAATGTCTGCAGTAACTTTAATTCATCATCTATTATTACTTTAACTTTCTGTGAAGACAGGAAGGAGCAAGTGCACTAAATAACATTTTGTCTGGAATCCATACACACTTCTGGTTGGTATTTGCTTGTTCGCAGTTGTCTGAGCTCCCACACATTAGTCTTCACCAGAAAATGTTTTCCTTCCTTGAAAATTTATTTTTATGAAATGCTACTAACATCAAAATAATCATGTAATGATGTAAAGTATTCAAATTTAATAAATGGGCTCTCAAGAACATTTACAGTCTGTACTTACGTTAACTAACCTAATTAGACATAGGAAAACTGGATTATGACCAACATTTTTTGCAGATTAAAAACAAGAATTTGACATTACTCAAGCTCTCTCCTCTGCAGCGATATTTTCACTTACCGGTCTTTCATTTCACAACACTGATGCCATATCCCCACCTCTCTGCTCTAAACAGACTACACCCCCAACCAATGAGCTGGAATAACTAAAACTGGGAGAATTCAAATTTTAGCTTAAATATTAGCATTTGGAAGTCAGAGTGAAAACAAAAGCCAAGCTGATGATTGGTAGCTCTATTTTCACAGCCATACATTTTTAGGGACTGAAATCCCAAAGACTGAGTGAACTGTTGGTAACAGCTGGCAGGGCACACACTGTAACTGAATCTGCTCGACAGCTGGGAGAAAATCCATCCATATCAGCGCGGCCACAGAATCAGCCCGTGCTTCTGCAGGTCTGGACGGAGCTCATTTACCAGGGCCCAGTGACTGGACTGTTCTGAGAATCCAAACTTTGATCTGAGCTTCAAAATATCACAAATGAGGAACCACACTTCTCTCTTCATCTTCTTTCTTTAATAATCCCACTTGTTTATTCTTTTTTGAATAGAATCACCGTGAGATCTACAGCTACGAAGTGGTTCATGATCGAGTCTCAGTCATACAACGTTCCAAAAACTTCACCAGTATACATTTCCCACCACCAATGTCCCCAACTTCTCTGTTGTCTGCAGACCCTCTCCCCACCTCGCCTCTGCAGCCTGACTCTACAGCACTTTTCTTTTCTCTCTCTTCTCCTTCTTCTCTGTCTCTCCCTGTCTCTGACTCTCTCTCGCTCTCTCACTCTCTCTGTCTTTCTCTTTCTGTCTCTGTCTCTGTCTCTCTGTCTCTCTCGCTCTCTCACACTCTCTTTCTCTTTCTGTCTATGTCTCTGTCTCTCTGTCTCTCTCTCTCTGTCTCTCTCTCTCTCTCTGTCTCTCTCTCTCTCTCTCTCTCTCTTACTTTCCTAAAAGGCACTATGGTTTGCAATACTGTTACTGGAAAGGTATCATGCATATAACTTTACTTCCTTTAAGCATTCAGTTTATGTCTAGAGCGATCATTTCCAATAATCATTGTCATAGTGGTTCCTTCTCTGTCCTAACTATGCTCCCCTCCCCCTTGATGGCGAGCTTCCTACCATGAACTAGATCTTCTGGCTTTGTTTCTATTGTCTTCGGGTTTTGTTTTTTTTTTTTTTTAACATATCCCACAAATGAATGTAATCATTGTTTGTCCCTCTTCCTCTGCCTGATTTCACTCTGCAACTCTTCATCTTCTTTCTTTGACTGATCACCCAGATTTCTAAGAGTGTTTCATTCATTTCCTTTCATCTTGATGAAGGAAAGATGCGTTTTGCACTCTACACCTTTAAGTAAGTTGCCTCCACTTGAGAAAGAGTAAGAACTGCTGTCCCATCAGAAACCATTTAGAGCCGCACCTTGGGAAGGGGTGGCCTGGAGGAACAGTCCCCTGCGCATGGAAAACCCAGCACAAAATGGCCCCAAATACTTAGGTTGCACCTTGATCTGGAGCGATTGGTTTCCAGACCCCACTTCCCTATCTGCTTTACCCTCGGATACCGAAACCAGTGGCTGTAAGAGTCCCTGGTAATTACCCCCCCCCTCACCCACCACCCATGAATCCTACTAAGTGGATTCGATAGCCACAGACTCATCTCGACTCTGGTCAACCCACGTTGGCTGAACCGTGAAGGAGGTGCCTGTGTTTATGGAGGGCCATCTGCAGTCACTGAAAAGACAACTGCTGCTAGTGAACTTTCTCGGTTAACAACACCCGTGTTCCAGACGGAGGAGGTGCAGCCTGCACACCTTCTCCAGATGGAGCCCTGGCGACACTGAGCAGCATCTAACACGGCTCCGGCTTGCAGGACTGGGACACATCCGAGCCTGGGAGGGGGGGGCACTGGAGTGGGGCAGCGCCAGCCCAAACTCCAAGTGGTCCTGGCCACCGGAAGTCACGTCCTCGACCCACCCTCGGCGCCATCTTGCCACATTCAACAGAGAAGAGGCCAGGCATTCTGGTGAGCAATGCGGCCGGAGAAATGCTCCGGACCCAAAACCGGACCAGCAACACCGGGGATCCAGACGGAGGAGGTGCAGCCACAACACCTTCTCCAGATGGAGCCCTGGCGACACTGAGCAGCAACTAACACGGCTCTGGCTTGCGGGACTGGGACACATCCGAGCCGCGCTACCTTTTCTAAAATCTGAAAACATACAATCTTTTAATGGAAAACCAATTATCAAATGCTTCCTTAGTAGGGCTGTCTTTCTTGGGGGGAAACTCCAACAACAATAGTGAGTTTTGTTTTGCAATATGGAACCTAATCAAGGTAAAGAGAAAATGAAGTGAAATTCATCAGTTATACAGTTGGGGGTGGGGGGCGGGGGGGTATACTGGGAATTTTGGTGGTGGAATATGGGCACTGGTGAAGGGGTGGTGTTTGAATATTACGTAACTGAGACATAAACCTGAGAACTCTGTAACTTTCCACATGGTGATAAAATAAAAATTTAAAAATTAAAAAAAAAAGAAATAAAAAGTAAAGAAATAAAAAAATAAAAAATTTCAAAAAAAAAAAAAAAACACCCGTGTTGTTCAGGAGACCCGTGTCTAGCAGCTGCACTGCCCCAGCGACAGGAAACAGGGACTCTTTCTGTTTTATTGTAACTACAGTCCCAGGGAACTCAGGGGGACTCAGCTCAGTCAGGTAACCTGCTCCTCAGACTGTGCCCACCGCCTCTTCACTCTGACGCTACTCAACCGTCCTCAACTACTGAAGCATCACTTGTATCACTTGTCATCCTGTTGATCTTTGATTTGCTTGAGCGGGTGCCAGTAATGTCTCCATTTGTCCCTGTCGCATGCTAGTGCAGCCCAATGATATCTGCTCACTCCAGGAACAGAAAGAGCCTCAAATCATTCATTTAGGGTTTTGATGAAGAAGTCTGACCATCTCGTTGGTGGGCGGCCACGCAGTCTTTTGACATCCCGTGGAATCCAGTCGGTAACAGCTTTAGTCCAGCGGTCGTCTCTGAATCGCATTACATGACCGGCCCATCTGATTTTTGATGGTTTGGCAAATGAGACAGGGTCCCTGATTCTCGACCATCGATGGAGGTCAGAACTCCGGATTCCTTCTCTCACTTGAGTGAGACGTGATACTCCTAGCATAGCTCTTTGGATTCCTCTTTGGGATACCCAAATAGCGTTCTCATCCTGTTTGCGTAGGGCCCAGGTCTCTGAGGCGTATGTTAGTGCAGGAAGAACGGTGGAATCTAGCAGCTTCAAACGGAGGAGGAGCACACAACATTCCCAAGGAGGAGGCCCAGAGCAGGATCAACATCCAGATTGCTCTGGTCAAACAGTTTTATGTTCTTTCCACTTCTTCACATAAAAGGTTGTCAAAGAGAGACTCATAAAATTGTCCTTTGTTTGTTTGCTTTGCCTTTCACCAATGAATTGAATCCATAAGCAGCACATTACCAATTGGCAATGGAGACTAGGGAACTGTTTAACAGACTTTACGTTCCTCCAGATAGCATCTCAATTGGAAGGAATACAGATCGACACAAGGAGGGACGGGTCCTTAGTTCAACTGACAATTGGGTTGTTGAATTTTGCTTTTAAATGTTTGTGAACCATTGGTGTTTGTTTGTGAAACCTTTATGTTTCTTGTGCTTTTCTAATCACTTTACAAACTATATCTTACTTAATTACACAGATTTCAGATGAAGAAATTGAGACTCCCTCTCCCCGAAATCGGATCAGGATCATAGCCAGTTTGTGCCTGACACAAGACTTTTTTTTTTTTTTAATTAGTGAATGACCATGAAGGTACAGTAACAGATTTAAACATTTTTCATACTTGTGTTTCCCTCATACAATGTTCGAGCACCCCTCCCTCTACCAGTGTCCATTCTCCACCACCAGTGAACCCAGTATCTCTCCCACCTCCCAACCCCCTCCCCCCCACCCCCGCCTCAGTGGCAGGGCATTCCCGTTTGTTCTCTCTCTCTCCTTTTGGGTGTTGTGGTCCGCAATAGGGATATTGAGTGGCCATCATGTTCAATCTATAGTCTACTTTCAGCACGCATCTCCCCTCCCGAGCGGGTCCTCCAACCAGAGCTTACTTGGTGTTCCCTTCCCTGTCTGAACTGCCTTTCCCCCAGCATGTGGGGCCAGCATTGACAGAGGATTTCACTCCAGGTCAGCTCGCCCTCTAAGACCCAACATGACCACAACGTGATAACGTTTACTTCCTTTGGTCCTTTCATCGAGCTCAACAAATCCTAGTGTTGGTCAAGTTTTATTAACAGCTTCTAAGTTGTGGTTTTTCTGTCTTGCTCTTGTCTTATACCATATCTGTGAGAATTATTATCATAACACCAACTTTTAGCTCAGGAAACTTATGGAATGTTATTGAACATGAGACCATTTGCCAGGGGCTTGAAGCACTTGACAGGGGGCCTGGACCAGGTCAATAATTCAATCAACATTGATAACATTTTTTTTCACCCTTGACTAATTTAACATGGTAGATACTCTTATTTGCTAGAGTGGGCACCAGTAACGTCTACATTGTGAGACTTGTTACTGCTTTTGGCATATCGAATATGCCACAGGTAGCTTGCCAGGCTCTGTCGTGCAGGCAGGATACTCTCAGTAGCTTGCCAGGCTCTCCGAGAGGGGCTGAAGAATCGAACCCAGGTCCGCCACGTGTAAGGTGAACGCCCTACCGCTGTGCTATCGCCAGTTACTGGTGCCCGCTCAAACAAATCAATGAGCAATGGGATGACAGTGACGGTGACAGATAATATTATTATACATGAACCAGCTTTGAATACATGAGGAACTTGGTGAAAGTTGCTCCGTAATGAAGGGGAATGAAGGGGTTGGACCATAATGATTTGGGCCGGGTAGCCGGCTCACATGGTGGAAGCTCCGAAAGCTCTACGAGCACTGCACTTAACCAAACCAAAACCCTTGAAAGTGGTTTAACTTGAACTTAGCACCATTGTCCGGGAATTTCTCCTGCTTATCACACACAATTAAGAACTTTTAACTTTGTGACTTCCTCCGTTTTTCCCCTTGTATGACTGTTTCTCTCTTTTCTCCTTTTTCCAACCTAGGGGCCAGAGCAATAATCCAGTAAGGAGGGCATTTGCCTTGCACACAACCAATCGGGGTTCAATCCCCAGCATCCCATATGGCCCTTTAAGCCCACCAGGAAAGATTACTGAGCTCAAAGCCAATAAGCTCTGAACACTTGGTATTGCCTGAAAATAAACAAAAAGAAAGACTACACACACACACACACACACACACACACACACACACACACACAGCCATCAGATAACAATTATCTGATATTACTATTAAATTAGATTAATTTAATTTTTTTTTGCTTTTTGGGTCACACCCAGCAATGTTCAGGGCTTTGCACTCAGGAATCACTCCTGGCAGTACTCAGGGGACCATGTGGGATGCTGGGAATCAACCCGGGTTGGCTGCATGCAAGGCAAACGCCCTACCTGCTGTACTATTGCTCCAGCCACTAAAATTAATTTAATTTTAGCATCACTATCATGATTACTGACTACACGTTTTCTCCCAATGAGATTTTGAATTCAGTCCTAGGACTGCCTTCTGGGCACTACCATCTTATAGCACTGTTAAATGAGTAAATGGAGATCAGTTATTCTTCCTTCTGACATTTGAACGCTGTATTAACACTGTGCACAGCTGGAAGATGAATCTTCTTGCATTCACCTCTAAAATACTGATCATTCAGACTGGCATAAATGAGTGACATAAACTAAATATTTTCTCAAAAGCTTTTTCACAGAGAAGTGTGTATAGTCTCTTATAACCAACATAGTTCAGAATCAAGAGGAAACACTATATAAATCTACAAAAGCCTCAGACATCCGGGAACAACAGAGATGAGCCAAGCTGACACACAAATCAAATCAAATATTAGCAGGAGCGGTTTGGCTAAGTTTTCAAAAATTATATAAACATGAACTCATGATTCTTGAGAACACACTGTCACAGTCTGAGGAAAAAATTCTTTTAAACACAATTGTGGTTTTTTTTAAGTGAGTATTGAAGACACAAGTACTTTGGTAATTTCATTTGTTGTATGATGGTGCTGGGAATAGAAGCCAGGGTCTTACACAGGCACAGCAGATGCCCTACTGCTCAGCCTCACCCCTGTCCAACAAGTGCTCTAGATTGAAAAGTTCTTTAAAATGTTTTCATCTTTTCTAACAGCTGCATAGTATTCCATTGTGTAGATGTACCAAAATTTCTTTAACCAGTCATCTGTTTTTGGGCACTTTGGACTGAAAAGTGAATTTCATATGAACATCATTTGCCTTCGTTCACCTGGAGATATCAATCATTCCTTTTGGTTTTACAAAGTGGCATTTCAAGTACAAAAGAAAATAGAGGGGCTGGAGCAATAGCACAGCGGGTCAGGCATTTGCCTTGCCATGCAGGTTCAATTCCCAGCATCCCATACGGTCCCCTGAGCACCGCCAGGGGTAATTCCTGAGTGCAGAGCCAGGAGTGACCCCTGTGCATCACTGGCTGTGACCCAAAAAGCCAAAAAAAAAAAAAAAAGAAAGAAAGAAAATAAAATAACCTAAGGAAGAATAACCCAAGAAACACATAAGACAACTGCAGATCACTTAAAAGCATTTCTGTGAATTCAAAGGGCAATAGTAATACAGTGAATCATTTAAATGAATTATTTTGTTCTGAAAAACCAACTACTCATCCCAATTGTAACTGAGAAGGAAATTCCAATCTCTGTGGTTTAAATCAAAGAAGATTCTTAATGATGCACACATACCATAGGTACCGTCACCATCACCCCATCACCACGCCATTTTACAGGCAGAGGAAACAAGGATTTCAGATGTAGATATAACCAGGTACACAACTTGTAAGGAATCAAGTTCAGGTCTAACTGGCCCTTAGCCTGCTCCAAAATTTAAGTTCAAGTAGTCTCAAGTGGCTCATGGCCTATTAGTCTGAGTTTATGAGGAAAACAAATGGGTTTTCTCTACTGAACTGAGCTTTTCACTCAACTTTTCACCGATCACAACCTAAACCCAACAAATCACCTGTTTTGGTGCAACTTACTGGAGAGTGATGTATAAAGGGCAAAGGTTTTGAGGCTGGAGAGTTCCTTCATTCTTGTTTCTTCCACGCTCTTGCAGAAAATGTGCTCCCAAGCATACAACTTGAGAAGCTTGATGCCTTTCAGTATTTCATTGGTTTTCTTCAGTCTCTCTGTGGAATAATCCTATAAAATAAAAATGATATCAGTGCCCACAACATCCAAGTGCCCCAGAGAGGCAGGGGATGGAAGGAGATTAAGATCTTCATAGGTGGGCCAGTGCTGCCTTCAAGAGTGCTCATGAGAGTCTCAAAAGAAATAGTTTGGGGGCTGGAGCAATAGCACAGCGGGTAGGGCGTTTGCCTTGCACGCAGCCGACCCGGGTTCGATTCTCAGCGTCCCATATGGTCCCCTGAGCACCGCCAGGAGAAATTCCTGAGTACAGAGCCAGGAATAACCCCTGTGCATTGCCAGGTGTGACCCAAAAAGGAAAAAAAAAAGAAATAGTTTGAATTCAGAGGTGATGTAAAATTTTTCCCCATTGAAAACTCTCGTGACTCTGTGGTTTAAATAAAAGAAGGTCTTTAATGATGCACACATACCATATGGTGTTACCATGCATGGTTACTTCAACTACAACTTCCTTTTTTTTTTTTTTGCTTTTTGAGTCACACCTGGCGATGCCTAGGGGTTACTCCTGGCTCTGCACTCAGGAATCACTCCTGGCGGTGCTCAGGGGACTATATGGGATGCTGGGAATCGAACTCGAGTCGGCCACGTGCAAGGCAAACGCCCCACTCGCTGTGCTATTGCTCCAGCCCCAACTACAACTTCTTGACTAAAGAAAACTTCTTGGGTTTCGCACTATCATCTTCAGTAATGTCTCCTTCCTAGCCCTACAATCAGGGAAATGAGTGCGAGACTCCAAGGGACCCTCCTGAAATCCAGATCCTTCTGTTCTTCTCCACTCAGCACTTCAAAAAGAAACTGCAAATTTAAATTCATTTGCTTCTCAGATCTGAGAATGTTTGCACCGCAGCTTCCGAATACAGTTCTTGAAGCCAAGTTTATCATCTAAAAAAACTGTTTCAGGAATTGATTCAGTTGATTGACAACTAGCCACGTAGATTGACTGCAGGGAGATTTGTAAGAGACCTAAAAATCTCAGCCTAGTAACCCATTCTAGCTTCCCTCACCAGAAGTATGACCTGAGAAGTACCAGTCAGATGGTATCACTGTATCACTGTCATTCCATTGCTCATCGATTTGCTCGAGCGGGCACCAGGAACGTCTCCATGGTGAGACTTGTGTTACTGTTTTTGGCATATCGAATACGCCACGGGGAGCTTGCCAGGCTCTGCCGTGCGGGCGGGATACTCTTGGTAGCTTGCCGGGCTCTCCGAGAGGGGCAAAGGAATCGAACCCAGGTCGGCTGTGTGCAAGGCGAACGCCCTACCCGCTGCGCTAAGGTACTGGAAACAGTGAAAAGCAGTAGCAGACTGGCCCATGAGACAGATGAGAGGAAAGGAGACTCACAGATGCCTTTTATTTTCATCCATCCTCCTGTCTCTCTGGTCTCAGATGCCTGATGAGGGAGTGTAGGATGAGTGAACGAACACAGTGCGAGCAGCTAAATCAAAGCACATGTCTGAGGCTCATCGTGTCTCTCCCGGGTCCCCTTGCCCACACCTTTCTGTCTGCGTGTTTGGAGTGAAGAGGGCTGATGGCTCAGACAAAACTCCGGAGGAACCTCCCAGGAGCAGCAGAAAAACAAGTGATGCCCCCCACTTGCGTGACAGGCAGCCTGCTCGCCAGGCCTGGCCCCGCTTCCCCCGGTGGCTGGCCCTCACATGTCATGCCTGATTCACAGACGGCCGCGCTCAGGTTTAGCCAAAACTTTATTTCTCAATGTGCTGTCAACAATTGTATTATTTGAAACCTTTTTCTTTCCAAGAAGCCGATTGTGTTGGCTCAAGCGAGATGATTTCAGGGCCATGTGCAGCCAGGAAGGGTCAAGGGCTGGGCTCTCTCTGGCTAGCCACGCTGACCGAAGGGCTGCTGTGGAGCCAGGCAGCTCCAGGGTCCCCCCGTGGCTGGATCCAAACCCCGGGGAAACGGAATTTCAGAAGCTCTGACCCGACCCTTTGTTTCTTGATCGGCTTCTTCCTCATCAGCAAACAAAATCCATTGGCCTGCTGCACATGAGGTCAATTCATGTTTGTCCCCATGTTTTATTCTATGAAAGCATGGTGAGTTTCAAAGTCACTCATATTTGTCTAACAATAGTCCATCCCTGATCCTGCCGCCAGCGTCAGCATCCCCTCACCAGTGTAACCAGGGTCCCTCTCCTACTGTTTGCCCCTACAAGCCCCAGCCATTTCGACATGCACCTTTTCTGGTTGGTTATGAAAGTTCGGGTCTCGTGATTTCAGTGTTGATAATTCTGTGGTTTGGATATTTAGCTCTCTCTTTTTTTTTTTTTTTTTTTTTTGCCTTTTGGGTCACTCCCGGTGATGCACAGGGATTACTCATGACTCTGCACTCAGGAATTACTCCTGGCGGGAGTAATCCTGGGGGACCATATGGGATGTTGGGGATCAAACCCGGGTCGGCTGCGTGCAAGGCAAACACCCTACCCGCTGTGCTATGGCTCCAGCCCCTCTATCATTTCTTAACGCCAACAATGTACCTGAATCCCCTTGCCCCCTGCCTCCATTGCTTCTCATCTATCTCTTCTCCCCTTCCCCTTTACTCTATATCTTTCTTTCTCCTCCTAGAACTTTGAGGCCAAGGCTGATCTAGGCATCTCCCTCCACCCCCTTTAAACCATTGAATTTCTTCAGTCACTAATGGAGACTATGCGGCCAGTGGCCTCCCCTCCTTATGTCTGACCAACACCAAGAGTTAAGATACTGGTATTTTGGGGCTGGAGCGATAGCACAGTGGGTAGGGCGTTTGCCTTGCACTCGGCCAAACTGAGTTCAATTCTCAGCATCCCATAGGGTCCCCTGAGCACCGCCAGTGGTGATTCCTGAGTGCAGAGCCAGGAGTAACCCTTGTGCACCGCCAGGTGTGACCCAAAAAGAAAAAAAAAAGATACTGGTATTTTGAGTCTAGGATCACCCTGTCTTAGCTTCCAAATTCACTCCTAAAAGTTATTCCTGAGATCCAGCGAATGCACAACAGCTGCTGGCCCACTGAGTTATCTGCAAAGCACCGTCAGGGGTCTGCCTGCCTCCGCTATATGTTAAAACTGAAGCAGCATCTCTAGATTTTCCCAACAAATGTTTCCAAAGACATTACTTACAAGAGTGCTCTTCTGAGCCTCTGCCAGCTTCGTGGCGATGAAGTACTGAATTGGCGCCAGGAGAACAATGACTGCGGCCCCGACCAATGCGCTGGACCCCAGGAGGTTATAGAGCAGGATCACCCCCATGATGATCTAGGGAGGAAAGCACGGACAAAGGGGAATGAGTGTGAGTGTCAGTGCGTGCGTGCATGCGTGCGTGCGTGCGTGCGTGCGTGCGTGCGTGTGTGTGTGTGTGTACACACGCACAAGCACACATTGGAGGGTGTGGACGATTGCAAGAAGTAAAATCTTTTTTAGTGAAAATGTAGTACTTCCTCATTAGCATATTTGTTTATTTGGAAGTCAACTCAACTGTGACCGTTGGATTAGCCCGGGATTTATTTGGGGAAGGCTACGCAGTAGGAGCTTATTTTTAGTACGCTGATGCGTACAGCTGGTGTCAAACCAATTTACTGCAGGAGCTTGCCAGGGGCCTCATGATGCTTCAACTTCCAAAGCAGGCCTCAGAGTTTTAAAAGGACACGGCATTGACATTTTTCTTAGAAATGATGTCACCTCTCACACTCGTGGCTTCCCACCATATTCTTGAGGCGCGGTCACAGTTGCTTGAGGCAGGAAGGGCAGAAAGCAGAGCACAGAAATCTAATAAAGGTGGGTACGAAGGGCTGCTTTTTAGCTGCGAGGGAATCCACACTCCTGCGTTCCCCAAAGACCTCAGACATGACAGAAGGATAAGAAATCCAGATCTACTAAAATTGGGAAGGTGTTAAAGCTGGTTCCCCATCCAACCTCATTTCCTTTGAAAATGTAATTTTTTTAAGGCCCCCATCTCTTATCCACTATTTTCTTGTTCCTCTTTAAAAATCTGGGATCTGAGCTAGCTATCTTTTCACCCTGAAAACCGTTTTCCCCAGTAGCGGAGATGACTGTGTCGACTAGTGAATTCTAGACTTGAGTTGAAGCATGAACCATAATAAACTTCTTCCATTGTAACAGCTTTACCCTTGGTGATCTCCTGCATTACCTGAGATAAAGCATTACTTTGCTATGTCTTGATGATAACAGCTCAACTTTGGCTTTCTGGAGGCTGTGGCACACAGCATACCAATCAGCTCTTTGGAATTCAACCAAAAAGAAAATGTCCTGAAGACCACTGCGGATGCAAGTCAGAGCCAGTCTGGGGTCGTGGGTGTGATTTCAGTTCTACCAAGCAGGCAGCCACCTAGTGACCTGTGAACGTGCAGCTTGCTCAAAGTTGACAAGGGATATTTTACATCTTACTGTGTGCCAAACACTGTGCCCCAGAGACACTTTTACTTGACTTGGACTTTCATTAAAAAGAGCAAACAATAAATTTAAAGCTACCACATCTCCATATCATCTTTTGTATTTTATTTTATATTTTTTGGGGGGGTCACACCCAGCGATGCTCAGGGGTTACTCCTGACTTTGCACTCAGGAATTACTCCTGGCGGTGCTTGGGGGACCATATGGGATGCCAGGGATCGAACCAGGGTCGGCCGCGTGCAAGGCAAATGCCCTACCTGCTGTGCTATCGCTCCGGCCCCAACATCTTTTGTATTTTAAACACAGAAACATGGGGGCCAAGAGTTGGGTTGACTGGAACTATGGGTTCTGCTCTGCTTTTGGGGTGCATGCTCTGAGGTAATTAACACTGAACATCATGTAAGAGACAAAACTGAGTTCACGTACACCATTTTAAATCAGAAAGGACAAACATCCTGTCTTAACTGAAATTCTATTTTCCATAGAAAAAGCTAATTAGTGGTACTCCCTCAATGTTCCTTTCACCTGATAACGTTTAGCATTCTATAAGAGTATTAAAAGTACTAACGGACTAAAGTAGTCACTCCAGTTTTGAAATACTGTTAGTCTGCAGAAGTGAAAGGGGTCACACCCTGGTTCTGTGACTTATTTGAATTTGGACTGTGATTAGTTAATCACAGGGAATTAATTACTGAGCACCCACAACATACTGGGCACTGAACTAAATGTTTCCCAATATTTATTCATTTAATCTTTATCATTTCAGCAAACCTTAGAAGGAGGTACTATTATCATTCCCATTTTGCAGTTAAGAAAGCCAACATTTGATGGCACGAGCATAGAGAATAGAGCAAATATTTGAGCCTTCACAGTACAGTCCCAAACCCACTTTTTAACCGAGCATTTCTGGGCGTCAGCTCTCTGTACTAGAATGCGATCCAATGGGCCTGGGTATCAAAAGGGCATCAGAGCATTAACACTCATAAACTTTACTCTTTACATCAAATCTCTATGCCTTATTCCTCCTTTCCTCTGCACAGTGAGAAATGACTTGTGTGGCTTACCTGAACAGGCATAGCCCAGAGATTAGGGCACAGGAACAAGAACCACATGAGTTGATTTGTTTCTATGGCAACCAAGTTATTGATCTGTCCGAGGGTCATCTCACCCATGGACAAATTAGATGTAGAGAGTCTAAGGATTTTGTTGTATATCATGGCCTGCAAAATAAAAAATTAGAGATGTACTTAAAAATCTAAACATAATCTTCAACACAATTATCTTCATAAAATATGCCTAATTTTTTTTGAAAAGGGGATGCAAAAACCTATAATGAAATCTTCTTAAGTCAACCACTATTTTTATTTTAGCAAAGCTACTTTTACGCTCTCATTTAAATAGACTTTTTTTCTGGCAACATAAAAACATACATTCAACTTTAAGCATAAACTCTAGAACACAAAGAAAAAGATAAATGTGAGCTATAAAGGGGTTTTTGCATTATGTTATTATTACTATTTTTGCTCAAGGGCTACTCAAGCTCTGTGCTTAGAAGTGACTCCTGGTATGTGCTCTGCCCATTTATTATATTGTTGTCAAAGTTATTTTTAATTCAATAGGTTTATAACAAACGTGTGTTTGTTTTAATAAGTAAATCCCAGAAGGGATGATGCTGTAGTATCAAAGTGGAAAATGAAGTGAAAATGATAGGTGGCCTTTTCAAGAAAAGATCATTCACTGAGTGTACGTACCAGCAGAGCCCCTCGGAGATTAATGCCAGTCTCGATGGTGACGTAGTAGGAAGCCTGCAGAAATGTCCTTTGCAGGATGAGGGCCAGGAAGAGTAGAACTGCCAGCACATAAGCATTTTCAAGAAATTCCTTTGAGGAAAGGGTGTCTGCAGTCTTATCCCAAAAGAAAAAAAAGAAGAGCTGAACGCTATTTTTATTTTTCCAGAAAGTGGGCATACTGCTCACATTTATTAAACAACACGTGCTTTTTCTAATTTTAAAAACTCCTTATCTTTATAATGTAACAGTGGAATGATCTCTACAAAGAGTTTTGATTTTCTTAGAAATAAAATTAGTTCAATTCATAAAATCCTCAATAAAATAGCTAGAAATATTAAATTGGAGAACACAGGTATATTTTCATCTTAAAAAATCTGAATACATTTTCTACAAAGATAGTCTATCTAAATTAAATGTGAAACAGTGAAAGAAAACAGAAGTTGGGGCTGGAGCAATAGCACAGTGGGTATGGCATTTGTCTTGCATGTGACCGACCCAGGTTAGATTCCCAGCATCCCATATGGTCCCCTGAGCACCGCCAGGCGTGAGTGCAGAGCCAGGAGTGACCCCAAAAAGCAAAAAAAAAAAAAAAAAAGAAAATAGAAGTTATTTTAGATTCCTTATTACTAGCAGAAATTACAAAACTAACTAATCAAGCAATCAGGCCAATGGAACAAAAATATACTATCTGTAGACTTGTGACTTTAAAATTATTCTATCCAGTAAAATTCTGCTGATTTTCAGCCATCTTAATTTATGCTAAACAAATAAATTACACAATTTGGCACAAATTTGGACAAATCCTGAGTTTTCATACTTTCCACCTATAAAATTCTCTACTTTTAATTTCTTCTTCACTTATGGAAAGATGTGCTTTCCTCTTGAAAAAACACTTGTTTAGGATGAATAAGGGAGAAAGGACAGGAAGGTTTTTGGAAAGCTAGAGGGGCTTTTGGAAAGCTATATGTCTTACAGTTAGCAGGGATGGGTTAGAAAAGATATCCTGGGGGCATATCTGTTCACTTCAATCATGCCTGAGCAGTAAAGGACCCACGGATCTACACCGAGCTCTGCAAGCACCAGGTACCAACAGTTCACAGTTACTCTGCGGAGCTTCCAACCCAGGAAGTCAGACCATCTACCACAAACACAGGCTTCGTTATCAGCAACACTGAAGAGTGAGTCCAAGGGAGATACTGTGTTTGACTGCAAGGAGAGGCCCATTTAGGTAGGACAATCAGCATCTTGCTCTAAAGGCAGCCTGAGAGTCAGGCTTGGACTCGATGGATAGGGTAAGAGGCACAGGGAATCAGAATGAGGAACTAGCTAAGGGAAATGGACACAACCAGACTAAGTATCTACAAAACTAGGGAAATGAGTCACAGTTTAGACACTAGTCAATTCCCACTGAAGTCTCCTACATCAGGAAATTAAAGATTACACACGTTTAACAGCAAATACATAGTTTCTTAGGCCAGCGTGAGCCCAAGTAGTAAAATAACTTCTAATAAAAAAAATATCATACTGTGACTCTCCCTGGTTATTGTGTAACAGTGATGGTTTTTATTAGAGAAGAAGAAAGTTTATATGTATTACCAATCGCATCATTAGCAATATTGGTCACAGACCTCTAAAATAGTGACTCAGCCACCCTCCCAGACTGAGCACAAACATACTTTAATGGGGTGCCATAAAGATCAAAATAAATAATCAGTGTAAAATTTCTTAACATAGTTTCTGGCACAGGGTAGAAACTTATTAAATGTTTATAGCCTCTGAATCTGAGAAATAATTTTGTTGGCCAGGTCTATTTAATAAATACATAAACACATGATTTTCTCTACAAGAAAGATTATTGTTTTCTTTTTTTTTTTAAAAAAAAAAAAAGCATTTAGTCCTGTGTAAAGAGAGCTTATTTGAACTGCTCATAAAAGTGTGATAGAGGGCTGGACTGATAGCACAGCAGGTAGGGCATTTGCTTTGCACGCGGCCGACCCGGGTTCGATTCCCAGCTTCCCATATGGTCCCCTGAGCACCGCCAAGAGTAATTCCTAAGTGCAGAGCCAGGAATAACCCCTGTGTGTCGCCTGATGTGACCCAAAAAGCAAAAAAAAAAAAAAAAAAAGTGTAATAGAAAAAAAAATTGAGTATTGACATGAAAAATGTGAGTACAGACAATGAAATCTGCCAATAGCATCTTTCCTTTCACAAGCACAGGAACTTACTCCTGGAGATTTTGCCATGGTCTGAGTATCATTCACACGCTGAACTATTCCAGAGATGCAGAGAGGACCCGCAAACCCCAGCAAGTCAGCAAGGTAGCGGAATGTGCTGCTGAGAAGAATGGGTCGCCCAAAAGCTCTGTACATCGCAAGCCATATAGATGGAGTCGAATTGGGGTGGTCTGCTACTTTTTTCTGAAAGAAAGAAAAAAACAGATAAACCAAAATAAGAGAGTAGGAAATAACCTCAACAACTCTAAAAATTCATTCTTGTATTTTAAAATAAATATGAAGAGGTTCCTATAAATCCCTCTTCACATAGTACTTTAATTCTAAATCCTTGCAGGCTCGACAAAACTCTACTACTGGATATACGTTGATGCCACAGAATGAAGAATAACTGGGGCACATTTTCAAAGATTTTTCTCCTCGAGTTATTTTTAGTTGTCAAGAGATAACCCCCAAATCAAGTCTAGACTAAAGTCAAATTCCTTTGATTTGGAAAATATTTGTCTTCCATGAATATTACCCAATTACATCTCATGGAAATCATGGTAGGAAAGTTCAAAGGTGAAAGTTACTAAGAAGCTGGTTAACATATGATCATATCAATAGATGCAGAGAAAGCATTTGACAAGATCCAACATCCTTTCATGATGAAAACCCTCGCCAAAATGGGGTTTGGAGGAACTTTCCTCAAGATAGTCGAAGCCATCTATCACAAGCCTACGGCAAGCATTATTCTCAACGGGGAAAAACTAAGGGCCTTTCCTCTGAGATCGGGCACAAGACAAGGATGCCCACTCTCACCACTCCTCTTCAATATAGTACTGGAAGTACTTGCGATAGCTATTAGACAAGAAAAAGAGATTAAGGGCATCCAGATAGGAAGGGAAGAAATCAAACTCTCACTATTTGCAGACGACATGATACTATATCTAGAGAAGCCTAAAACCTCTACTAAGAAACTCTTAGAAACAATAGACTTATACAGTAAAGTTGCAGGCTACAAAATCAATACCCAAAAATCCATGGCCTTCATATATGCAAACAATGAGGCAGAGGAAAGGGACATGAAAAAAGCAATCCCATTCACAATCGTGCCCCAGAAAATCAGGTACCTCGGAATCAGCTTAACCAAGGAAGTAAAAGACCTTTACAAAGAAAACTACATAACGCTACTCCATGAAATCAAAGAGGACATGAGGAAATGGAAACATATACCCTGCTCGTGGATAGGGAGAATCAATGTTGTCAAAATGGCAATACTCCCTAAAGCATTATACAGATTCAATGCGATCCCTATAAGTATACCCATGACATTCTTCAAAGAAATGGATCAAGCAATCCTAAAATTCATATGGAATAACAAACGTCCAAGGATAGCTAAAACAATTCTTGGGAAAAAGATGATGGGAGGCATCACCATCCCCAACCTCAAACTTTACTACAAAGCAGTAACAATTAAAACAGCATGGTACTGGAACAAAGGCAGAGCCGTAGACCAATGGAACAGGGTGGAATATCCCTACACACAACCCCAAATGTATGACCATCTAATCTTTGATAAGGGAGCAAGAGATGTGAAGTGGAGCAAGGAAAGCCTCTTTAACAAATGGTGCTGGCACAACTGGACAACCACATGCAAAAAAATGGGTTTAGACCTTGACCTGACACCATGCACAAAAGTCAGATCAAAATGGATTAAAGACCTCAACATTAGACCACAAACCATAAGGTACACTGAAGACAAGGTCGGCGAAACCCTCCACGATATTGAAGATAAAGGTATCTTCAAACGTGACACGGAACTAAGCAATCTAGTAAAAACAGAGATCAACAAATGGGACTACATTAAACTAAAAAGCTTCTGCACCGCAAGAGATACAGTGACCAGAATCCAAAGACTATCCACAGAATGGGAAAGGATATTTACACAATACCCATCAGATAAGGGGTTGATATCAATGGTATATAAAGCACTGGTTGAACTCTACAAGAAGAAAACATCCAACCCCATCAAAAAATGGGGCGAAGAAATGAACAGAAACTTTACCAAGGAAGAAATACGAATGGCCAAAAGGCACATGAAAAAGTGCTCTGCATCACTAATCATCAGAGAGATGCAGATCAAAACAACTCTGAGATACCACCTCACACCACAGAGACTAGCACACATCCAAAAGAACAAAAGCAACCGCTGTTGGAGAGGATGTGGGGAGAAAGGGACCCTTCTTCACTGCTGGTGGGAATGCCGACTGGTTCAGCCCTTCTGGAAAACAATATGGACGACTCTCAAAAAATTAGATATTGAATTCCCATTTGACCCAGCAATACCACTGCTGGGAATATATCCCAGAGAGGCAAAAAAGTACAATCGAAATGGCATCTGCACATGTATGTTCATCGCAGCACTGTTTACAATAGCCAGAATCTGGAAAAAACCCGAATGCCCCAGAACGGATGACTGGTTGAGGAAACTTTGGTACATCTATACAATGGAATACTATGCAGCTGTTAGAAAAAAGGAGGTCAAGAATTTTGTAGTCAAGTGGATGGGCATGAAAAGTTTCATGCTGAGTGAAAGGAGTCAGAAGGAGAGAGACAGACATAGAAAGATTGCACTCATCTATGGTATATAGAATAACAGAGTGGGAGACTAACACCCAAGAACTGTAGAAATAAGTACCAGGAGGTTGACTCCATGGCTTCGAGGCTGGCCTCACGTTCCGGGGAAAGGTCAACTCAGAGAAGCGATCACCAACTACATTGTAGTCAAAGGCCATGTGGGGGAAGGGAGTTGCGGGCTGAATGAGGGCTAGAGACTGAGCACAGCGGCCACTCAACACCTTTATTGCAAACCACAACAGCTAATTAGAGAGAGAAAACAGAAGGGAATGCCTTGCCACAGTGGCAGGGTGGGGTGGGGGGGAGATGGGATTGGGGAGGGTGGGAGGGACACTGGGTTTACGGGTGGTGGAGAACGGGCACTGGTGAAGGGATGGGTTCCAAACTTTGTATGAGGGAAGTATAAGCACAAAAGTGTATAAATCTGTAACTGTACCCTCACGGTGATTCTCTAATTAAAAATAAATAAATTTTTAAAAAAAAATAAATAAAAATAAAAATAAAAATAAATTATGGGAAAAAAAAAAAAAAAGAAGCTGGTTAAGATTTCTGATCACATCATTGTGTGACTGTAACCCAAACATGAAAGCTTGTTACTATCTCACGGTGATTCAATGAAATTTAAATAAATAAATAAATAAATAAGAAAAAAAAAAAGATTTCTGATCACAAAAGATTGGCCAGTCAAATCCTTAAGCTAAACAGAAAAGATCATCTCAATTTCAAAGAATTTCTCCTCTGTGTATTTTTTTATGGGAAGGTTGAAGGATTTGGGGTGTTGAGGGAAGCACCCCCAGCTCTGTGGTGAGGGATCACTTCTGGCAGGGCTCAGGGGACCAGACGCAGTACCCAGGCAAGCATCTACCCTCTGTTCTCTCTCTGTGTCCCGTCCTCGGGGTATTGATCCCCATGAATGGTAGACAATACTTCTCAACGTTACTTTAGACTTGTGTTTCCTACTTACTCAAAGAAATGAAGAGTGATATATACACGCAATACATACCATGACTTTACACATTTACAGTTACATATTGGAAAGATTTTAAGACAAAAATAACCGCAATTAACTCTTGGGAAAAGGTGGAAAACATTGTTTTCATAGTGACAACAGAGTCAGTTCAATGCAATAGACTTGCATTGTGTTTTATGTCCAACTTCCTATTAGATAAATAATTAGATTATTCTTGAAACTTAATTTCTGTCTTTATTTACATCTGTGTTTGGGGACACACCCATCTGTGTTCAGGACTTACTCCTCGCTCTTTGCTCAGAAATCACTTCTGGCAGGACTTGGGGGATCAAACCTAGTGCATGCAAGGCAAGCACCCTACCTGCTGTACTATCTCTACAGCCCCTTTATTTAAACTTAACATTCAAAAAAATTTTAAAAAACATTTATTAAACTTTATTTATAAAAGACATTAACAAACCAAGTTCAAGCTACTCTTCTATAATCGTAGCATACTAAAGCTAGACTATAGATTGCTAAAATATTAGTATTTACTGAAGGAAAGAAGTTTTTCACGATTGTGCAATACTTTTCCCAGAGGCCAAACTGGAGAGATGACTCAGGTTCATTTTTAAGTAACTGTTTCCTGTAACATCAATTTAATAATGTACTCTTTTGATACAGAACAGAGGTAGTTTTCATCATGGATTGTAATAGCTTTGTTGATCATGATTTAGAAGAGTCAAAGCTCTTTCTGATTCACCATGCCAGCGTCCCTCTCATTGATGGCAGTGATGCCTCGCTAATCAAGTAGGCTTCTCATTTGAAAGATAAAGTCCAAATTTTGATAAATTTCTTAATGTTGGTTTAATGGAGATGATCTATTTTTCTTAATACTAGTACAACTGACAGTATGCTTGAAAAACACTTAATAACAAAGCTCAATGAATTAACCCTTTCATATGGTAATAAGGATTAGACATAGACGATCAAGTGAGCTTAATTATTACTCTCCAACTGGTTCCAAATATGGAACAATGCTCTCCCTATGCCTCTTCATGAACTGACTGCAAAAGAAACACAACCCAAGTATATTTTACTGTTTTTTTCAGTATATTCTCAAAAATCCAACTGACAAGGCACAAAATTACTGCATAAAACAGAGTCTATTCTTCCTGAACCAGTGATCACTGTGCTCAGTGCCTTTCTATTTAACAGGTCATACTCTATAATTGTGGACGTTAAAAATAGAAAATTACCTTTTGTTCTTCATATGCCTCTTTCAGGCAAACATAATTGGTGACTGCTCTCATTGCTATTGGTAGTTTTCCAATTGCCTTCAGATCAATAGGCTTCTTGTGAGCAGATATGATAAGTGTGTTCATCCACCAATATGTTGCTTTCGACAATAAGTTTACAAATGGTTGAAGGAATCGTACGCCCAGGTCCTGGAGATCTTCTGGAGGTTTTACTTTCTGAGGCTTCGTGAAGAATACATATCTCTGTGGCAAGAAAAATTCCACAGAGTAACAAGCAACCCAATTCTCTCCACATATTAAAGACAAAGTTTTCTATACTTGAATATCTGAATGTGACACTTCTGTTTTTATTTACTTATTTATTTGGGGGTTTTGGCCACACCCAGCAGTGCTTAGGGCTTACTCCTGGCTCTGCACTCAAGGATCACTCCTTGTGGCTCAGGGAACCATATAGGGTGCTGGGGATCAGATATGGGTTGGTTGCATGCAAGGCAAGCACTCTAACCACTGTACTATCTCTCTGGCCTTCACGCATTTTATTTTAATACCTCCTTCTATACCTTTCTAAAATATTCTTCGAAATAACTTTCTTTTGATACAATGACATTAACTAATATCTGAATTTCACATTTTGCTCTAGGGATCAACTCATAAAAGGTAATTTTTTAAAAGCTATTTTTAAGAGCTATTGCTGGTAATCAATATTTTATATCTGTAATAAAACCAACTCAAAAAAGATTTTACATTTTTACATTTTCTAGCTTTTGAAAATGTGCTATCAACACTGAAACTGACTGTCAATTTGTGGTCTGGTTAAATCGTGTCTTCTCCACTAATCTCTGCAACAGGGACCTTGCCATTCAGAATAAATTCAAAGGGCTTCATAAAAAACACAGAGAGAAAAGTATGTCATTATTATGTCACACATCAGAACTGGAAACACTACGTGCAAGATATCTGTAATCATAGACCAGGTATAAAATTATTTCATACGAACTGTAAATGGAACAATGTATTTGGTACACCAGGCACTGGATAGTTATGAATGAATCAACAACATCTAGGGTCATATGGAGATATATGGATCATTAGTTGTAGGATTACGTAGCCTCTGGTAGTTTAGGTTTATTGGGTTACTCCCCTTATGGTGCTCCCATTCCTCTGTGTTTATTTGTAATTTCTTTCTTAGTGTTCCCTTGACTTGCAAATATTGTTTTTCTCTTCTCTTTGAGTCCTTTGCATAGTTTATTCAGAACCATATCCTTTTTGTATGGACACAGGAAGACTTAGCCTATGCTTTTGTAACCTGGGAGTTATTTGACTCTACATGATATTTTCCTCCTGGGCATCTGTTCTCTCAACCTAAACCTCAGCTGCCCTTACTTCCTAGCACCCCCAAAAGCAGGGTCCCGCCGAGGGATGAGACGGACCCAGGGCAAGCGGTGAGTTGTGTGCTACCCTGGCATCGAGATGGGCCTGGCCAAAGTGCCTAATGCTTAACTATAAATTAAGAGCTTGATCATGGACAAATGCTGTCATGATCCAAACAGTGATAACTAGATTCGGACACTGCTAGGGTGAGGAGTGATTAATCTGGCCTGAGTGCTGTAGTCTGAGTTTGTGGCAAGATGTTGCCAGGAGAGCTGCCTAGCAAGCCTCAATGTATCCCTTGCTATGTCCATACAAAAATAACTAGTATTAAGATGTTAGTAAGTGTTTGGACTAAGGAAAGGAAAAAAACCTTAAGAGTCAGGAAGGGCTTTGGAATGCCCTGCCCTCAGGAAGGGCTTTCTTATGTTGATTTTGTTACCTGGCTGGGTGTAGCCTAGAGGGCAAGGTGGGAAAGAGAAGAGGAAGAGAGACTAGAGAAGGGAGAGGGCTGGAGCAGATCAGAGAGAGGCCGGAGCTGGGAGTGCAGGAGATGAGAAAGATGGAAGATTGAATAAACGGTAACTAATCAGCAACCAGCTTGGTCCTTGTTCTTCCCTTGCTGGTCCTTGGCCAACGGCCGTCCCCACCCAGCCCATACACAGCGGTTCCAGAGCACAGAACGCGGGCGGTGAGACAGAGCCGCCCAGAGAGCCCGAGAGTGCGCATGCCCGTCGGTGAGCTTTAGTTTTTTACAATTAATGGTTTGATTTTATATTATACACATGGATGATAGACAGCTGGCTATGTCAATCATTTTGAATTGTTACTATGAACTCTTAGAGACTTACTCTGACCCGAATGACATTGATCTCCACGGCCATCAGGAGTCCGTTCAGGATGACCATCATACCAGTGATGCAGAAACGCAGGTTTGATATGTCCCAACCTGACTGCCAATACTTGACCAGCTTTATGGTTTTGGTAATAAAGGCCATCACCCAATATAGAAACAGCGCTGGAGAAAAGGAGAAACATATTTATTCCCTGATTTTTTTAAACTTCACTTAAAATTTCAATATAATGATAATGGTTTCAATTGCAAAGACATTTATTTAATATTCTATTTCTGGTTCATTTTCATTGCTAAGAGATTAACACCTAAGCTCTCTTGCATGTTGGAACATTGAGTTGAAGGCCTGCTGATGGCTTCAGGTTCGAAGTTTCCATTATAATCCCATGGGAAAGACAGACAGATATCAATGATCTGAAAACCAGATTCTGTACATTCTGGAGGACTTAAGAGTCCATTTGTAAATAGTAAACTTGACTTTAGCTTCCAATTTCACTTTTAAAGATGCCCTGATTTCATGGAGAATTTGCAAGTGATTGTCAGTTTCTTCTGCTCAAGAGTGTCTCACAACTTTCAGAGGCTTATGCTGTGATCCAGAATGACTATGAAATATTAGATTTGTCTGACGTATCATTCAAAGCAAAAGAGGGACTCTTCTCACCCAGATGGTTGGAAACATTTGAAAACACTTGAAATACGTCACCAGAGCAGATATAAATACTGTGAATACAATTTGAGCTACTTGATATTCATAGGACATCTAATGTAAAAATATAAACAATATTTTCAGAATATACTTTCTAATTAATTATACATTGTCCTAGTACAGACTATACACTCAATCAAAACACAGGTGGCAATTACCAGTTTGAAATAATAGATATTAGGGGTGAGGAGAACTAGCTGAATGGGCTGGAATGTGGGGGTTCCAGTTTGATCCCTTCCCTACATCTTCCCTAAGTATTGCTGAAAATAATTCCTCAGCATTTCCGGGTTTGAGTCCCCAAATTGATAAATGTGTAAATTTTATAACAGATATTGGGGGGCAAAGTGAAATAAGGAGGTGTCACCTCCCTTGCATGCAGCCATATTACCATTAGTAATTAAACCAAACCTTTTCTTATATGCTATTGTTTTTGTCATAACCTATAGGAAATTTCAAAGTTGTTCTTTTCATCTTTGTACAAAGGTGTCTATGATATATCTCCCTGACACTTGATACCAAACAGCTCGTAATCAAGATAATGCAGGATTTGACAAACCTTATAAATGAACATTTAACCCCTCCTGCTTTTAATTTTATTAAATTGTTTTTGCCAGATCATATAAGGTGACATAATACAGCATTAAGTACTCCGTACCTTTTCATCCTAATATCCTTCAGCCATGCAAATAAAACCATATGAGTGTTTTATGGCTATTTTACTGATTTCTATATGAGCAGACAATATGATTTTCATCCGTGATCATTCAGGTGGCATCTATGAATTGCAGTTAGAAAACTGCAAGCACCATGTACATGCACATATCTAACTAGAAATTTCTAAAAAATTCACAGACCCCCACAGCTCATTTAAGATGCAATTTCTCCCCTTCCACCTCAGTTCTTTGCAAAAGTGTGCACCGGGAGATGCAAGGATGAGGCCTTAGAAGAAGACTGACAATAATACTGAGATGAGGGCTCAGCCTCAGGCAGAGACCCAGGCCCAGGGGCAGGAGAAGATACAAAGAGAACGCTGCTTAGGGGTGTGCAGGGAAAGTGGTTGAGGCCCCCAGACATCAGGAACTGACTTCAATGAAGCAAGTCTGATGCCTAGATGGGCGTTCCCACCATGCCTCAGCAGCAATTCTGGAAGGTTCTCATTTCCCGGGCATCCACAAAGACTTATAACTTGGCAGCTACTTCCCTACAGAAACGCAGAACTGGGTGAGGTGCGGAGCACAGTGCAAGGGCTCCCACACGCCAACCATCACGTGGGCCTCTCCTCCCAGACGCCCCAGCAGACAGAGGGGTCCCCAACCTGGACTCCCCTCCCCGAGCCTTCCCTTCCTCCCGCATGCAGCCGGAGCTACAGAAAAAATGCAGCTGCAGCTCCCCCAGAACCACGGGGAGCCAGCTGTTGGCCGGGCGGAGACACGGGGTCAAACTCACCCAAGAGCAACTTCGGGAAGTTGGAGGTCTCGATGTTATGGTAATACACGATGGACGTGGTGGTGGCCACAAAGCCCATCACGGCCGGCATGAAGAGGTGCAGATGCCTGGACTCCCGGCGCCTGGGGAGAGGACGAGAAATCAGGCACCCAAAGGAGGGCGCGGGGGCATCACTGTGGCCTCCTGCCTGCCAGGCCAGGTGGAATGATCCCCTCCTCACGATACAGGGAAGCCGGTGCTGCTAAGTCAACAGCCCGGACCAGCCACCCACCCAGCGGAAACTCTGGTCTTGGGGCATTTCCTGTTCTCATTCATTCAGTCAACACGAGTGCGTGAAGGCTTCAGACACTGTCTTAGACTCCGGGATGCGAGGTGGCGTGATGTCTGTGGGGATGAAGTCTGGAGTCCCCAGGGCACAGGAATTGTGCATGGAAAACTGGAACCCGGAATGCAGATGGTCTGTGAAGTCTGATTTCTAAAGGGAGATCGGAAGGAACTGCATACCCAGGGGCCAAAGGAAGGAACTGCATACCTAGTGGCCAAAGGAAGGAACTGCATATCCAGGGGCTAAAGGAAGGAACTGCATCCCCAGGGGCCAAAGGAAGGAACTGCATCCCCAGGGGCCAAAGGAAGGAACTGCATCCCCAGGGGCCAAAGGAAGGAACTGCATACTCAGGGGCCAAAGACAGAGACATTGGCAGTGGGGAGCAGGTAACGCATTGCAAACAGCGCACTATGTTCACACAAAGATAGAGCTCTGTTCTGTGGTCAGTGAAAAGAGTCAGGGGGCAAAAAAAATAGGATCGGACTCGATGTGTGGGACACGCCACCCTCAATTCCACCAGAGAAAAACCCTTCCATTGTTCTCAATGCTGAAACACATCAAGCGCAAGTTATAAACAAAACAGAGCAGTTCAAGCCCGGGAAGAGATTGCCATGGAGGAAATTCAGTTCTGAAAAGGAATGGTTGACAACGGGAACCCAATGATCACCAGAGGAAAGAACGAGGCTGTCTCCAGGCGGTAGCTGGCCGGTGAGACCTTGTCATTGTTCACAGCCTGCCTGCATGGTCTAAAGGGGAGGGTGGGCTCAGAAAAACGTCTTCATGTAGAGACTAAAGACGGACTGGCCTCTTGGCAAGGGGCTGGTGGTGAAATTGAGGCTCCTGCATGCCCTGTCAGTGTCTGAGAAATGCAGGTGTCATATGTAGATCAGGATTCCTGGTAAAGCTGTTTGCAGAAAAGACTCAAAGCGGGGAGAGGAAGAAGCCTTTAGCTAAACGCTAAAGTGGGGATAAGACCAAGTGGGTATTTCTGCTTTGCTTGAGGATTCCTGCTGCTTCCCCCCCCTTTTTATTTTTAATCAAATTGTACCCATTTGTTTTCAAAAGTAGGAGCTTGGCACACTGAGATCAAATGATGTTACCCAAGTTGAAATGATTGGATTTTGAAACAGGCTATCAAAACTTCCATTTATTAATAATGTACTATAGTCAAGACTGTATAGGTCTTCCTTCCCTACTGGAGTTTCAGGTTTTTTAACAGGATTAAAGAATTAAACTGACATAAATTAAGACATTAATAGAAGAAAGCATACAAATTATGCAAATAGCTTATGACACTGGAGCCCTCATAAAGAAACAAAAAACGTAAAAAATTATGAAACCAAAAGGTTACTGGATTGAATAAAGATAACTGGAAATTTGCCTAAGCTAGCATAGGGGCTAAAGTAGCTATGAAATTGCTTTCCAATCTGGAATTTCCTGCCTCCCAACTTGGGGTGTTTAATTTTTCTTTAAACTGTTTGTGCCTCTCTCCTTTGTTTTTTTTCTTTTTGGGTCACACCCGGCATTGCACAGGGGTTACTCCTGGCTCATGCACTCAGGAATTACCCCTGGCGGTGCTTGAGGGGGACCATATGGGATGCTGGGAATCGAACCTAGGTCGGCTGCGTGCAAGGCAAACACCCTGCCCGCTGTGCTATCACTCCAGCTCCTCTCCTTTTTTTCTAAGTTCCTTTATTTTTTATTTTATAAAGTAGTTCACAATATTTTATTGCATTTATATTCGAATACCAATCCCACCTCCATTACACCTTCCCACCACCATATTTCGGATGTTTCCATCCTGAACCCAACCCCCGCCCCAACATCCTGACAATGATGAGACAAGTCTGCTATGAGAATGTTCTCATCACTATCAGTTCAAGCTGTTCTAAGTTCAGCTGAATGCATGCATCAGTCATGTGTCTGGAACAGGTTCATCTGCGCCAACCTGGTGTCCAGCTTTTAGGAACTAGCAGGCTAACATGACACACTCTTCGGCATAAACATAGAAACATGTCGGATTAGCCCGTGTATTGGAGGAATAAAGAAAACGAAGACTTTGTTTTTGACTTTGTTTGACAAAGATTGACGTTGTTTCTATAATCTGGTGCAAATACACACTAAGAAGTTTTAGACATTAAATCTTCCCGAGGCTTGGAGGCCTTGGATATCTCAGTCTGATTTTTATTTTTATCAAAAACTAAGACATGCACAGAAATGCAGAGCACTGTTATAAAATATTACAAAATAGTTGGCCCAGGACAAAAGCATAGAAGTTTCATTTCTTTTTAATTGCAGCAGAAAAATATAAACAGATGTCAGGGAGGTTCTTAGTAGATAAGAGGAAAATTAGTTTGGAGCTTTCTCTGTAAAAACTGTGAGGATCTTTTCATGTCAACTCTTCAGTGAACGCTATACTAGTTAGCATAATTTCATCACCAAACTATTTATTGAGTTTCTCTTGTTACTACATGATAAAAGCATTCCCCCCAACACTCGTGTTCAAGCTTACAAATAGAATTCATCATAGTACAACTTCACAGTACAAACTTCTTTTATAAAAGGGAAAAGATTCTTTCAAAAGTAGGAGTTTTATAATTATTTGTTTGGTTTTGTTTTGAGGCCCCACCTGGCTGTGCACAGGGCTTACTCCTGGTGGTGCTCGGGGAAACGCGGAATGCCAGGGAGAGAACACAGGCCAGACATGAGCAAGGCCAGCATTCCACCATAGGCTGTACTATCTCCCCAGCCCTTCGCCAATCATTTTTAAAAACAATTTTGTATTTGTTTCAATTTGTGGCTCAATGATCACTGGTTCTTAAGCTTCTTCAGTGCCTACATTACCTATCTTTGCTTACTCACAAAATAAAAATACGCAAAAACTGGCTGTACATTTCTCTAAAGTATGGAGGTATTGGACTGGAGCAATAGCACAGCGGGAAGGACGTTTGCCTTGCACGTGGCCAACCCAGGTTCAATTCCTCCATCCCTATCGGAGAGCCCAGGAAGCTACCGAGAGTATCCTGCCTGCATGGCAGAGCCTGGCAAGCTGTGCATGGAGTATTCGATATGCCAAAGACAGTAACAACAAGTCTCACCATGGAAACATTACTGGTGCCCACTCTAGCAAATCGATGAACAACGGGACAACAGTGCTACGGTGCTATGTAGCTATTAGAGTAGAATGTCAACCCACCAACCCTGCCTTGACAAGTACATCAATTTTGCAAGGTAAGGTAAATAA
Source organism: Sorex araneus (assembly GCF_027595985.1). Classification (NCBI taxonomy): domain Eukaryota; kingdom Metazoa; phylum Chordata; class Mammalia; order Eulipotyphla; family Soricidae; genus Sorex; species Sorex araneus. Next base: position 61,192,942 of record NC_073311.1, read on the forward strand.
ACAATGGTGTGTTCATCACACTGTCACTGTCACTGTTAATCCGTTGCTCATCGATTTGTTCGAGCGGGCACCTGTAATGTCTCCATTGTGAGACTTATTGTTACTGTTTTTGGCATATCAAATATGCCACGGGTAGCCTGCCAGGCTCTGCCATGTGGACAAGATATTCTCGGTAGCTTGCCAGGCTCTTCAAGAGGGGCAGAGGAATCAAACCTGGGTCGGCCGCGTGCAAGGCAAATGCCCTACCGCTGTGCTATCGCTCCAACCTGGTGTATTTTAAATGGAGAAAATTCTTCAAGGGATGAACAGATGAGGGAGTAAAGAAATAGAAAATCTCAGAGATCTAAACTTTTGTTATCAGAGAAATTGTGGAGTATCCCAAAACTACAAACAAAAAACATGATCATGATAAAATAGGTGAGAGCAAGTATTCCTAATAAGGAATGACCAGAAAGTTAAGTCCTATTTTGTAAGCTCCTGGCCTCTACCCATATAAATGTACCCACTGGTACGCAAATGCATCAACTAGATCAGGTCACTTACGAATCTGAGACGATGCCTTCTGCTATCTCACACACATGCACGAACAGAAGAGCAAAAGTAAGGATCCATCTCAGGTTATGTCCAGGAAAATGGAGCCATGTGTTATGATGAATTTGGACTTTTGAGCTTTGGCTTCCCCACCCTAAGAAAGAGAAAAGAGATACAGGGTAATGCAAAAATTATTTTACACTGTGATATGTTCGGGGAGAAGGGGTTCTTATGACATAGTACTCTTATGATTGGTGCTTTCTAGAAGAGCTGTGGAAATCTTTGCCTATGTTCATCGTTCAATAAATTGTTAAATATTAACAATTTCAGAGTCAGAGATGTGACTCAAATAGAGGAACCCATGCTGTACATGTGAGAGACCCTTCCACCAGGTTACATATACACACACACTCGCATACACACACACTCGCATATACACACACATACACTCTCTCTCTCCCTTCCTCTCTCTCTCTCTCTCTCCCTCTCTCTCTCTCTCTCTCTCACACACACACACACACACACACACACACACACACACTCAGACCACGTGGTCTCCAGAACTGCTGGGAGTAGCCTCACAACAATAAAGACTAGGTTTTTTTCAATTAATTTTTTTTTTTTTTTTTTTTTTTTTTTTTTGCTTTTTGGGTCACACCCGGTGATGCACAGGGGTCACTCCTGGCTCATGCACTCAGGAATCACCCCTGGCGGTGCTCAGGGGACCATATGGGATGCTGGGATTCGAACCCGGGTCGGCCGCGTGCAAGGCAAACGCCCTACCCGCTGTGCTATCACTCCAGCCCCTTTTTCAATTAATTTTACACAATGGTATAGGTTAACACATTAACAATTATAACATTGCTTAAAAAAATCAACTCTGAGAGGTTAACACATTAACAATTATAACAGTGCTTAAAAAAAAACAACTCTGAGGGAAATATGGCAATTTCATACAAATCACAGCTCTTAATGACTTGTTTTTAAGGCCTGAGCATAGCCAGGTGTGGCCTCAAAACAAAACCAAGCAAATGTTTCTAACTTCTTTTTTAAAAGTTGATTTTAATTTAAAATCATAGTTATATGGATAAGTTCTCCCATTATGCTAACTTAGCCTGTTTGTTGCTACCTTGCTGTGCATCTTTAAGTGCCACCTATGAGAGAGAGCTTTCTGTATCGATCCCTTTCTTTCTTCTGACTGACTTCACTCAGCACAGTATCCTCTAGTTCCATCGGTGTTGCTGCAAATTCCATGATTTTATTTTTCAGAGCTATATAGTTTTCCATTATGCATATATACTTCTTCATCCATTCATCTATAGATGGGTATATTAGTTGTTTCCACATCTTGATTATTATAACAAGTGTGTCAGTGAACAGACGTATGCATATAGAATGTATCCACACAATTGAGTTAGGGGGGGTCCAAAGGGAGGGGTGCTGGGATCCTTGGGAAAAGAAGGTGGGTACACTGATAATGGGTGTGTGGTTGTAATTATGTGCATGAGAAACCACTACTAACATTATTATAAATCACAGGATCTCAATCAATGATTTTTTAAAAATTATTGGATGCCATAGCAGAAATTATACAATAGCAGATAAGGCGTTTGGCTTACACACAGCCAATACAGGCGCTTTCAACATAAATAGTGATGTTTTCACAAATAAAACTAATTTTGATGATTTATGAGCTTCCCAGAAAGCTCTGAAACAATGTAGGTTCTCATTTGCTTACATTGATGACAATTTGAAAAATATATCCTAGTAAAAGTTAAATGATTTCTCCTTAAGATTATCAGCCAAGGGGCTGGAGCACAGCGTGTAGGGCATTTGCGTTCAATTCCCAGCATCCCAGGTGGTCCCCTGAGCACCGCCGGGGGTAATTCCTGAGTGCAGAGCCAGCAGTGACCCCTGAGCATTGCCAAGTGTGACTCCCCAAAAAAAAAAAAAAAACCCACAAACTATCAGCCAAATAATGTCAGTTCGTATAGTATGCTAGGGAAGGATTTCCAGCTTTTGTCACATCTTGTCACCTCTTAATTTTTCTTAGTTATTTTTCCCCTTTATCGTGAAGACGCTTTAAAGATTTTTGTGCTTGAGATATTGCAGAAAATAATTTTTGCAAAAGATATTGATTCATGTGTTATTGTTCCTGAATGAACATTGGAAGATTAGTCACATTAAGCACACGTTTAGAACTTATGATTAAAATTCTTGCAGTCAAGCACCATATCTCTTTTTTGTCACGTTATAATTTCCCTTATATCTAATGCTTCTTTGAAGCTTATTTATGATCTCTCAATAACTCCGGAGCCATTAAAACAAAAAACACCATTTCCATGCCAGTGCCTCTCATTCATATACCAGCACCCTCTGATCTTTGAAAGTTTGAGTCACACTGAAAGTTTGAGTTGCACTGCCACTAACTATGAAAGTTCTACACTAGTTTACAAAAGAAATTCAAAATGAAGTTTCAAGTTTACAACAAAAAGCAAAAATAGCAGCAGCTGTTTAAGAGACGGAGGCTCCCAAGGAGCTTGGTGACCCAGGCGGACCCTTCCCAGAACTGGCTTGGTACACAGACGCATTTATCACTCCTGCTTTTATTCCTTGTCAATGTGATCTTAGGATTCATGAGTGATTTGGTATGGATTGGCGAGTTATTTGGGGAATCTGGGAATGCCAAAAAAAATATTCGCTTTATACCGTTTGACTTCTGAAATGTTTCATTGGAACCCTCTGCACTGGGAGAGCGGGGACAGCCTGCACCCTTTGTCCGTCCTGCTCCAGCCCAGGGGTGCAAACAGTACTCTGGTCGTGATTATTCCCAAGAAGCTAATCAGACGACAGAATGTGAATTATCAGTAGTAGAATTAGAATCACACGAATAACTGATGTCCCTCTATGCAGCCATTGTATAAATTTAAAATCGGCACTTGTTTAAGACAGATAGCTCTGTGCCAGGTATGATGTAGGCCTCTGCATGATACATCAATTATTTTATCATTTTTTTTTTTTTGCTTTTTGGGTCACACCCGGCGATGCACAGGGGTTACTCCTGGCTCTGCACTCAGGAATTACTCCTGGCAGTGCTCGGGGGACCATATGGGATGCTGGGTATCGAACCCGGGTCGGCCGAGTGCAAGGCAAACGCCCTACCCGCTGTGCTATCGCTCCAGCCCCTTTATCATTTTTAGAAAACCAGAGATATAGTCGCCTCTCAATGTTTGGGGGGAGTATAGTGCAGAACACATCCAGTAGTGATGGGGGCCATTCCCAGCTCTGTGTCGGGAAGGGGAGTTCTTGTGGTATTTGCAAATTATGTGATGCTCAGGCTAGAACCAGAGTTAGCTGTAAGCAAGGTAATCACCTTGACTCTTATTCAATTTCTCCATCCCATCATTGCTAAATAAATAAATGATGGTATGTTATTTTTAAAGCTTAAATGAAGGCAAATTATTATGCCAAAATTATGCTTTCTCTTTATTTTATCTTTATGGTTGAAAGTTTAATATAATCATTTTCTTCTTTATTTAAACTATTTTTATGTTGCATTTTTTTTCAGATTTCATTATTGAATCACTGTGAGACTGAGCTTTACAAAGCTGTTCATGATGAGGTTTCAGTCACACAGTGTTCCAACACCCATCTTTCCACCAGTGTACATTTCCCAGCACCAGTGTCCCCAGTTTCCCTCCCATCAACGCTCCCCTACCTGCCCCGGCCCAGCCTACCTCGATGGCAGGCATTTTTCTTCTCTTTCACTCTCTCTCTTTCTCTCCCTCTCTCCCTCTTTCTATCTCTTTCTCTTTTTCTCTCTCTCTCTCCTAAGCACTGTGATTTACAATAATATTAATGGTATTAATGACAGGGTTTCATGCATACCTGTTCCAACACCACAATTTGGACGGGTTGTTTGGTTTGGCTTGGGTTTGGTTTTTGGCCACTCCCAGTGGTGCACAGGACTTACTCTCGGCTCTACACTCAGGAATCATTTCTGCTGGTGCTCTGGAGCCCAAACGGGTACCGGGTATTGAACTCAGGTCAGCCATATGCAAGGCAAGTGCCCAAGCTGCTGTGGCCCCATTCCATTTCTTATGATGAGTAATGACAAGTTTAACCCTCATTTAGTACCTCACCACTTGTATACATGGCAATATTTCATAGTTTTGAAATGTTAAAATCTTGGTTCTAAAATCATGTTCACATGGTCTGAATAACTGAATTTTCAATATATATAACCTACAAAATAATAGAAGAGCTCTATCATTAATTCCTTTTTTTTGCATATATACTTTGTCCCTGAAATATCCCTATCACCATATTTAAGTTGCATACTCAGTATCCCTGGATTTTTGCCTTTATTTCTCTTGATTTTGACAAATCCATCTAAACATCAATGCCAGTGGCTTCTAGCCCAGCCAGTGTTTTACCCACTTTTTCATTCTCTTCACCAAGTAGTACCAAGCAAACGCTCAATAAATCCTTCCAATATCGCTCACAGAAAAACTTCTTGAAAATAACTATTACTACATGAAGTCCACTTATAAGAAGGCAAATTAGTTCTATTTCTGCTCATAGAAAATCATGTCCCAGGAATATAAATAATAGGGAATGGAGCAATAGTACAGCGGGTAGGGTGTTTGCCTTGCACACGGCCAACCCAGGTTCAATCCCTGGCATCCCATATGGTTCCCCGAGCACCACCAGGAGTCATTCCTGAGTGCATGAGCCAGGAGTAACCCCTAAGCATCACCATGTGTGACCCAAAAGCAAAAAAAATTAATAATTGCAAACCACAAATACTGGTTCTTTTCTGACATGTATAGATCAGTCCTCATGTTGGAGAAATTAAGTCACATTATACCAAGTCTCAACTGTTCATAAATTTTTAAATAAACTTTCAGTGGAAGGGGGGAAGGACAACAGAATTACTTACCAATGAACAGTATTGGAAATGTGATAAAGAGTAGGAAGACATGGGGGACCAGGTTGAGTGCATCCACGAAGCAAGGGTTTTGCAACACGCCCTGGGAGATGTTGTAGGAAGAAGCTTCACTGCCACAGAAGGAAAGGCTCATTCTTCTTTCTCTGGTTTAGTCTTGAAAAAGGGAAAGAGAAGACACCTTGTTATTAAATTATCTTCTGCAAACTTATAGTCACAAAGGTATGCACTGTCTGTTTGTAGCACTGTCGTCCCATTGTTCATCGATTTGCTCGAGCGGGCAGCAGTAACGTCTCCATCATGAGACCTGTTGTTACTGTTATTGGCATATTGATTACGCCACAGGTAGCTTGCCAGGCTCTACTATGCAGGCAGGATACTCGGTAGCTTGCCGGGTTCTCCAAGAGGGATGGAGGAATCAAACCTGGGTCGGCTGCATGCAAGGCAAATGCCCTACCCGATGTCAAAAAATAAACTTGCTAATTTTCACAGTTGAGAATACAGGAAACTCCATGCCAAAGTTATTTGAGTTTCTAATGAAGGTTTTCTACATTCTTTTTGTTTTGATTTTTTTTGTGTGGTTTTGTTTGGGGCCATGCTTGACAGTGCTCAGGGGTTACTTTGGACTCTGCACTCAGGAATTACTCTTGGCAGTGCTCGGAAGACCATTTGGGAGGCCAAGAATTGAACCTGGGTCAGCTGCGTGTTAAGCACCCTAACGACTGCACTATTGCTCCAGCTGCAGGATTCTGTACATTGTAAAGGTACATTTATACATTTGAATTGACGTCTCAATAGTCACAGGTTTATTTTTTAAGAAAAAAGTTTTAATTTGTAAAGTACATAATAATACCCATCAATAGTGGTATCTCAAAGAAATGTTTGCCTAAAATGATTTCAACAAGCTAAAAAAGATTCAAGAAAAAGGGAAGAAAAATGAAACCAGTGAAAATGAAAGATGAAACCGGTATCAGAGCAAAATCTTTCCCATGTTCATTGAAGCTGGCCTCCGCAGACAGCTTCCGTTGGGCACAACTTCCTACAACATTTCACTGAGGGAAGCAAACAGTAATACAGAGACCAGGATGCCTGCAGTCATCAGCCTGTCTCGGAAGGATATTAAAACTGAGTGTTTCAGGCTGATTCAGTACAAAACAAGTAAAAGGATCATCCAAAAGCCACAGCCCCAAAGTCAGAGTCATTCTCACAGGAAGTGCATCCGACACGAGGTTGGGGACCAAGTGTGTCTTTTCTCTCTAAATCTGTATCCCATTAGAGTCCTTCTGGAAGGGATTCCAGGGGCGAGGGGAGGCAAAGTGAACAGGGCTTGGCCGGTCATTCCTAGGCTTGGAGCTTCTCCTCTGAGTTAATGGGGTCTCGAGAGGGATGCGGGTGAGGGTGGTGAGAGTAACGCACTCTTGACTGCTTTCTCAGTGAATTCCTCTCGGTGCTGGGCAGAAACAGATGGTATCAGAGCAGGGGAATGACTCCATCAAAAATCTCCAGTGAGATTTCAGCAAGAGCTGTAGCACTCTGGAACTCTTAGAAAGCCTACTATTTATTTCTTTAGTAGCTCCTACACTCTAGGTACTTTTCATACATTATCTACAGTCTTCAAAGCAGCCTTCAACATTTGTGGAGCTATTCTCTTTTAACTTAGAAGTGTAACTAGGTTCCACAACTTGCCAGGCTACAGACTGCTTGTCCATGTTCCTCTCACTGTATCCTGCCGTCTCCAATGTACTATTTTTAAAGCTCGTATCTTATCTAGTCCCATTAAAGTAAGTAGGAGTTGAAGATAGGCAGCTCAATGGACGGGGCGCACTCACTGGCCTGTTTCTCTTCCACATTCTGGCATCTGAGTTCGATTCATAAAGGTTGGCAAAGGCTTACAGAAGTAAAACAGCACCTTTTGGCTGGTTCTCTTATTGGTCATTGAATTAGAAATGGCTACAGATCATTTTTTTTTCTCCTCAAGAAAGAGAAGGAGCATTATACAAAGTTTGGAAACCATAGGCAAATTGTTGGGAAAAAATCAAACATGAAGCAAAAGTGTTCGAAAGCACTAGATGGGCTGAAGGCTCAGTGAGGAAGCACTCACATGTTGTGTGTATTGAGAGTTTGTGTGGAATTCCCCTCACAGATTACTTCTAGTAAATTCCTTGAGGGATAAATCATCGATGCTCTTTAGTTTAAGACCTCTTTTTTATTTTCACAAGAAAAGTATGTATACTTAAACATCAGGATGAGAAGCCGAAAAGATAGTACAGCAGACTGGGCACTTGCCTTGCATGCAGCCAACTTGGGTTGGATCTTCAGCACCCAATATGGTACCTCAAGACTCCCAGGAGTGATCCTGAGAGCAGAGCCAGGAGTAAGCCCTGAGCAATGCCAGGTGTGGGACCAAAACCCTAACTGAATAAATCAATAAATAAATAAATAAATAAAGATCTAGGGCTAGAGAGATAGTACAGTGATTAGGGCATTTGCCTTGCATGTAGCTGATCCAGATTTGATTCCATCCCATGTGGTCCCCTGAGCACTGCCAGGAGTAATTCCTCAGTACAGAACGAGGAGTAACCTGTGAGCATTGCCAGGTATGGCCCAAAAAACAAAAAAGAAAAAAAAAGCAAAATGAGATTATATATTTGGTAAATCTAAGTTTCAAGAATTCCCTATCATGTGAATACTCCCGGTGGCTCACATTTGGACATAGTTTAATTAACACAACCTGCAGAACCAGCATCGAGATGTTTGAAACTATTTAGGTTCTAAGCTGGACTGGAGTTAAAAAGTACTTGAGATCTTTTAAGAGCAAATGAAAGCTATGAGTCCATAATTGCATGCTAATGTGCGTCTGGGAAGATGGAATAAAGAAACAAGCTAAAAGGAAAAAGCTAGTAATGTAATTTTAGAAATACTTTCCTCCTTCAGTAGAATAAAAGGATACTTTCTAGCCAATTATTAATTGAAAAACATATAAACTTTCTCCTAGAATAAACCAGAAAATTTCTACTTCTATTAGTTTTATCATTTTACCCAAGTGTATATAATTATAATGGCTATCTTAATTAATCTTAATGTTTAATCATTATCATGACATCAGATGCTACGGCATAACCTGTATTTCTAAAACACATGACTCATTAACTATTCTCAATGCTTGACTTTTTTTGAGCCAATCTGAAAGCTTGCCAATTAACATTTAAATAAATGTGTGGAACTAGGAAAAGAAAATACCAATGTATGTCAACCTAAAAAGCAAAAGAACATTTTCCACCATGCATCTGAGACTCACTGGGATGCATCTGGAATTTTCCACCATGCATCTCTGTTCACTAAGTGTCAACACACTGTACAAGCTGACCTTGTGCTAGGCACTAAGAATCCACCAATGCCCAATGCACAAACAGCCCCTTTCTTAGAGCACAAAACCATCACACTATTCCCCAAGTTCTCAGTATCAAGGTTCCCACCGATCAGAGAAATGCACAACATAATCATAGTAAGGGACGTGATTCAGGTTAGTAAATAAAAACTCTAGCACAATTTCTATCTTCATGAGATTTTTGTCTCGTTCTCCCCTTCCACAATCTCCAGTTCCCTTCTGCTCCCCACCTCTCTAGACCTCTCCTTCCCCCTTTCCTCTAACTTTGCCTGCAACCTTGCCCCCAGACCCTCAGCACCCTTCTTTCTCCAACATGTAGGGTCGCAAGGGACATGGTCGAACAGCCAGCGCACTCCACAACCCAGCATGGACAAACACAGGAAAGGTACTAAGCTACTGTCGCTGTGTTGGTTGGTGGCGGATTGCATTTACCCGTGGGCACTTCATCCCATGAGGATTTGCGGTTAATATCTCCAATTACTGTCCAGCGTTTCCCTCCCAGAACCCAGGTTAAGTTCCGACGCCCCAGGAAGGATAGAAATTGCAGCTCTCATTGGCTGCACTCCGTCACGGGACGCTCCCCAACCCCGCCCCGCTGGACGCTACAAGTTCAAGCTCAGCGCTAGGCCGCAGCTTCAGGGAAGACAGAGAGGAAGAGGCAGGAGGAACGGATAACGCCCCCGGCCCCTCGGACCCCATGCATGCATGCACATCCATGTAAACCCACGCAGGGATGTTCGCATCTTTACAACCGCTGACAGACCTGGAGAACTTGAGTGACCCCACTTTAAACACAAAGTCACCCCCATGAAGCGTGCATTGCGGGAGTGACTTGAGGAGCAGAGCGCAGAGAAGGGAAACGCTCCACTTAAGGGCCAAACTTCTGATTCCGTGATAATTCTACATTTGGTTTTCTGATTCCCTGAAATGCATATCGGAAGTGCCACGCCCATAGGTCCTGCAAAATTATGGCCTAATTCTAAGTGTCCACTAGCTCCTCTCCCAGAGAATAGCCAGGCGCCACAGAGAGAGGTAGCTCTGAGACCTTCCTGGCTGGACACCTGAAGCAAACACGCTAAAAGCACCCAAAGCTTCTGTTCTTGCACAGCAACTCACTCCAGTTACCAGGGGTCGGCCAGATCATGGTATAAGAGCGAAACCGTAACGTTTAAATGAATGTACTTAGGGCTGTACTGTTATCTAAGGCGTTTTCAGGAGCAGCTCACATAGGAATAGACATGCAATAAGTTCTTTAACATCACGACTCACGAAATTTGAACTAAAAGATCTTGACACATCCCTTCGTCCCTTTTCTCCCTCTCCCCCTCCAAGAATACCCAGAACAACTGGGAAAATCAAGAGCAGAAATGACAACCGACCGAAATGCCTCATCTGCAAACACTCCTCCAAGTTCAAGCACATCAGAGGAAAGAGTGAACCCACAACAGATAAGATTCCTCAGACAGACACAACTATGGGGTGATTTTTAAAAATCCCCAAACGGAACCACAAAAAAAGCAAAGAGGAGAAGAGGAGGGGGCAGAAATACCGTGGCCAGTGGCTTCAAGCTACCTTCAAACACCAGGTTCCTATAACTGTCGTCAAAGTGTGCATTGCAGAGCAGAACGAAGGAGAGAGAGAGAGAGAGAGAGAGAGAGAGAGAGAGAGAGAGAGAGAGAGAGAGAGAGAAAGAGAGAAAGAAAGAAAGAAAGAAAGAAAGAAAGAAAGAAAGAAAGAAAGAAAGAAAGAAAGAAAGAAAGAAAGAAAGAAAGAAAGAAAGAAAGAGAGAAAGGAAAGAAGAAAGAACGAAAGAACGAAAGAACGAAAGAAAGAAAGAAAGAAAGAAAGAAAGAAAGAAAGAAAGAAAGAAAGAGAGAAAGAAAGAGAGAAAGAAAGAGAGAAAGAAAGAGAGAAAGAAAGAGAGAAAGAAAGAGAGAAAGAAAGAGAGAAAGAAAGAAAGAAAGAAAGAAAGAAAGAAAGAAAGAAAGAAAGAAAGAAAGAAAGAAAGAAAGAAAGAAAGAAAGAAAGAAAGAAAGAAAGAAAGAAAGAAAGAAAGAAAGAAAGAAGAGAGAAGAACAGCAAGCGACTTCCTAAAACAACGCAGGGCAATGCCAAAGAGGGAGAAGACAGAAGACGGGGTGTAGGTCCTCGCCCCCTTTCCAGCTGCTTCAGCAGCGCGGGGCAAGCTGGCGACCCGGTCCCCACGCCCTGCGCCCCCGCCGTCGGTCCTTTAACCCCAGAGACAGCACCCGGAGGGAGAGCCCGGGAGCCCTGGGGCCCCAGCGCCACCGCTTACACGCAGTTCTGGTTCAAACCTGCCCGGGACTCCCTTGCTCGCAGGCAGCTGCTCCTCCGCCGGCCCGAGCCCCGCCGCGCGCCCAGCGAGTATTTTTAGGGCGGTGGGAGATCAGCTGCTGCCTCCTATCGAGTTTCCCAGTTGCACAAACCGCCGGCGCCTGGCGTGGACACTGCCCTCGCAGGCAGGAAGCTGGGCAGGAGCCCCGAGCCGAGCCTGCGACGGGAGACCCCCACCCCCACCCCCACCCCACCCCCGCTCACCCAGCTTTCCTCCCCGGAGGGGCGCACCGGGCCGGGGACCGACCGACGCGGGCTTGCAGGTGGCCCCTGGGGGTCTCCACCCGCAGAGTCGCTGTATCCTGATATTGCAGCGTCCGGATCCAGCGATCCGCTCGCCGAGCCCGCGGTTCCGGCGTCAGAGCCTGCCGGGCGCTAACTTCTAACTTTTGTGTTTTATGTCCCTTCAGGCGCCCTTTGCAAAGCACAGAAGGACTGCAGCTTGGGGAGGGGGGTCCCGGTCCCCCCACCCGCCTTCCTCCACCTGCGCCCCGGGAAACGCACGGCTAGTCTCTGGCGGAGGAACTCCACGGGGTGGGTGGCGCGGGGGACACGGCCAAACGCCCCCGGGAAGCTCGGCGACTCCTTGGGGGCGCATCAACGCACCCCCGCCCCAGCCTCACCCGAGCTGCCCTAGGGGGGGGGGGAGTTTGCCCCATCCCCTCCCCCACTCTGGCTCTCGACCCGAGGGGACACACCTTTTTATTCTTTTAATTCTTTCAATCATTTTTTTTTTTACAAACTTAAATACAATTCTTTCACCTATTCGCAATATTCACCCCAAAGTTGTGTTATTTAATTAGCAGGAAAGAAATGCATCGGAATAGACAAAGCAATTAATTGCTTTTTTTATATAACTAAATATTTTCTAGGGCAATCCATTTTTTCAGGACACGCTAGCAAAAGTAAACTAAATTTGCACACACTCTCTTTCGAATTTGGCAGATTTTTTTTTTTTTAATTCACTCTCGGAAATGCAGGGAATAGCAGCCCGCCCCCGCCTGCAGTGAATTGTAAATTACGTCCCTCTGCCCTCGGGGCTCTGGAACGTTTGGGTTTTCCCGGGGGCGGTTCCTGGGCTGCCTCGTGGTGAGCAGGATCTGTCCAGGTTGGCTCTAGGATGGTCACCCCAGGCAGGGGACACGGGCTAGTGCTCCCCACCACCCTTGCGGTCCTCAAACCCTGGATGTTGGTGGTCTCCGGGCCTCAGCGACTTTGCAACTTTCCATCCAAAGGGGCCTCCGCACCCCCCACCCCCACCCCTCCTGGCAATCGTAAGTCAAGGTCACCGCGATCCCAGGTGCGTGCTGGCCTCTGACGCCCTGCCAGCCGCCACTAGGGGCAGCTGTACCCCGGACTCGGAGAAACCGGGTCCGAGGCCTTGGAGGGCGCGGGGATGCAGGCTGGAGGCGCCAGCCGTGCCAGCGCGGGAAGCAAGAGTCCAGTCTAGACTCTGGGGGCCCCAGTGAACAAGAGCGGACTCTTTACACGTCACTGTCTTTAAAAATAATAATAAAATGAGATTTTTATTAGGATCATTTATAATTATAAATCAAGCTACTTTGGTGCTGGAGCAATAGCGCAGCGGGTAGGGCGTTTGCCTTGCACGCGAACGACCCAGGTTCGAATCCCAGCATCCCATAGGGTCCCCAGAGCACCGCCAGGAGTAATTCCTGAGTGCATGAGCCAGGAGTAACCCCTGTGCATTGCTGAGTGTGACCCAAAAAGAAAAAAAAAAATCAAGCTAATTTGAAGTTATGGAAAGGTCTATTGAGCCCCTAACCTATGAATCTGTTAACATGTTGTGATAGCATTTGTCCGGCTTTAACAAACTTGCTTGTATTCTCCTACATACGGGCTTAAATGGCTTCAGAGTGAAACACAACAACCTCCACACACTTCCCTCTCATTGCGGTGGGAAGGTGCTCAGTGGTGGGATTGGTGTTGAAATACTATCTGCAATGAACTACTGTGAACTACTTTATGAAAAGAAAATATATTAAAAATATTTTTTAAATGTTATGATATTTAAAGAAATTTTTAAAAAAACAACAACTACGCTACAGTGATTGAAAGTATGGCTTGAGAACCAGCTGTGAGCCAAATCCTGCTGCCTCCGTGCTCTGCGTGCACGTGCTCTGCTCCATGCTCTGCTTGGGGGTTGTTAACGCTCTTTGGAGGGTCCCTCAACTCTGTCTGGGACACCTCCAATTCAGGGAGGCACTACCCGGTGTGTTGGGGGGGGGTGGTAAATGGAAACTTCCTCGGGGAGGAAAAGAGGGCATGGGGAATGCATAAGCTCCTTTCGTGAAAGCAAGTATATTTCTGTTATCCTGACTCTATTTCTTCAAATCCATATTTGCCATTGTTAAGTAGCACTGTAGCACTGTCATCCCGTTGCTCATCGATTTGCTCGAGCGGGCACCAGTAACGTCTCCATTGTGAGACTTGTTGTTACTGTTTTTGGCATATCAAATATGCCACGGGTAGCTTCCCAGGCTCTGCTGTGTGGGCGGGATACTCTTGGTAGCTTGCTGGGCTCTCTGAGAGGGACGGAGGGATTGAACCTGGGTCAGCCGAGTGCAAGGCAAACGCCCTACCCACTGTGCTATCACTCCAGTCCAGCCATTGTTAAGTAATCATAAAATAACTTCTCCTTACTGAATGTCTGAAGATGATTATTTTACACATTGCAAAAGCCTTAGAAAAATCATTCAAGTAGCTGTATAACATTCCGTTGTGGGGCTATACCATGATTTAAAATCCGTTTTCCTCCTGCTGAACCCAGACTTGCCACAGTTCCCTATCCCACTTGATCCTATGATAAGCTTTTAAAATAATGTTTGTCCTTTTTTGTAGTGAGGTTCTCCCTTTAGAATTCATTTCTGTAAAGGAATTCGAGTTTTAACCCCTACTCCAAGTAGGTATTTTAAGGATGTAGATCTAGAATCCAAAGTCACTTTTCTAAAAATTTGATATTTACTTCCCCCAAAATGTTTGGAATGATCTTACATGTACTTATACTCAAATTAGGACTGAGAGTTCCTTCTTCCTCAGCTTGGTATGGGACAGATAGTGTGTGATTCTTCATAAGCATTTCCTTTTCATAATGTTCATTTGTATCTGTGCTTCCTATTTTGAATACCATATATATATATATATATATATATATTTCTCCATCGAATGAATCTTTGTGTTTATTGTCATTTCATAAATTTTAAATAGCATACTAATAATTGCCTGGCTCTGCCGTGCAGACGGGATACTCTCGGTAGCTTGCCAGGTTCTGCGAGAGGGGCAGAGGAATCGAACCCCAGTCGGCCACATGCAAGGCAAACGCCTACCCACTATGCTATCACTCCAGCCAGCCTTGCACAATTAGGAGGAAAAAACAAAAAACCTTTAAAGTATGTTATGATCACACTGGGAAAGAGGAGGATGTTGAAACATTGTATCAGAGTTTCCAGCCCATGATGGGAGCCTGGCAAGCTACCCATGGGCATCGGTAACAAGTCTCATAATGGAGATGTTACTGGTGCCTGCTGGAGCAGATCAATGACAGTGATACAGTGATTGTAATAATTATTTCTCATGGCTCAGCGGGTAGGGCGTTTGCCTTGCATGTGGCCAATCTGGGTTCGATTCCTTCATCCCTCTCTGGAGAGCTCAGCAAGCTACTGAGAGTATCCCAACCGCAGGGCAGAGCCTGGCAAGCTCCCCGTGGTGTTTTTGATATGCCAAAAACAGTAACAACAAGTCTCACAATGGAGGCATTACTGGTGCCTGCTTGAGCAAATCAATGAACAATGGGACGACAGTGCTATATAAATACGTATAGACCGGGTGGCCGCCCACCTAGGAGATGGTCAGACTTCTTTGTCAAAACCCTGAACAAACGGTTTGAGGCTCTCCATGTTCCTGGAGTGAGCAGATACCATTGGGCTACACTAGCATGGGACAGGGATGGATGGAGACGTTACTGGCGCCCGATCAAGCAAATCGAAGATCAGTGGGATGACAAGTGATACAAGTAATATATATAATAGTAATTTAATTCTTCCAGTTTCCTTTTAATGCATTAGAATATCTTTTGTTTAGTTTATTTTGTTTAGTTTCTTACATGGCTGAGTCTTGAGAATTTTCTTAGCTATTCTCTTTTCATAAAATTTGAGATTTTTCTTAAAGAAGTGTTTTTAATGCTCCCTCATTAAAAATATGGATTTTTCATCCATTTAATTTTTTGTCTCAGGTTTTTATTAGATTTATAATTTTTTGTAATGAGTGACTTTACAAATTTATTTTGCTCCCATGTTTCGTATAGCTATCATTAAGAAAACTTTATTTTTTTTTAATTTTTTTTTTATTGAATCACCATGTTGAAAGTTACAAAGCTTTAAGGCTTAAGTCTCAGTTACATAATGCTCGAACACCCATCCCTCCACCAGTGCTTGTATTCCACCACCAAGAACCACAGTCAACCTCCCACCCCACCCCGCCCTGCTCCCTGGTCCCCCACCCCATCTGTGTAGTTGGTAAGTTACACTTTACTTTCTCTTTACCTTGATTACATACAACAACAACAACAACAACAACAACAAACCTCACTATTATTGTTTGGAGTTTCCCCCCCAGAGTCCGACCTGCTGGAAAGGAAGCATTTGATAATTTGTTTTCCACTGCTGCGATTGAGGAGATATGAGGTCATGTGGCCACAGTAGCGGCTGTGAGGTTCTAGATTTCTGTATTTTAGTATTTTAGTGACTAAACTAAAAAGCTTCTGCACCGCAAAAGACACAGTGACCAGAATTCAAAGGGAATCTACAGAATGGGAAAGGATATTCACCCAGTACCCATCCGATAAAGGATTAATAACAAGGGTATATAAAGTACTGGTTGACCTCTACAAAAAGAAAACACCCAACCCCATCAAAAAATGGGGCGAAGAAATGAACAGAAACTTTCTCAAGGAAGAAATACGAATGGCTAAAAGGCACATGAAAAAATGCTCTTCATCACTAATCATCAGGGAGATGCAGATCAAAACAACTATGAGATACCATCTCACACCACAGAGACTGGCTCACATCCCAAAGAACAAAAACAACCGCTGTTGGCGTGGATGCGGGGAGAAAGGAACCTTCCTACACTGTTGGTGGGAATGTCGACTGGTTCAGCCCTTCTGGAAAACAATATGGTCGATTCTCAAAAAATTAGAAATTGAGCTTCCATTTGACCCAGCAATACCACTCCTGGGAATATACCCTGGAGAAGCAAAAAAATATAGTCAAAATGACATCTGCACCTGTATGTTTATCACAGCACAGTTTACAATAGCCAGAATCTGGAAAAAAAAACGAATGCCCGAGAACAGATGACTGGCTAAAAAAACTTTGGTACATCTACACAATGGAATACTATGCAGCGGTTAGAAAGCATGAAGTCATGAAATTTGCATGTAAGTGGATCAACATGGAAAGTATCATGTTGAGTGAAATGAGTCAGAAAGAAAGAGACAGATGCAGAAAGATTGCACTCATCTGTGGAATATAAAGTAGCAGAGAGGTACGATCCAGCAAAGATGCAACCTCTGGCAGAAAGCCGTCTGGACTTAGTCACTAAGAAAGCTCTATGTGTTTATATTTTCTAGATGATTATACATTTATCTTACATTCAGTCACATTACTATCCTTTGTAAATAGTCTCAGGATTGTTTTGTGCATTGTTTTTTTGTTGTTTTTGTTCTGGAGTCACACCCAGAACTGCTCAGGACTTACTCCTAGCTCTGCACTCAGCGATCACTCCTGGTGGACTTGGGGGACCATATGGCATGTTGGAGATTGAACCCAGGTCAGCCTGGATTCAATTGTCAGTGTAGGACAAATGCCCCACCCACAGTAGCTTCAGCCTCAATAGTTTTGGTTTGGGGGTTTTATTTTTGACATTTGGGTCACACCCGGCAGTGCTCGGCGGTTATGTTAGATTCTGTACTGAGGAAGTACTTCTGGTAGTGCTGGGAGGAACCATATGGGATGCTGAGGATTGAACCCAGCCACGTGCAAGGCAAGCACCCTACCTTTTAGTCTCTTCTTTCTGGCCCTCTGACATTTTTTGTTTTATTTGGGTTATTTATCTTATTTTAGCAACTTTTAATCTTCTGAAGATATTGTTTGTCCACTATATTAAGAATATTTTGTCATGGTATGGTATGGTTTTTATATCTTTTATGGGGGTTTTAATATTTTAATCAATAACTTTTTAAAATAAAGTTCAATAATTAATCTTTGTTTAGTAGTATTTTTATTTGTACAATGTCATATTTCATATTTATAGAAGATATAGGGAAATATTCATGACTTTAGGGTGGACATTTAAAAATTTTTAAATTTTTATGTGATATAAGAGAGGATTCATTTATGTAAAAATTTGGTTGATAAAACACCCTTTCCCCAGTTAAATTACCTTTGTCAGAAGTCATTTGATCAAATATTGGATTTTTTTTTTTTTTTTTTTTTTGCATTTTGGGTCACACATGGCAATGCACAGGGGTTACTCCTGGTTCTGCCCTCAGGAATTACTCCTGGCAGTGCTTGTGGGACCATATGGGATGCTGGGAATCAAACACGGGTCAGCCACGTGCAGGACCTGTTGTGCTATCGCTCCAGCTCCCTCTTCATTGGTTTTTATTATATTCTTTTGATTCATATTCTTTTCCTATTACCACTCTGCTTGATACTAAAGATTTCTGATTCATCTTAAATATAGGGTAAGTGCTCCAGATTTATTCTTTATTTTCAAGTTTATTTGAGCTGTCCTGCGAAATTCTTGTCTCTTTATATATTTGAAATTCACTCTGTCAATTTCTATAAAATTCTGCTGAGATTTCAGTTGTGTTTGTGTGGATATGTAAACCATTTCAGGTAGAATTTACAAAAAAACACTAAGTATTCTGATCCTTAAACATAGTACATCTCTGTTCATCTAAGTTTTACCTCTCGTAAGTTTTGAACTTTTCAAATATAATGATCACTTAATTTACAGAAAAATATTTTATGATTTAAGATTTTGATAATATTTCCAACTATTCATTACTACATCATAGAAATGACTTTGAATCCTGCCATATTGATAAAATTAACTGTGGAGTTCTAACATTTTTTTAAAAAATTGAACATTTTTGCACATTCCCTTAGATTTGATATACCCATGACCACATCACCGACAAATTAGGAATATTTTGCTTCTTTCCTTCCTATCCGTAGTCTTGTTTTGGTTCTGGCTCTACTATACTAGCTAACACCACGTGTCTGCTAATAAACAGAAATAAAGAGAGCTGCTATCATTGGCTTGCTTTGCTCTTTTTTTCATCTTTGAGCCACACCCAGCAGTGCTCAGGGCCTACTCCTGGTGTGCTGAAGGCTCACTCCTGGTGGGCTGAAGTGGGGGCAGAGATGGCCTATGGGTTGCGAGGGATGAAACCCAGCATGCATGTGGCAAACATCTTACCCTATCCACTGTACTATCTCTCTGGCCTCCTCATTGGCTTGCTTTAATCTGAGTGGTAGCCGAAATCTTTCACGACTAGAAAACTGCAGGTTTTCTATATAGTTGCTTCTTACAAGTGTTTATGTGGCAGAGCTGTCCTTCTGCCTGACCAATGGTATCCTTCCACCGTCCTAGGTGGCTTTCCCCTCCAAGCACTCAGAGGGTTACCCGCCATTGACCCACACATTTAGCAAATGCCCAGGCATTTGCTAAAAGGAAGAATGCTGGGCCCAAACTACCCCAAGCCACTAAATCAGGAGAACGACCCTTCCAACTAGGAGCTCATGGATTGTTGCAAACAAGCTATTACATTTTGAGAAAGAATGGCCTCCTAAGGAAAAACTTTATTGCTAGAATTTGCACTTACATTTTCCTAGTCCCAGTGTTCTAAAGCATCCTCTCATGCTTGACTCACGTTGCATGACGCTGTAAACAACTCTGATTTTTCGGTCTCCTGGATCATTGCTCCAACTTTTGTCCCACCTGTCTGAAATGTGACGCTTGCCCAGCTAGGAATAAAGCTTGTTAATTGTATTTTTGTGTTCCATTTCTACCGGTTTTCCTTTTATTGAACCACGCACATGTAATGTATTCGTTTCGTATCTCTCTACCCATGGAGTTCTGCACTTTCTGAAAGGGTCTCCTTCAACTGTGTGGCTTCAGTAGCTGTTGTATTATGTTGGATGAGTAGACAATAAATTTGTCTGGACTTCCTACAATAATTTCCCGTACTAATTTTGCTATAGTGTTACTATAGTCAAGTGAAAAACCAGGTGTGGAATATCCTGGTGGTAAAATGAAGAACCCCCTGACATATCCAGGACTCCTCCAGACTGGAGGGTCCCTAACTCGTGGTGGCCTTAGTGACAGAGGACGAAAGTCTAGATGCATTTCTGAGAATCACTGAAGAGACATCAGGAAGTAGCAACACCTTCACTAGGATTCTTTTCAACTGAATATCTGTGTTTTCATCGTCACAAGTATTCTATTCTAAGTAAATCTGTGATCAACTTTCTGAGCATTGGTTTCTTTGGATTAGACCAAACAAATCTACACATACTTTCTATTTCTTGGTAAAAACTCAACATTGGCTTTAAAAACAGAGACAAAAATATATATGATATTAAACATTAAATATAATATGTGTAGAAATGGGTCCTCCTATCTTTATTTGCAAAACAAAGTGAACTAGTCAGGTTCCAACATTTTTCAAATTTTGTAGAGATACCATTTTAGACAAATTCAAGTATCTCTATAGCAGTGATTTATCCTCCTGTCAATATTAAGAGAATCAATTCATGAAATGGAATTTTTTATTTATTTGGCCTAAGCAAATCTGTTTTAATTTATTCCCCATGTGTGATAAAAAGAAATGACTTTAGATCTTGCTAATTTGAGTATTATAATGATCTTGATTCTTTATATTTGGACTTCTTCTGATAACTGCTCATTGAATGAATATTTTAAACCTATAAAGGATACAAATTGCATAATACAAAATAAAATTATTTGTGTAGTGTCTAAAGCCTATTAATAATAGCTATCTTTGTTATATGTGCTAGTTCCATATAGTTTCTTATGCAAATATAATATCTGACCTCTTTCTACTAAAGTAGGCATGCAGTTGTTTCCCCTTTGTGAATTCTAATGATATTTTAAATTAAAACTATCTTATCTTTAATGTGTTAAAAAAAAATAGCAGCCAGAATGCTAGAAATAACTATCATTGGTACTGCAGCTATATTTTACCAAATATGGCTGTGCCACACTTTTATAGATTCTTCTAAATATATATGAAAGTCGACATTAATTTTGTGCATGCATTTACCTAACCATATATGTAACTGGGAGTACAGAAAATTAAATAAGGGGATTATTAAAGCTATTACTATTCCTTTCTCTAAATAATGAGGTATTTGTTTCAGAGTCCAAGATATTCCGACCAGAACAGAGAAGGTATTTCTCCATTGATTCTGGTGCTGCCAGTGTTCAGGGGTTACAAGGAAAGAATTCTTTGGAACTGGCTGGATGGTTAGTGTTAGTATAGATGAGCTTGTCCTGCAAAGACTGCCCAGGTCCTTCAGCATCGGTGGCCGGCTGACAGGGCCAAGTTCTCAATCAGTCCAAACAGGGAACCCTGCCTCCACAGCGGTCCATGTCTATTACTGTGAATAATCAGTCTGCTAAGGAACCCTATACATTTTCTAAGTCAGTCTTCCCAGCACCTGATATTCGATCTGAATGCATCAACCATTGTTCAGTGACTAAGCAGTCTATCCAGGTGGACATTAATTTGGGAAAGTACCTTTCTCTGGGCCAGGGAGAGCTCAACGGTGGGGTCCCCAGCAGGCATGAGGCTGCAGGTCAGCGCCCACCTCTGCCCCCCAGGCTAAGTGCATCCCAGAGGTCCTGCCAGGTGGGATTCTGGGCACCAGAACAAACAGCCTCAGTGTGAATCAAAACCAAGCATGCAGACACTGATTGTCACAACTGCCACTGCAATGGGAAGGAAGGGA
Organism: Sorex araneus; assembly: GCF_027595985.1. Classification (NCBI taxonomy): domain Eukaryota; kingdom Metazoa; phylum Chordata; class Mammalia; order Eulipotyphla; family Soricidae; genus Sorex; species Sorex araneus. Next base: position 61,214,222 of record NC_073311.1, read on the forward strand.
AAACGTTTTTCAAAGCTTTAAAATATTTTGCCTTCTTTTCAGATCAGTGCAGTGGGAAAGGATCTATGGGCACCCCCTTATGTCATGTGTACACCCAGATTTAGAAATGTGGGTGCACCAAGGCCTCCCAGTGGCCCGTGACAGTGTGACTTCCAGAAATCCTTTGAAACACAAGTCATGATGCAGTCACAGGACCCAGTACAGCTCTTGGGCTACAGTGCTTATATTTACCTTTGATCTTTCTTTCTGTGTTCAGTTCACCATGGTTCAGGACACCACTAGCAAACCCACTAGATCCACCTGCTCCTTTTGGGTCACTCCTGCCTCTCTCTGCACTGTGACAGCTCCCCGTTTCTGTGAGACCAGATTCCGAAGTGGGCCACAGACAGTCGTCCCTAGCAATCATGGGGAAGAGTGGGGCATGGCATACCTAGACGGGTTAACCGGAGGAAGAGAAAGATGGTAAGAACAGGAAACTTTGTCTTTATGAGCCAGGCAGGAAGTTCCAAGTATTCACTTCTCTATTGGTGAAAATAGAAAATCATGACAGGCCATTGGAGCAACTACTGTGCATCAGGGACTGGGTTAAATGTCTCACCTACGTGACTGCCCTATAAACCAAGTATTTAATAAGATCTCTAATCTTATTTTTTAAACAATGAAACTATGAAGAGTTGGCTTTCTTGATAACCTCACCACCAACCAAGTGGTACTGGAAAAAGAATCAGAATTTTCCTTGCTACCTGCCCAAGTGTAGAGAATTCTGTGAAGATCAGCAAACAAGCTGGACCTGGAGAGATAGCACAAAGTTTGAGCGTTGCCTTGCACACAGCAAGCACTGGTTCGATCCCTGGCACATCATATGGTCCCCTGAGTACTGCCAGGAGTAAGCCCTGAACATTGCCAGGTGTGGCCCTAAAAACACACGAAAATCAAGTAGTCACAACCACAAGCATAATGAGGTTTGGGTGTGATTTTGGAGGGCAATAGACTATTCAGAACATCAACATGGTAAAAAAAAATTGCTTCTGTCTTTAGGACATCCATAAAATTCAATCCACGGAAAATACAAGTTTAAACTCTCCACTATTCTTTCTCTTCCCTCAATGGGGAAGTACCTCCAACCCTCATCTTTTTAATTGCACCCAGTGACTCCAATTTACAGCCTTGCTGCTCTCTCTACCTTCCTCCTCTCCCTTCTCCTAACTCACAGTTCTTAGATAATTTAGACTTCCTCGAGGAATGGTTTCTTACAGCCTCTCTTCTTTCACTCTGCCTCCTGTCTCCTAGATTCCCATTATTTATTGAATCAATGCCTCAGTTGGCCTCTCTCCACTTAAACCAATATACAGACACTTGTTAACATTTTTCAAAAGCATCTTCAGTCATGGAAGTACCTCGTTCATACATATTTCATGATGCGCTCAGTCATGTAAGTTCCTCATCCTAACCAATCTCTTTTATTTCTAACCCAACTTTCCCACACGCCATCCCTGGGGCCATCCCCGCTTCACGTTAGTAAACTGGCTTCTCACTAGATTTGGCTTTCTTTTCTTTTCTCTTTGAATCCTGTCCCACTTCAAGACTTTCCTCAAATGCCTTTCTTATTGCCTGCATGACCCCACTGGGGACTCTAGAGAAGTCCCAATAAGTAGATATCAAATTGATTGCCACAACTCCTTATTAAGAATTGTAGCACTCCTTTTGTGTGACTTTTATGGTGTTTCTCCCACAAAGTAGAGGCTCAGTTCCAGCCAGCCCACTCGTCCCCTAAACTAAGACAGTCCCCCAGGCAAGCCTGAGAGGCTGTTCCTCCTTCCCAGTGGATCACCCAGAGCACAACTGGAAACAAGACAGTGGCCTTGTGTTAAACAAGATGTTTCAGGGCTGGAACAATAGTACAGCAGGTAGGGTTTTTGCCTTGCAGGCAGCCAACTTGGACTTGATCCCCAGTATCACATAGGGTCCCCCAAACCCCACCAGGAATGATCCCTGAGCATAGAAGTAGGAATCAGCTCTGAGCATTACCAGGTATGACCCCAAAGCAAACAAACAAAATGTCTCTTATCAGTTAACACATTGCCTAGCTTTCAATTAGCTCATAGCAACTTTTATAGGGAGCTGGGCATTCTGCTCCTGTCTATTTTACCCCTGGTTTCAAAAAAAGTGTTTAATTTTTGTTGTTTCTATCTTTTTCTTATTCATTTCTGCTCTTGTCTTAGTAGAGGGAAAACAAAGAGTTAACTGGAGAGAGCTTCCCAGGACCAGTGAACGGCAGTCTAGGAAAGATATCAGTGAGGGCACTTATAGGGATAAACGCAGCAGGATATGGAGGCCAGAATATTATTTTCTTTTTCTTCTTCCTTGTTTGTTCTTCAGAATATTATTTTCAAACCAAGGAACTTTGTCCTGAACTATGCTATAGTTAGAGGGTCCAAGCAAGAAAAACCAAAGAGTAGCTCCCCCAAAGATAAATTTCAGCAATGGAGGCTACTAATATTTGCCCCAGATAAAAAGTATAAATAAAATTCAGTATTATGCTTCTTATAAATTTGGAAATGCAACTCTACACATACATTTAATACTGAATATCATTGAATATTCATTGCTTCCATGGAGAATATGAACACAGATAAACTTCCTTAGGAAGTATTATGAAAGGACATGAGGTTAGAGTCAAAATTTGAAGGAAAACAACAACAACAAAACTTGGTGCTTTTCCTGGAATAGCAGATCACAGAGACTAATCTGGGAAACAATCCTGAGGGCATTTAATAAACTCAGATAAGCACTGGAGATTACATTGACTCAGTCACGTAATAATTTTTTTCTTCCTTTGCAAATGGGAACCATTTAAAGGGTACATTTCCTCCTTTTATATTCCTTTGGGGAAACAGATATCTGTCTTAAGCCAAAGAAAGTAGAATTCATTAGCCCTTGATGAAAAAGGAGTCATTTAAAAAAAAAAATCAATGGTTTGAGGTCCTTGCTTCCCTCCGCCACAAACCTCCCAAAATATTTGTGTCTCAGAACAGAATGTTAAAAATTGGACTAATTGAGCCTTTCAGCAAATGGCTATTGATTTTTTTCCCTGTGAATGCTTTATGTTGTAGTTGAAAAGCGCGTTCAACAAGGTAGGTACAGCTTCTGACTCGTAAGAACTTGAAGTCCAGCGAAGAAAGAAACCATCCCTGATAAACGTGAGAACTAGTAACCTGGGAAAGTGTGATAATGTGTCTCTCATCACGCTTGGGCGAGCACCATTAGTTCAGGGCACTTCCTGCAGAAATGACGTATAAGCTCTAATTTGGAGGATGAGCGGTGAGCCAGGAGAAGGCTCAGAGAGACGGGAAGAAGATGGTCCGCCCCATCACTGTGTCTCAACCTTTTCCTGACTGTGATCACCTTCCAACCGTGTTTCCTTTCTGTGTCCTCCCAGTCCTAACCGGTCGGCCCCCTAATCTCATGCTGTGGCCCATTTACCTGTGAATTTTCACCCTTGGAATATCCTGGCCATCTCTTGGCCCCCACCTCAGTGAAGAAATGCGGGTCTAGCTCAAGAACATGTGCACAGGCCCTGTCTAGGAAGCGGGGGATTACGGTTGAGGAACCAGCAGGACCAGAGGCAAAAATTCCGTATGTGCAGAAAAGAGTGAGGTAAAAGGAGACAGAGCAGGAAGGCCACGGATGATCTCAATGAAAACTCAGATTTATTCTCATAGCAACCAGAAACCGACCAGCAGATGAACATTTTAGTTGATCATTATTTGTTCTTTTTCACGTAAACCCGGATAGAGATTTTTGCATGAGTCACTCTGCATTGTTCCCTTTTTGGTTTCATTGACCCATGATGTTGGGGTCGTAGAAGCGGTCGCTCCTGGGGGCATGGTGCTTAGAGGACCTGTGTGCCTGAGGCTGAACCTAGATCCTGCATGCAAAGCAAGTGCTCCAGCTCACTGAGCTATAAGCCTGGAGTTATATATATAATATATATATATTATATTATATATATAAAGGCGCACTCTTGCCTGTGCACCTGGCTGGCTGTCTTCCCCAGGGCCCCTCAGAGGGGATGGGCTCCAGCTTCCCTCCCTGCCCCGAGCAGAGCTCCCGGCAGCCGAAGACCTCTGGAGTCTAGCCACAGCCATGCTCTGCTCAAGGCCCCTCTCCACAGGTTTGGACGAGCCTCACGCATGAAGGTACCAGCAGAGGAACCCAGGTGTGTGGGACCCGGGATTGAGACCTCCAAGCCTGCTCGAATCAGGACTGGGCCTCCTCCGCCCAGATTTCCCATTTCCCAGTAGCTAGGCGGTCACACCCAGGGACTGCCCCCAGCGCCCTGTAATCCCATCCACAGCCAGCATCCAGAGACTTAAAAGCAAGCTCCTGGAAGCAAGCTCCTGCAAATGATATATTATATATTATTATAGCCTACTTCTCTGGGAGAACCTGGCAAACTACCGGGAGTTTCCTGCCCACATGGGAGAGCTTCACAAGGTCCCCATGGTGTATTAATATGCCAAAACCAGTAACAAGCTGGGTCTCATTCCCCTGACCCTGAAAGAGCCTCCAATGCAGCATTGTTGGGAAGGACAAGTAGAGAGAGGCTTCTAAAATCTCAGGGCTACCTCCTGCTGACCTGACCTGCAGCTTTCAGACTCAGGACTGCAGCAGCAACTACTAATGAGTTTTCTACTGCCAGCATGGCGTACAGATCTCAAACTTATAAGGCCCTTCATTCACATGAGCCAATTCCTTAAAATTAACCTCTTAATTGATAGCTGGATATTTAACAGATTATACCAAGAGAGTTAGTAGAATAATAGCAATAGATATATCATACTGGTTTTGTTTCTTTGTAAAACCCTGATTAAGATAAGTGATTTTTTCCATTTTCTCCATGATAAAATAATGATTTTTCCATTTTAATTATCAAAATCTTACTGAGATATTTTTAGATGTGCAAATATACCAGTTATTGTGGGTTTTTTTCTGAATGTAAGCTTTTCATATTTTAGCATTTGTTCCATAATTTGTCTATAGCTAAGAAAGGTACTTACAAAAGAGTCATTACTTTTGCCTAATTTATTCAGTTTGTTAATATTTGGAAATATATAGAACGTGACTAACTTTTGTGGTGATATCTTATTTGATTGTCTATAAGAAAATGTGATCAACATTATGCTCATTCTTTGAAATATTTGATAAATAGATATAGTCATTTGCATATTTCATGTATATTTTAAAAAAATGTGTGTTTCTTAAATTTTGGTGGTTCTGAAATCTGTAAATGTCCAGAAAATCAGGTTTGTTAATTGAAAAAAAAAAAAAAATAAAAAATAAAAAAAATAAAATCTCAGGGCTAGGACGAATGGAGACGTTACAGAGACCGCAAGAGAAATTCGATGATCAATGGGATGATGATGATGATTTGTGTATCACTAAAAAACAGGCTTACTGATCAAAGTGGGAGAAATATCTTTGTTTCTCATACAGTATCTTAGTATTATACAGTGCCTTGCCAAAAACAATGTGAGTAGACACCTTTCTGTAAAGCTGCATTGATGTTTCTCTTGCACGTTTCACTAATTTAATAAGCATATTATGTAATGTGACTCTAGCTTCTCCAAAAGACCCAAAAGTTTATTCTTCATTTTTTACAAGTCACAGCTTGTGAGCAAAAGGCTTGCCTCTGTGTGCTGGTTGGAACCCCGGGTTTCTTCCAGCTATGAGCTCCGCTATCTCCTCTAATAGCCTTTCAAGCTTTGCATGCTGCACATTCATAGCACCCAAGAGCTTCCAAAAATCCTGATGCTAAGTCTAGAAATCAGAATGTTAGGCTTTGGGAGCAAGGCACCTAGCTAGTGACAGGAGAAGTATGGAAAAGACAGTCACGTTCCCTGACTGTCCTCTTCTGAAAAATGACTGATGTTCCTTTGGCAGAAACTAGGCAGGTCTGACACGTGTGGTAGGGCTGGGAAAGCATTCGGGAGAGCAAATAACAGTTCACCATCTCTCCCAGAAAGTAGAGCGAACACCTCACAAGGTGCTGTTGCTTTTCAGCTCCATACTGCAATTGCTAGTGGATGCAGTCACTTTTCATATCCTCAGAATTCAAATCATTTTGATTTTCTTTTGTTCTGTTTGGGGCTCACACCCAATCAGAGGAGCTCAATGTTGACTCCTGGCTCTGCACTCAGGAATTACTCCGGGTGAGGCTTGGAGGGACCCTATGGGACGATGGGGATCCAATCCAGTCAACAGTGTACAAAGCAAGCACCCTACTAGCTGTAATCCAGCTCCAAATTTTGATTTTTTTTAATGAGTTTGTTATCCGGAAAATCATGTGTTTGCTGAATTGTATATGAATGAATGTTAAATAAGTACTCTAAAATATTGAGCAATATTTCGGTAGATAGAAAAGCTATTTCTGGAGTATGTGGGATAAATTATGAAGTCAGGACATTGGTTTCCATCGAGGACCCACTATCAAAGTGCCCGTGCATGTGAGTCATAGTTGCTCAGAAATGAACCTTTGAGTGGAGACAACAGATGCCAGATGTCAAAGTGACAAGGAACACCTGGTAGAACTCTCAAAAGCTAACTGGCCAAAAGCAGTTCTATGATTTCTTAGAGCTTTCTGGCCCACTGAAATCAGGGGTTTTCAAGTAAAAGACAATTCTGGGAGAAGAATCTTTAAATAGAGCTCCCCCTTCAGGGGGAAAGTATTAGAAATTTTCTCCTAAACTCAAGTGAGAAGGAAGGGGATTTAAGAGGACCAGTTAGGGAGTTTGAGGGACAAGAGGAAGAAATATTGCACCGTGTGTGTGTGTGTGTGTGTGTGTGTGTGTGTGTGTGTGTGTGTGTGTGTGTATTGTCAAGGGTAGAACCCAGGGCCTCTTACACAAATGCCTGATGACTTTAAAGTTGAGAGTAAACTTTGAGAAATACTGGAGCGCTCGCTCTCTCTCTCTCTCTCTCTCTCTCTCTATATATATATATATATATATATATGTATATATATATATATCTCACACACACACACACACATCATCTTGCTGTGTTTTCTCTCAATATTCTCACCTACCCAGAAAGGGGGGGCGGTTCATTTGGGGCCTCTGGACTCAACTGTCCTAATGAAATCAAGTAAGATTTCATTGTAATGCCCCCAAATTTCTTTGTGATGACATAGCTCAGCCTCTTAGCTACTTTTTCACAGGATTAAAGTAAGGTAAAGTAAAAGACCTTGACAGAACACCACAAAACTCTAAGATAATGGTATTTATTTGTTATCAATATTCTCTATATTAAAAAGATCCTGTCTCAAAACAGATTCTACAAGCATAGTTAGGTTCATTAGTTCAGGGATTTCTATATTCAATATCTAGTCAAGACTAAATGGGTTTAAAGTTGGCAAGGAAAGCATAAAAAAATTAAAAAAAAACTCCACTTAAGACATTTTCCACAATTCTCTTCTCTTTCCATTTCTCTCCCAACTTTTTGTTTCTACGGAAAAACACCAGGGAAAATATTTCAAGTAATTATTTTTAAAGACAAAGAGGAAGTTAAGGGAGTGAACCCTCTCTTGAAATAAACAGCACAATTCATACCCCCAGACAGATTTATTAATTATTAAAAAACAAGAGCTTATACCTCTCCAAATTGAAAAATAATACTAACAATAAAGCTTTGTCAGAGGTAGGGAAATAGATTAAATTTTAAGAAATAAAAGATTTACTGCAGAAGATGAGATGAATTAAAAATAGAAATTCCAGGGGGGGAAAAATAAAAATATACAAGCAAATTTACAGCAAAGGGAATTTATTTTTAATAGAAAAGAAACATATTTCTGGGAAATTCTCCAAGATAGACTATATGCTGGACCACAAAACACCATAAAGTTAAAAGGATAGAAATCATATCAACAATCTTCTCAGATTATAATGCACTGAAAATGAAAGTTAATCACAAATAAAAATGGAGAGAATCAGAGAAGAAGCTAAAAGATTCCTGGAAACAAACGAGAATGAGGACACGAGTTACCAAACTTGTAGGACACAGCAAAAGCTGCGTTAAGAGGAAAGTTCATAGCAATGAAAATGTTAATGAAGAAGGAAGGGCCTACATAAATAACCTAACTGTAAAGCTTAACAAACTTGAATATGACCAACAAAAGGAACCCAATGTAGGCAGAAAGAAGGAAATAATAAAACTTGTAGCAGAAATTAACAAATTTGAATAAAAAACAAATCAACCCAAAAGATTAATGAAACCAAGAGCTGGTGCTTTAAAAATTTTAAGGAAATTGGGGGCTGGAGCAATAGCACAGCGGGTAGGGCATTTGCCTTGCACCCGGACCGACCTGGGTTCGATTCCCAGCATCCCATATGGTCCCCTGAGTACTGCCAGGAGTTATTCCTGAGTGCAGAGCCAGGAGTAACCCCTGTGCAGAGCCAGGTGTGACCCAAAAAGCAAAAAAAAAAAAAAAAAAAAAAAGGAAATTGACAAACCACTGAGAAGCCTCACAAAGAGAGAGAGAAAACCTGAATTAACCAAATTAGAAATTAAAGGGAAGATGTCACAATGAATACCACACAAATGCATAGGATCATTTCTTTGGGTGTCAAGGCCCCACCTGGACATGCTCGGGGGTTACAATTGGCTCTGCACTCAAGAATTAATCTTGAGGGGCCGGAGCGATAGCACAGCAATTTGCCTTGCACGCAGCTGACCCGGGTTCGATCCCCGGCATCCCATATGGTCCCCCAAACACCGCCAGGAGTAATTCCTGAGTGCAAAGCCAGGAGTAACCCCTGAGCATTGCTGGGTGTGACCCAAAAAGAAAAAAAAAAGAATTAATCTTGGTGGTGTACAGGGGACCATATGAGATGCTGGGGATCGAACCCAGGTCAGCCTCGTGTTAGGCAAGCACCCTACCCATGGCACTACCTCTCCCATCCCAAGATCATAAAAAATTACTCTGAAAATATTTTTTTTTACCAAAAAAAGCCACTAAATGAGAAGACTTAGAAGAAATGGATAAATTTGGGAGCTCTGTTAACCTCCCAAGATTGAGTCAAGAAGATCAAGAACACTGAACAGAACAATTTCTATCAAGGAAATAGAAATGATAAACAGAAGTCTCCCTTAAAGTAGAAGTCCAGGCCTGATGTGTTCACAAATGAGTTCTTCCGAACCTTTAAAGAAGGCCTACTCCAAATCCTTTTCAGGCTCTTTCAGGAAATTGAAGAAACAGAAACCCTTCCGAATAATTTCTATGGGGTGAGCATTACCCTGATATTAAAAATAGACACAATACTAAAAAGGATAACTACATATCTGCATAACTGATGAGCACAGATGCAAGAGCCTCAACAAAATACTAGCAAACCGGATCTGACAGCACATCAAGAAGATCGTAAACCATGACCAAGCAGGATTTATCCCAGGAATGCAAGGACAGTTTAACATATATAATATACCATGTCAATAAAAGAACAAAGAAAAATCATATGATCCTGTGATCATATGATCACATGACCATACCTGTGGGTCGACCTCTGGAGCAAAGGTAGCCCAAAGCTAAGCCCTAGTACTATACTGGGTGGCACTCCTATACTCATTCATGACTGGGTGGCACATTGGGAAGGAACTGACCTCTATTCAATGGTTGAGATAGAGCTTAAAGGAACCTGTTGATGGAGACTTGCCATTCCTGCAGTCTTTCCAGGACTTGGGAGTGGCTCTTTGAAGGGTTCTGAGCAGCACATGGAAGTGTGTTTCACACAGGCACAAGGAATAGAAGCTCCTGTATGACTCTGGGCAAGACTGAAGAAGGAGATGACTCTTTGGATAGTACTAATGTCGCCTATATTTACAGAGTAATGACAATTTGGATTTAAGCACTAGATTATAAGAACAACCCTAAAGAAAATTAGAACTGTAACCCTACTTATTCCCCAAGAATAAGTAGAAACATAACCCCGTGACCTTACCAAAGGCATTTCTGAAAATGCACTGAGTGTCCATGGGAACTCTAATGATGTCTGTTTACTACCACAGGGGAACGTATTGTTTCTTTTCTCTAATGGCACAGACCAATTAAGATAGTTTCCTAGGGGCTAGAGAGAACACCAGGATTAAGGCATTTGCCTTCATGTGGAAGATCAAGTTCCTATTTCTGGCAACACCTTGTGGTTCTCTGAGCACTGCCAGGACTTGTCTCTGAACAGAGCCCAGAGTAAACCCTGAGCACCGCCAGAGGTGACCGAATAAACAACAAAAAGATGATTTGTCTAAATGTACCTAAATTAGTAAAGACAGAAAGGCATGCATCTTACCCACTGACAAAGTCTAGGCATTGCCCTGCAAGGATGCTGTGTAATCACCAGGCAGCTAGGAAAACCCACGGTGCTCTCTCGCTGCCTGCCTTCAGTGGTGTTGAGCCGCCTATCCATCCGGGACGTCCAAGGCCACGGGCAGATGAAGGAGGAAATGATGGTCAGGCTGCTTGGTAATTAGTTACAGTTTATACCATTCCCCCCAAGCGCCTGTTCCATCTGGGGACATCTCGGTATAGATCTCAGACTAAAGTGCTCAGGCCAGATTAATCTTTCCGAACCCTAGCAGGGTCCTAATCCAGTTGTTACTTTTTGGATCATGACAGAATTTGTCCATGAGCATGCTCTTAACTTATAGGTAAGTATTATGGCATTTTGACCTGGCCCCTTTCAATGCCAGGGTAGCTCACAGCTTTCCCTGGGTCCGTCCAGTCCCTTGTTGATACCCTGCTTTGGGGATTCTAGGAAATACAAGCAACTGAGGCTTACGTCGAGAAAACAGATGTTCAGGAGTGAATATCATTCAGAGTCAATTAACTACCAAGTTACAAAAGCATAGCATTAACTGAATTCCTGTGTCTATACAAAAAGGATATTACTCTGAATTAACTATAAAAAGGACATAAGGGAAGAGAAAAGAAATATTTACAAGTCAACAGAGTCTGATTAGAAGATAAAGGTGATTGACTGGTTGGGGAAGCAGAGCACAAAGAAAGAGGTTACAAGTAAACATAAAGGAATGGGAGCACTGTGATGGGAGTAACCCAATACAGGTAAACTCCCTGTGGCAGGCAGAAAGGAAAATTCAATGTTATCCTACAGGATGCCATGTAGCTCAATACTCAGAGCTGTGATCTCTGACCAAGAGCTCTGATGTCTAGTATGCAGAAAACATAATTTTCCTGTGCCTACATTTCCAGAGAAATCTGGTTCCAAGAGCGTTCCTAGATACCCACAGAATCAGTTTTTTCAAATATATTGCTTCCCTTTTTCACTGCTCTCAGTCTGAGGATGACTGGGCTGGTCGAGAAAGACAGCACAAATGCACTCCCAGAAACAATTTCCACCTGGCCAAACTCTACCTTCCAGGGGCTCAAAGCAGATCGTCCCCAGCAGGGAGCCAGGCCCTGCTGCAACTGCCCACAACCAGTTTTCCAGAGTTTGAGACGTATTCTTATATCCTAGGATGCAAGCTGAGAAGTTGGCTACATCCACTTATGAGTGTTCTCCAACCCCTAGGGACTGGGAAACTACTATCAAAAGGAATGAAATGTTTAGCCAATAATTTTATGGCATAAACTTTGGAAGAAACTAAAGACACTTAGCACATGTAGCATGAAGAGAGTTATAAAGAAATCTTCATTAAATTTTTTGACTATTTTTTCTTATCTTTATAAAGAGTCAAAGAACTGTTTTGACAGAATGGAGGACTACAGGTAACCATGACTGTTAAAAGTTTCTTGACCAAATTGGGTAGATATTGACATTTGATACTCCTTAGAAATACATTCCTTTTTTTCCCCTTTGGTGTTTGGGCCACACTCAGCAGTGCTCAGCACTTATTCCTGACTCTGAACTTAGGAATTACCACTGGCTGTGTTCGGGGAACTATATGTGGTGACAGGGATAGAACCAGGGCCAGCTACATGCAAAGCAAGCATTTCACTACTGTACTATCTCTGGCCCAAGTCTTGATTCTTCTATTTGACTTTTCTGTGTGTTACCCTATAACCAAACTAGAATGCGTTCAGTGCAGCTACTTGCATTTAAGCAAGTCAAAATCCTGTAATGCTTGAAAACTACAGATGGAAGAGTTTGAGGTCAGTCTGACAGTTTGCATTGTATCTTTGTTGAAAAGCTTACTTGCTATGAAACATGCTTCCCACCTGCCCTATTTGTGTTGTGACGTCAGTGGCTGGTATTGGGAAGCCAACATCAGGAGGGGCAGGACGGTGAAAGCACTTTTAGCAAAGTGCTGAAGAGAAGAAAGCATAGCTACAATCTTTAGTTGCATTTCCTGCTATGCATTCAGTATGTGGAAGGTCTGCAGGCTTTCTGGTATAAAATGAAAACTGAAAAAAGTGACATTTTAGTTGTTATTTATCCCCTGCTACCTCTGAAGCCCCCTATTCTTCTCAGTGAAAACTATATACAAGAGAGACTATTCCTAGCATATCTTCCCAGGCTATGGAAATAAAATACATCTATAGGTCACAGAACATACAAGTCTGTTCACCTCCTTTTCTGGTAACAGTGACCAATTCTTCCTGTTTACCCATCAGACTATCAACTTTCCCACACTTCCCTTCCTGGAACATTTTGATCTCACAGCATTCGCTATACCCTCTGTCCCACTTTTATTCATCAATGATCTTCATTAGGGACCATTTAAAAGTACTCGAGATTCTGGGGCCCAAGACTAGCAGGTCAAGAATATCATTTCCAGATGGAACTCAAAGTTTTTCCCATATAAAACAGAAGGACAGATGAGACTGAAGATTCTGATGGAAGGACTTTTTTCAATTCTTGTGGAAAGGATTTGTACATATATAGGAATAAGAAGTCTTCTTATAGATATTGCCCAAAGCCCTGTAGATACACAGGCTAGGGGGACTGTCCCATAGCTGGAATCTGCTTCATGAGCGGAGGGGAGAAGACAGATGGAATAGAGAAGGGATCGCTAAGAAAACTATGGTTGGAGGAATTAGTCGGGATGGGAGATGCGTGCCGAAAGTAGATAATGGACCAAACATGATGACCTCTCAGTGTCTGTGCTGCAAGCTATAATGCCCAAAAGTAGAGAGAGAGAGTACAGGGAATATTGTCTGCCTTAGAGGCAGAGGGAGGGTGGGAAAGGGGGGGGTATACCCGAGATATTGGTGGTGGGGAATATGCACTGGTGGAGGGATGGGTGTTTGATCATTGTGAGATTGTAGCCCAAACATGAAAGCTTGTAACTATCTCATGGTGATTCAATAAAATTTTAAAAATTAAAAAAAAGATATTGCCCAAAGCCTTTTAAAAAACCAAGTAGCATGCAAATGTGTATGATGACCAGGTCCCCATCTCTATACTATCATCCTCATTGCTACAGTTGATACCCAAATATCAACAGGAGAAAAGAGAGAAGCCCATTAGTTTGGTATCAATGACATTTAATTTGACTTCAGTGACTCTCAATGAATATAGAAAAAACAAAGATTTTCCAATGACATCAAATACCTTATTTTTCACTTGAGAGGTTTTTGGTTTGTGTTTTTACTTTGGGGCCCAAATGGTGATACTTATGGCTTATTCCTGGCTCTGAGATCAGAGATCACACCTGCTGGTGTTTCTATGTCTATATGGAGTGCCAGAGATCAAACCTGGACCGACAGCATGCAAAGCATATATGATCTGTTGTACTGTCTCTCTGGTCCCCTAAATGATATGTAAATATCAGGAAAATTGACCAAAAGCTCTCATATGCTGCTCAAGGTTTATATTTATCATGAAATAAATTTATATTTATTATGCCGATGGCTTTTATCCTACTATCATCATTACAAATTTAGCATAGCTGAAATCTTTGGTTATGCCAAGAGCACTCATGGCAAAAAAGATGCTAGCATAAATAAAATTAAAGAATATTTAATGAAATCATGACAACAGCATATTTTAACCAGAGTTCAAAGGAATCTGAAAAGAGGATATAAAGAAGATAGAAAATAAAGAGGTTAGAGTCAAATAGAGCAGAACTTAAGATGGCAATTTAGGAGATTTATTGTTTTGAAATAAAATAGGAAACAATTGATTCGGGAGTATGGAAAAAGAGGTTTAAAATCTTAAAAATATTTTCAGGGCCAGAAAAATAGTACAGCAGGTAGGCTGTTTGCCTTATATGCAGCTCACCCAGGTTCGATCCCTGGCATTCCATATGGTACCCTAAGCACAGCCAGGAGTAATTCCTCAGTGTAAAGCCAGGACAAAACTTTGAGCATCATCTGAGTAGCCCCAAAACAGAAAAATGTTTTGTTTTTTAATTCAATGAATCTGATAGTGGCTGCAGATTATATGATAAGAATGAGACCTGGTTAAAGCAAAACTATCTAGCATCCTTAATACTTGTTAGTTTTCATGGGACAGGTAAGTGGTAGTAAGAGAGACAGTAAACTACACGCAGAGATTGACTCTGCATGACTGATTAATCAACAGAGAGATGAGAGAATATCGATAGTGATAACTTTCACAGGCTGTAAAGCAAAATTTCTGAAGAGAGGCTATGGGTAGAAAAATAGGTGTTCTAGGGTTTAGCTTCTTAAACTGTGGGTTGTGAGTGGGGAAACTGTGACAAATCTAAAAAGTCTATTTAAATTATGGTACACTATAGAGTATACTCAGTCATAAGAAAATATGAAATCATGCTATGTGGATGGATTTGAAGAGTGTCATTTTGAGTGAATATAATCAGAGAGAGAAAGAGAGAGAGAGAGAAAGAGAGAGACCAATGCATACAGAATGATCTCTCACATATACAGATATAAAGAAACGTAACAGTGAAATAACAAATGCTTAAAGGCAGTTGAAATGAAGACCAGGAGAACTCATCTTCAGTAGGAAGCATGCTGCCTAGGCGATGGTGGGATGCAACAAGGAATGAAAGACTACAACCACATGGTGGAGAGAAGTGTGCAACCAGGAGAGAGAAGGGGAACTGAAAGGTAGTATGTAAGCGCTATGCATGAAATCCTGTCAGCAACAATACTATACACCACAGTGCAGTAAGTTATTGAAGAACAAAAAGAAGCGCCTCTCATAGAGGAAGGCTGGTGAGTGGGAAGGAAGCGGGGTTTTGGGGGGGTTGTCAATTGGTGGAAAGAAGTGGACACTGGTGACGGGATTGGTGTTGAAATATTGTATACCTGAAAACAATTCATGAAGAACTTTGTAATTTAGGGTGACTATGTTTTTAAAAATATGTTTCAAAATCAATTTCTTTATGATTTATTTTCCATTAATAGTTGATTTGTATACTTATTTCATATACCTATATGCCCAGAATGATACAAAAAATTTATTGAGCCGGGGCTGGAGCGATAGCACAGTGGGTAGGGCGTTTACCTTGCATGCTGCCGACCTTGGTTCAATTCCCAGCATCCCACATGGTCCCCCGCCTGAGTGCAGAGCCAAGAGTTAATCCTGTGCATCACCAGGTGTGACCCAAAAGCAAAAAAAGAAAAATAAAAAGTTCTTGAGACACAAGTTGAAAAAAATTAAGATGCTATGTTCTACATAAGGCAATGACCACAATATAATTACTTAGAACAGTGTAAGGTACTTGAATGCTCTTGGCATAAGAGAAAGGCACTTTGAAAGGGTGTCTTACTTAAAAAAGTGAAGTGTAAGGTACTTTGATCATGAATGAATTTTTTAATCAGTGATTAAAAAATAAAAGCACATATAGAATAACAGAGTAGGAGACTAACACCCAAGAATAGTAGAAATAAGTACCAGGAGGTTGACTCCATGGCTTGGAAGCTGGCCTCACATTCTGGGAAATGGGCAGCTCAGATAGAGAAGGGAACACCAAGCAAAATGTGGTTGGAGGCCACGCGGGGGAAGGGTGATGCGGGCTGAATGTAGACTAGAGACTGAACACAATGGCCACTCAACACCTTTATTGCAAACCACAACACCTAATCAGAGAGAGAGAACAAAAGGGAATACCCTGCCACAGTGGCAAGGGGGGTGGGGGGAGATGGGGTTGGGGAGGTGGGAGGGATACTGGGTTTATTTGTGGTGGAGAATGGGCACTGGTGAAGGGATGGGTTTTCGAACTTTGTATGAGGGAAACATGAGCACGAAAATGTATAAATCTGTAACTGTACCCTCACTGTGACTCACTAATAAATAAATTAAAAATTATAATAATAATAAAAGCACAAAATTCTCAGGGATGGGGAAATAACTCTATGGTCAGGGTGCATGCTTTGCATGTGTCCAGGAGACCCCAGCTGACCCCTGGCACTGTATGTCCCTCCAGCACTGCTGATGTGGTCTAGTGACCCCTGACTGTCTCCATGGTGGCCCTGATAGTTCCTAGCGTGGGGCACAGGGAGGGGAAACAGTTTTAAATGGGAAGTTAGCGCTTTTGTCCTGCATTATCCCAAATGGAAACCTACCTAGGATCAGAGAATTCCCACTCTGAGAAGCAAACACAAATATTGGTTCTAAGGCAGTTCATACTTGGTAAGTCCAGCAGAATTGAACACAAATACATGGTAATGGACAATGTTAGTTTCTTAGTTTCTCCCAGATCCATTAGAACCATTTTTAAAATTATTTCTTTGGAAAGGGGACTCCATTTTATTTTTTTATTTTGTTTTTTTTAGCCACACTTTGCTATATTTGGGGGCAACGCCTGGCTCTGCCTTCAGGAATTACTCCTGGTGGTGATCAGGGGACCATGTGGGATCCTAGGGATTGAACCCAGGCCCGCCCCATGCAAGGCCAATGCCCTACCTGCTGTAGTGCGGCTCCAGTGCGCTCTTCTAGTACCTACTCCTTCTAAAGAAGTGTCTCCTTTCCCAGACAGTTGCCTTCAGTGGCCCAGCTTCCCCCCTCAAGATTTTCATAGCATCCCATTCTCTTTGGTCACAACTCGGATGCTAAGCTTCACTTCCAGAGTCACTGACGGGACCTTCCTGAGATCCTTCTCAAGCACTCTGCCTGAGGTCACAGACCTCTTTTGGTCACAAACCTCTTCTCTGTCCTATTTTCTTCCACTTCCTTGCCCATTTCCTTCTTTAATACCCATGACCACTGAATTCTCATCTCAAGTGTCTCCAGCTAAGGAACATGACCCAACACACTCCCCTGGGATTGTCCCCAGAAAATAAACAGCACCTCTCAAGACAAACTATTACAAAACAGACAAGGGAAAAAAATCCATCTGAGACAGAGCCCCAGAAACAATAACAAAATTATTAGAGCTACACCAAGAAGTTCTTGGAATAGAAAAATAACCTGACCACATGTATAAATGATTTGGAATACAGATGGAGGAAACTTAAAATCAGAAGTGTAGCAGAGTTTAAGAGACAAAAGCAAACAATGAGTAAGTTTTCTATAAATCTAATTTTATTTGCAGAATAGAGGACAGAGGTGGAAAAGCAACAAATAAGCAACAACATTTTAGAGGGTCATAGAACCTATAAAAGAAAGGAGACAATACAATTCCTATGTGTAATAAAGTAAATGCATACAAAAGAGACACCGCACAGCACAAAAGCGAAGAAAACATCTAGTAAGTAGTCAGAAGAGAAAAATTATCCATAAATAAATAGCAATTAGACTGCCAGAAGTATGTAATAGCTACAACAGTGTCCACGGACAGAAATATAATGTCCTCAAAGTAAAAATGGTAGTTAACACAAGCGATGCTATCAAATTACTAACAAAGGAAAGGGGAACTAGAGACTTTGTGGAACAGTAGCTATGGGATTTTACAACAGATTTTTAATCAAGAGAGTGACTGGCCTTGGAAGGATTGAGATACAAGAAATAATGTGGAACAATAACAGAAAAGAAAATGGACAAACTTAAATGGGCTCAGTTAAATTCTTGTTAACTCTAAAAGCGATCATGTTCACAGCAAGACTAATTTGGGGATGAGGGGGATGAAATGCCAAAGAAGTTTTGAGAACCTCCTGACCCATGCCAGGCTATCCTCACCGGGGCACCTCAAAGGGGGACAGGTTGAGTTTCCTTCTCTGTCCCAAGCAGAACCCCAGCAGCCGAGACCCTCCAGAACCCAACTACAGCCATGCTCCAGGCCAATGCCAA
Organism: Sorex araneus; assembly: GCF_027595985.1. Taxonomy (NCBI): domain Eukaryota; kingdom Metazoa; phylum Chordata; class Mammalia; order Eulipotyphla; family Soricidae; genus Sorex; species Sorex araneus. Next base: position 61,232,386 of record NC_073311.1, read on the forward strand.
AGAAGTTTTAGAAATAGATATGTGTGATTCAAAAGCAGAGGAACATAGGATTAATTTATACTAGAAACATGATGTTGTCTGAAAGTTATCTGTATTTGTGATCTGCAGCGTCTCAATGTCATATATGAACCCTGAATTAATTACTCAAAGGTTCTCAAAACTTCTTTGGCATTTCATTCCCCTCACCCCCAAATTAGTCTTGCTGTGAACATGATCGCTTTTAGAGTTAACAAGAATTTAACTGAGCCCATTTAAGTTTGTCCATTTTCTTTTTTGTTGTTGTTCCACATTATTTCTTTTTTTATTAATTTTTTATTAATGAATCACTATGAGGTACAATTACAAACTTATGAACTTTCATGTTTGCATTTCATTTATATCCCTCCACCAATGCCCATTCTCCTCAATCAATGTTCCCAGTATCCCTCCCACCACCCCCACCCCAACCCCCACCACCCCACCCTGCCTCTGTGGCAGGGCATTCCCTTTTGTTCTCTCTCCTGTTGGATGTTGTAGTTTGCAATAGAGGTATTTATTGAGTGGCCATCATGTTCGGTCTATAGTCTACTTTTGGCACGCAGCTTTCAACCTGAGTGGGTCCTCCCAATAGTCTTTACTAGGTGTTCCCTTCTGATTTCTACCTCTTTTTTTTTAACAACACGCAGTAAAAATTTATTCATATTAATAACTCCATTTGTCATGGGGGTTGTTGCTTAGATGTATGGGATGGCACATGCATGCTGGCTCTCTGAGGTTACACAGGTGCTGGCTCTCTGAGGTTACACAGGTGCTGGCTCTCTGAGGTTACTCAGGTGCTGGATCTCTGAGGTTACACAGGGCTGGCTCTCTGAGAGAAAAGGTCGAGCGGCCGCACTAGTGGCCGCGCGGCTCGGATCTGTCCCAGTCCCGAATCCTGGAGCCGTGTTAGTTGCTGCTCAGTGTCGCCAGGGTTCCATCCGGAGAAGGTGTGCAGGCGGCACCTCCTCCCTCCGGCCCCCCGGTGTTGCTGGCCCCGATTCGGGTCCGGAGCATTGTCCGGGCCGCGTTGCTCACCAGAATGCCTGCCGCTTCTCTCCCACATTATTTCTTGTATCTCAATCCTTCCAAGGCCAGTCACTCTCTTGATTGAAAATCCGTTGTAAAATCACATTCTGTTCATGCAATAATAAAAGTGGAACAGTGAAATTTTTTTAAAAAATCTATGATTTATCCAATATGAAGAGAGGAGAAGAGATACAGAATGGAGAACGAGAAAAATTGCATGACATTGGTGGTACAAGCTAATCTGGCCTTATCTGTATTAGACAAATGGACACTTGGGCTCGCTGTTATATTCTGAGTTTAAGTTATAAAGGAGAAAATCATTAGTAAGACTTATTAATTATAAATTTATATAATTATATATATGACCGACATGGAAAATTAAAATTGGCATAATTAAGAGGGGAACGCAGGAAGACTGCAGCAATAATTGTCAATTTTGCAAACGCTCTTAAGAGTCCCGGTCAATATAGTGGTGGCCCCGTGTCAGATGCCTGAGCAGAGAAAAAGCAGCTCTCAGTGCTCTCAACAACCGATGGAGTCACAAGGTTTCTTCCAGAGCGAATGAGGGGGTGTCACTGGAAGTCCTTCAGGGAGAGCACTGTTAAACGGAACCTGCTGGTCACCGCCCCACGGTGCCTACCCGGAGTGGGCCTCGGGGGAGGGCAGAGCCACTGCAGCTCTGGATGCCGTGGGAGCAACAGAGCTTTAACGTGTCTGAATCGGGCCCTCTGGATCTCTGTTCCCGGAGTTGAGGGGACGCTTGGGGTTTCTGACACCGGGTTCCGATGATTCACCCCAGCGGGGAGGCCCTGCGAACATTCCTTCCCCAGACCAGCTTGTGTGTCACGCACCTTATCGTAGGCGAAAACCCCTGAGCATCAACTGCCTGGAGATCCAGAGTGGGGGCGTGTGCCTCCTGGTCAGGCGCCCAGACTGCCCAGGCCAGGAACTGTGGCAGCCTGACCCTGGTCCTGGTAGCTGCTGCTGCATGTATATATCCTGTCACCCCATATGCCACGGGGAGCTTGCCAGGCTCTCCCGTGCGGGCAGGAAACTCTCAGTAGCTTGCCAGGTTCTCCAAGAGGGAGAATTAGGCTATCAGATGTCAGGTAGCTTCCGGGAGCTTGGTTTTATAGTCTCTGGAAAACTTCCATGTAAATAATACAACTATTTAAAAATAGAAGCACACTAAAGACCATGATCCAGACTCACAAATGAATCTCGGAGGAGAGCAGCATGCTGCAGAGAAGTCTCCCCACCCGAGTCTGGCTGATTTCAGTGGACATCTCCAAGGGAGACAGGTGTGTCCCTCCGCCTGCCCCAACAGAACCTCGGGCAACCACAAACCTCCAGAACCCAATCGCCGCCGCGCTTATGGCTGACCTTCACAGCCTCACTCCAAGCCCCCCACACATGAGACCGAATCCCCTGAAAAACACAGGTCACAGGTCTGTGGGACAAGTGACTGAAATCTTTGGGCTTCGGGGGTTTAATGACTCCAAGGCGAAATGCAACAATTTTCATACTCTTTCCTCTAAGGAAACCTTTTTGGATCACTTTCAGTCAATCGTTCATAACAAGCAATGCAAAATAAATTATTTAGGATCTGTCTTTGGGGCAGGCTGGGGTGGTGGTGGGAAAATTCAAAATAATGGTCATGGGAAGGTGTAAAGGTGGCATGACTGGTGTTGGAATATTGAATGCAATCATTCTTGTGAACAGCTTTTAAAAAACTTTAAAAATTTTTTCAATTTCCCTTAAAAACAGATAGAGGAGCAGAAAAAGAAGAGAAGTGAAAAAATAAACCAAATAGAGTGAATCAAGGAATGATAAAACATTTTGAAAATTTATGGAGAAATTTTGTATAAATTTTCATTTGCCTTCAACCCTGTTCATCTTTCGAACCTGGACCTATGAAGTTCAGCCCCATCTGACCCCACTTCCTCCTGTCTGCTCTGGCTTCTACCCGCCTTGTACTCTCCAGATAAGCCACACCCCCTCCTCCAGTAAGACCTTTGCACGTGCCTTTTCCTCTGCCTGAAATATTCTGCCCTTGCACTCTGAAACCACTATTGCATTCATGTTTCTATTTAAAATTTTTTTTTATTGAGGATCAGTCATGTTTCTGACACTATCTGAGGTTCTGGGGATACAGCATCAGACAATGGAGACAACAAATTTTACTTCAGGGAGAGTAGGTTGTGGCAACTGGAAACGTTCATCATTTCGGAGGTCTCTTCTGACTCGCCACCTAAGCATCCACGCCATTTCTACCTACTTACTTCCCTTCCCACGGACGTGCTTCTCCTTGGAAAAGTGGGGCTTCATCACTGCTGTCCACCACTGCCCTCTGAAGGGCGTGAGAGGATGTCTCCAACAATGCTCTGTTCAGGACACAGTTGGTGAGAGAAGGAAGGCCTAAATGGGATATTTGGACAAAGTGCCTCAGAGGAGGAAGTGGTCAAGGGAGAGTCCAAATCAGAGATCAGGAAGATAATTGGGCTGAGTGATTTAGTACTGGACTCAGCAGTGCTGATGGCCACTAGGGTGACACCCAGCACTGCTTGAGGGGCAGGGCAAATAGATTCTGGGGTCCTACTGGGTTGACTGATGAGTTGTCTCCCTGTCCATTGCCCAGGCTGATTCAGTGCTTCTTGGCCAGCTCAATCCTGCCCCTTGAATTCTGGCTCCTAGCCATTTCATGAAAAGTGCTCTATACATCTTAAAGTCATCATTTTATGACCTCCTTCTCCACCTCTCTCCTGTGTCTGCCTCCAGCCCTACTCCTGCTCGTAGATTTCGGATATGGCTTAAGCCCTGGAATTGGAGCTTCCTGACACATGACAGTCAGGTGCCTTCAGAGGGGCAGAGGGCAACCCTGACCCCCTTCAGATGTAACCTAAAGCTAGTTGTCTCCACTAGTCTGGGTTCTCCAGGGAGGAGGCACAGGGGTTTTCTTCATCTGTGTGTATCTTCCCTAGCCTCCAACACTGGTGAACGCACTGGTTGTAGACTGACAAACAACAAGCTTAGTGGCTTCTATCCCTCTCTCAGCTGTGAGTTCCCTCCTGCGGATCCTGGACCTTATGCATGTTGCAGCGTCTGTAGCGCCCAGGATGAGCCCTTAATCCTGTTGCTTATTTTTAGACCCTCAAGATAGCAGAATTCCTTTTTCTTTTTTTTTTTTTTTGCATTTTTCATAATCTTTTGTTTTTGATTCAAAATTGATAATAAAAATATTTTAGCCAGGAGTTGTAAATCATAGTATCATTTTTCATCCTAAAAGGATCTTGCTTTAGTGGTCTACATATTTAGACCAGGTCCTAATTGCATGGTTCTTGGCCAGAAATATTCTGCTTACTTATTTCTTGCCTTATCACTGCCAAGTAGCAAAACTTGGCAGACAAATCCTTGAGAGTGATAACGCTTAGTTTCCAGAGTATTGTTTTATCATATAGACTTGAAAAATCCCAGACTTAAGAGACGTTTCCCGGAGGAGATTTCCACTATTTAAAGTAACACCCCTAACCCCACAAACCAACTGTTGGTTCAGAGTATTCCAATTGGCCAGTGCTTGATACTCTCTCATGAGCTGTCCACAGCCCACCGATTATAGGGCTTCATTTTGGGAATGGTGTCATCCAGAATATTCCTGTGATAATGGGCAAGCTCAAATGTTCACAGCTTTTCTTCTGCAGTGTTACTCCCTCCCTAAGTGCTAAGTTAAGAGACTGGACATGAGCTCACGTGAGCAATTTGCTAGTGTCACTAACAGAAAAGGTAAAACCAAGAAGAATCCTGGTGTTTCCGAATCCGGGATAAGTCTGCTCGCTAGAGAGTCAGGATGCTCTTCTTCCTGAATCTCTAGCATCCAGAACTTCTCCAACTTCTAGCAAAGTGGACAGAACATGGAGAACGAGAACAGAATGAACTGCCTCTCAAGTTTTCAATTCAAGACATGCCTTTTTAGAGTGGGATCCAGAGACTCACAAATCAATCTCAAAACCGAATAGCTTGATGCAGAGATGCCTCCAGGCCCTAATTATTTAAAATTTTAGAATTCCAGGCATGTGTGGCCACTTTTGTCACCTATTTTACTTTTTTATTGAATCACTGTGAGATGGACACTTCAATTGCTATTCATAACAAGCAATACAAAATAAATTATCTAGCATCTGCCTGTTGGGCAGGCTTGAATGGTGGTGGGAAAATTCAAAATAATGATGGTGGACGGTGCAGTGGTGGTGGAATTGGTGTTGAAATATTGAATTTGATCCATTATTGTGAACAACTTTATGAAAGTCAAATTTTTTTTGAAAAGAAACAGCATATTCAAACCCAGCAGGATTTAACCAACAAATGGACTCGTTACGTTTTGTTTTTCTAGATTTCAAAGTCTGAGATCATAATACACCTGAAGAGAAGCAACGTAACGGTCTCAAACGCTGACTCTTGAGAGTGGGAAACTGTGGACACAGAGCTGAGGTGTTCTTTCATAAGTTGCGGGTGGAACTACCCAACGGCTCGAACTCCATATTATACAGCACCTTTAGAGTTGGTGGCGACTTCTCACAGAGCTTATTTCCTCGAGAAGACGTGCTCAATTTCTCGACTGAGTCATTTGCCTCTAGTCTTGAACTTCTCCATCCTTCCCCAACACTTCTGTGGTTCCATCCAGAAGTGGTTCCTACTTTGAATTTTGGACCCAATGTCTATAGCCCACTTCAGATTTGGTTCCAGGGTTCCCACAGGGAACAGTGATAAAAAAGGACTTATTCAACCAATTGGCATGAGATTGTGTAGATTACTCATTCTACAATACCCTCATACTTTTAAAGAAAAACATGTTTTATCACTTGTACGATTAAGTCTATAGAAAAGTCAGAAAAGACAGAAAAGCTGGGTAAGATCTCTCCCCACTAATAAAAAAGGCAAAGATAACCCAGTGACTTTCAGCTTGGGCCTAGGAGACCATATCATAAATCCTGGAAAGAGGGAACCAGGAAATGTTTATCAGAAAAGAGCCTGAACTTTTGACAGTTGCAGAGTCTAGTTTAGACAACCTGTCTCTTAAGAGTTGTGAGGGTTTGAGTCTATTTAACTTTATCAAAGTCGCAGCAATATCCCTTAATATGTATAATCCAGCTACAAAAAAGAAATGTCAAGTCTCTCTCCCTCACCCTCCACCCCAGTCATTGTAAACTTTCTGCACAGCCCTTCTCTTATTTTCCTCTGCTTCCTGGTTTCCTGATTTCTAGCCTTTTCTCCCTGATTCCTTTAGGCAAAGCTAAAGAAACCAGATTAAAACAGGAAAGGCAGAAGCATCCTCAGAGAGTGGAGGGGTGTGAAGAGAGCGAGGGAGGGAAGTGGAAAAGGAGACAGGTAGAGAGCTTCTAGCTGGGCAAAGCTGAAGGAGACCTTGGCCTGGCACTCTTCTGCCAAAACCTTTAAACCTTCTGGCCCAAGGAGATGGCTCAGTGAGGAGGAAACACAGAAAATGTGGACGACTCCAAGTTCAAATATCAAAAGGGGTCCCTGAGCTCAACTGGGGAAGCATTCCTCTACCACACACACAAAAGTTATGTATTCTCCTTTGTGTGTGTGTTTGTGTGACGAGGGGGCGGGAGAGGAACAGACAGAGGAGCAGTTTAGTCTTTTACACCCAGAGCAAAATTCACTCTGGTCAGTTCTATATTGGCCACCATTCTGTGAATGTTTGAGTAAAGACATTCAGACGTCTCTCACAACTGGGGAGCAAACAACTTCCCATCAATGTTTCCAAAGACTCCTCTGAGAGGAAGCCCCTGCCTGGGAGAGAGCAACTGGTCTACAGGGGCAACTGGCTGTGAATCAGGGAATTTCCTTGCCAGAGCAGTCTACAGAATGCACAATAAGGAAAGGAGCCAGGACCAGGGGTCCAAGGAATACCATCGGGTATTGAGTCCATAGTTCCAAGAACAAGAATTAGCTATGATTGCTTCTTGTATTCGGTACTGCCAAATTTCTAACATAAAGTTTAAGTGTCATCCTTAAAGAATAGTAGACTTCTCTTTCTGTTGTTATACTGTTGACACTTTATCAAATCTGTTTTCTGATTTGCAGATTTAATGATTGTGTTAATGAATCCCAAGGAATTCTGGCTATTAATGCTCCTGTTTATATCTTTCAATACAATGTTTTCTCTATATAGTGTCTCAAAGTCTTACATGCTTTCCATATGGAAAAGGTCAATTTTATACTAGTAAGTAAAGGTATACTTATAAGAAAGTATATATAATGAATGAGGACCTTGGTTTGAGCCCTAGCACACACACACACACACACACACACACACACACACACACACACACACACACACACACACACACATAGACCAGTAGCTTATCATAATTGAGTGTCATAGAAAAACCTCTTTTCCTTGATCAGAAGAACCTTCCACCACAATCTCTAAGCCCCTGCTTTGGATTGTATCATGTCCTGTGGCTTCTGGCTCCTAAAGTTGCTCAGCAAAGAGCCAAGAGAAGCAAGTGTGTCCTCTAGGATTGGGATTAGTTGCCTGCCACAGAGAATCTGCAGTGTAAAAGTCATCGAACATCCGGGTCTTCTGTCCTGTGGGGTCAGAAGGACTCCAGAGCTGCCATGAGTCCCCCTTCCTGTCCACTCAGCTCACAAATGCATGACCCATGCATGTTAGGTAGCAGGAAGTGGGACATAACAGAAGGTCAAAGGGCACAAACCAGCTGCCTTGTAAGAAACTTCCCCTAAGTTACACACTTCCACTTCCACCTCTTTGATGGTGCTGATAAGTTCAAGGTGGAAAGACACTGAGCAGATGTCAAACTAGACAAGCTGTAGTCTGTGCCGTGGAAGGTGCCATGGCCCCTTGAAACCACATAGGAAGAGGGAGTAGGACGAACTTTATGTCACATAGAAAGGGAAACTGAATTAGATTCCAGTTTTCCCAATCAAATTTGCAAATGGTGTCACCCTTGATTCACTGGCAGCTCAGTCCTCAGTGTTTAAGCAAAATGATGTGTTCACGTGAACCTTTGAAATGGGAGAGGACATTTGGGGGTGTTTCCCATGGTTTTTCTCTATTTTCCCACCACTGATTTATTTTACCAGGTGCATTTTCGAATAAATTTTGAACTAAAAATTTTAAGATTTCAAATCTTCATTTTCTCTTAAGAAATGTATTAAGTGGATTAATTCATTGTCAATTAAGAAATCTTGTCTCAGGATACTCTATGGTCTGTTAATACATGGTTTCGTTCTGGTTATTGGTTAGTATCTTTAATAAGAAAACCGGCACTTGCAAAACTACCTCTTATAACAAAAGCAACAACTTTCACAACCCTCCATTCCATCTGCTAGACTTTCTCATAAACCACTACTGCACTTAAAACCACAATCAAAGGTAAGATTTTCAACTTCTAATGTGTTCAAATATTATTAAACACCATGGTAGAAATTACTGATTGCTGACCTAAAGTTTACTTTCCTTTATCATTTAATTATACTCTGATTTTATTCAAGGGAAAAAGTGTTCAGATGATACAGTCCATTCCCCATTTTCCCTTGAAGTTAGGTGTGGCATGTGACTTATTTCTTATCAAAGTGAACTAAGTTCATATTGTTAGATGACACTCCTAGAAAGGTGTGCTGAGATGGGGACAAACAGATAGAGTATATGAATTTTTTGACCTATACTTTCCTGCTCTTGGAACTATGGACTCAATGGCAGGAGTCCCAGCAGCCATTATAAAGTCTGGGGAACATGACTATTTTTTTCTTTTAAGTTTCTCTGCAAGAATGATGGGGCATAAAAAGACAAGACTAGCCATTCTTGAGTCATACCAACTTATGATTAATTTTTCTATTTATATCTCTAGTCTTCATTTCATATTGATTTAAGTAAATATGGATATAAATGTTTAAAAATATTGAGTTCCATGCAACTATGCAACTAGAACAACTGCAAATAATCAATTTTACCTTTTTTTTTCTTTTGGGAAACATAGTTATAACTGAGTTGGTGTATGATACCACAGTTCAAAGATTAAAAGGAGGCACAGGCTTGATAGAAAATTTGCCAGGTCTGAACTTTATTTGTGGAACTTCATCAAAAACACGGAAAGAACATGTGGACAAAGTTAGTTTTGTGATTGTTTCAGGATTTCTCTTAGTGATGGGAATTGCAAGACAGCATGGGATGGCAAGACACTCAGAACCTTCTGATAGTGATAACCCAACCACCTAACAGAAATGTTCGCTCTAGTTATTGCCAGTTTTCCACACCTAGCTTCATCTTAACCAGCTCTAATAAGGAAAAGTTGTTTGTCTTGACACATTGCTAATGAAAAGAAGGTGCCATCATGAAAATAAAGACTTATTCGGGACAATAAAGAGCATGTCTGAAGACTGTCTTCCATTTTAGAAAAATATCTACAAAAGACCATAAGACAAAAATGTTTGGTGGTACCTTGTCTCTGAATATGTGAACTATAGCTGCTAGGAAATCGACTCTTACAGCTTTCAGCAAAGAGGGACTTAGAAGGAGAGGCATGTGTCTTTCTCACATTCCTCCTTTTGATCAATGTCAATAGATTGAAATTTTTCCATGATCACGATTTTTCCAGTTCATTTGTTTTCTTTAACTTACGTGTTTCATCACATTCTCCATATTAAAATATCATCATAATTTTGCGACCGTGGGAAACATCTTCACTTGAAACAGATGTTAATGACAATTGGATTAAAAGGAAATGTCATGAAAAATAAAGATGACTGTGGGAATGCATGTTTCTACTCCAGGGTTAGAAAAGTATAATGTCATATTCGCACACTTGGAGGATTGATGTCAAAATTCTTCCTTTGCTTCCTTGACCATGTGACATTGTTGACTTGTAAGTCAATTGCGAAGGTTTCCATTTAAGAGTCTTTTCCCTAAATGACTGGTTTGAAATTTTCTGGGGAGGGATAGTAAAATAATTTCCAAAATAGCCCAAATGGTTTCCTCCTGCCCAGTATAGCCACCTTCCAAATACTGCCATTCTATAACTAGCTAAGGACTGGGGGTGTGTGAAAAGGAGGGGAGAATTCCAATGAGATTGGGCACATTCAAGGTTGTGTGGCCAGAGACAGGAAGCCAAGAGCCCAGCTTCCACATTATCTCTCATCGCTCAAATTATCCTACATCACAGATGCCTCTATCCTGCCCATTCTGACCCCTTTCATCTATAATTCAGTCCTGCCCCTCAGCTCAATGGACTGGAGACTCCACTGAGCATTTCAAGTGAGGTGTGAGATGGGGAGGAGGGGGGTATCAAATTATTTTGCTTGGATTCTCACACCTTCACTAGCCTCTCTCCAACTGGGAGCATGAAGGTGCAATTTCACACCATCTGGTCAGTTGCTCTTTGACTTCTTAGAAGAAACAGCAGGATAAGACACTCAGCAATCACCTCTGAATCTCTGGATTCTAGTCTCGACAAATGAAGCATCAGAAGAAAACTTGCAAGTGATGCTCAATATTTGCTCTGTGATTACTTTCTTCTAATGAATTCTTAGTTCACCAATCTTTACTATTTTTGCCAACTTTTGATTGGCTGAGGGGGAGTGGGATTTTGAACTGTTTCTTCACTAAGACTTCTTTTTTTTTCTTTTGAATTGGGGCCACCCTCAGTGATGCTCAGTGTGAATGCCCGTGAATGCTTTTGCATTATCAATTCTACTTTCTTTTTCTGACTCCTGAGACTCTGTACCCAGGAGTCATTCCTGTCAGTGCTCTGGAGACCATACGAGATACTGTATGCACAGCATACACCCTGCTACACCATCGCTCTGGCCCTAAGGGATCACTAAGGTATTCTAACTTACCATCTCCAGAAATAAGGAGTCTCGGTGCAGAATTCTGACTTTTTAGAGGATACAGAGACCGTGAGCCAGTGATCTGTTTGGCCAATGTGCTTGAGCAAAGCAAAATGAGGCATCTGGGTCTCCTTTTGTTCGTTATTGAACAGAAAGGGATGAGGAATATAAGTTTGGAGGTTTGCGTACTTAGTAATTTCCTAGTAAGCAACATATTTTGGTACGCAGTGGCAACGTGACTCAACTTTATGTAAATAAAGAAATATAAAAAATGAGCAATTATCAGTTGAGTTTAGGCAGTGAGTGATCTGCTAATTAGCCATTTCCTTTGACTAAATTCTCTGGATAATTGCCCAATACACTCCTTAACTTAGTTTGACCCATATATTTCCAAGAAATTAGAGTCAGATTGATCATTTTAAAGTCTGATTTTATATTTAAAGTTTATGTGGATGTAAACTTTAGAATGAAGAACTTCTTTACATAGTATTTTTGTTTATTTAGAAGATAAAATTTAACACTACTTAATAACATATAAGGGCTGGAGCGATAGCACAGTGGGTAGGGCGTTTGCCTTGCATGCGGCCAAACCAAGTTCGATTCCTCCATCTCTCTTGGAGAGCCCGGCAAGCTACCGAGAGTATCTCGCCCTCATGGCAAAGCCTGGCAAGCTACCCATGGCATATTCAATATGCCAAAAACAGTAACAACAAGTCTCACAGTGGAGACATTACTGGTGACCGCTTGAGCAAATCAGTGAACAAGGGGACAACAGTAATACAGTGAATTACTATATCACTGTTGTTCAACTGATACAGTGAATAACATAAAAAACTCAATCCATAAAACTATTACATTAACGCATTGTCAACATAATAAAATCTTTATTTAATTTTGAAATAAGTTTAAAGAATCTTTGCCATGTAATTATTTTTAAGGTGAATAAAAATAATAGTAAACATGTTTTTGTACTGCATTTTGAAGATCCATTCAAAATAAAATTTTGCCCTAATTTTTAGAGACAAAACCAGTAATTTTAACTGCAGTAATAACTTTGAGTGGGAAAATGCCATTAAAACAGCCTCTGAAAGAGTAACTCCACCTAAAAAAATACATATTCCTAAATGTCACACTGAGCTTTATTTTTTACCCTTGCTAATAGTCGTTTATGAAATAACCATATCAAGATGACCAAGAAGTAAATGAAAATAAAATGTTGGTCACCATTGTTAGAGTAACTGCAAAGCACAATGAAAGTTTTATCTTACACTGCTCAACACGACAAGAAACAGCCAGAGTTGGCAAAGGCATGGAGAAAAAGAATCCCTTGTTGGCTGTTGGTGAGAATATAATTTGATGGAGTGCCTGCAAGAAACATGTTGGTGATTCATCAAGGAAAAAGAAAAAATCTACCATAGGATCCAGCAATCCCAGGTCCAGGTATCTGTCTAAAGAATACTTAAATGATCATTTCAACGCAGCCTCTCATTCACGGCAGCATTTCTATGAGGTCTAAGAGCTGGAGCAACCTAGACACCCGGTGACAGATGAGTAAACAAAAATATGGATTTATATCTATGAAAGTAGTGCTCTGATATTTAAAAAGACAGTATGTTTCCATAAATAGAAACACACATGGAATTATTTACTGAAATACATTGAGTCATAAAGACAACTACTGTATGGGCTATATATGCAATATTAAAAAAATTAAGCTAAAGAACACACCAAACAAAAACCTTTTGACTTTGTCGACAGAATAGATGTGACCAAAGGGAAAGTGGAAGGAAGTGGGCAGAAATGGGAAAGGGGGATTCACTGGCTAGGGGATGGTTGTATCTGAATTTGAGGGTTGGTGTAGTGTTCAATCCACACTTTTTGAGGTGTAAGACTTCTAGATTGTAGACTGATTAATTGTAGATTAATTATAGATGAATGGAATACCATTAATTTATAAAGATAGAGGAATTAGGAAAACCTTTAACCACAAAAGAAAATATAGCACTTATATTAGACTGGAGTGATAGCACAGCAGGTAGGGCGTTTGCCTTGCACACAACTGACCCGGGTTCAATTCCTCCATCCCTCTTGGAGAGCCCGACAAGCTACTGAGAGTATCCCGCCCACATGGCAGAGCCTGGTAAGCTACTCGTGGCATATTCAATGTGTCAAAAATAGTAACAAGTCTCACAATGGAGATGTTACTGATGCCCGCTTGAGCAAATCGATGAACAACGAGAGGACAGTGCTACAGCGCTATACTGGAAATCCATTTAGCTGAACCTCTAAACTTTCAGGGATTAATGACTTCAACATTGTCTCTCACACAGGGAGATGAAAGCACTGGTAAGCTTTTAAATATTCTTTGCAGTGAACTCACTCTTGAAATATATGGTCCATGACCAGTCTTTCTCCAGAGGCCAGTGTTTACCCAATGGACAGTGTTTATTGTTCCCACAAGAATTATTAAACACCTGCTAAATGGCAGGAACTTAGGTTTATTCTCTCCAAGAAGTCCTGCATTTCTTTCTCTCCTCTGAATGTTCTGTTCTCTTACAGCAACAATTAATTCATTCACAAGAAACGATCAGAGCCTGTTTATTTTCTTGTTCAACCCACGTGACAAAACCTGCAAACTGAAGGCATAATTAAGCAATGAAACGTTTATTTAGCCCAAATGGGTGGGACGTTGCAGTTCACTTACTACACTTAAATAAAATTATTATCTTGATAATGTAGACAGTCTGATGATCTCATTCATCCGTGGTGTATACAAAAACGAAAGAGGAGCTTGACCCTGGATTACAAGTAGTGTGTGTAGGTAAGAGGTAAACGAGACAGACTAGAAATAACGTAAAGAACGTAAAGTAACCGTGGTGGGGAATCTGGGGCATGTTGGTCAAGGGAAGCTGCAATAACTTTTAATCTAAACTACAGATAATATTTTAAAAAATTATAAATAAAGTCTTCAGGGGCAGGAGAATAGTATACAATGGATAGGATGTTTGCCTTGCACGCTGCCATCCCGGGCTTGATCCCTGGCATCCCGTAAGGTCCCCAAGCACCACAAGGGATGATTCCAGAGTGCAGAGCCAGAAGTAAGCTCTGAGCAACCCTCAGTGTGCTCTCCCCACAAAAACAAAACAAAACAAGATGTCTTCAAGGATATTTTTTTAAAATAACACACTTTCGATGGAGATGCTTCCGTAGAAAATGTCTTTGGTTTTTATGCAATAGATGGTAAACAAAAAAATATTCTGCAAATTATATGTTCCTCATGACTTTTCTTGATAAGTATTAACTCCCCCCACTCCCACCAGTTACTTTTGTTGCAGTGACATGATTTACAATTTTCCTTATCACAGTTTTATTATTGCAATGCTGCCGTATCACCCCCAGGGTATCAGTGACCCTCCACCACTGTTCCAATGTTCTTCCCCTCCCCCCTCCTGCCTCGATTCTCTGTTCTGTTGGCAATATCTTAGGGCTTGTTTCCATTGAGGTCTCTCTTCCCTTGCTTTGCTTCTTTATACTCCACATGAGAGTGACATCATTCAGTATTTGCTTCATTCAACATCTGGACTCACATCAGTTAGCATGATACCCTCTAATCCCATCCAAGTTGCAGTGAACTGCAAGATTTCACCTTTCCTCAAACTGAGTAAGATTCCATCATGCATACAGACCACAGTGGCATGATCCACGCTTCTTATTGCTGGGCACTTGGGTTGTTCTCAAGGGGCACACTTTTTGATCTTTTAGAGCTAACATTGCCTACAAGGTTTACACTCAAGTATAAATACTCGCACACTCAAGAAGAAGACTCAAGGATTACCTAACAATAAAACACCAGTAAGTAACTGTAGATTTATACCCAGAAAAAAAAAAAACCTCTGAAGGATGGAGCCAGAGCAAGTAAACAGAAGGCGAGGTGCTTGCTTTGTGCAAGATTCATTCAGATTTATTCCCAGCACCCCATCCTATGAGCCTAGCAGGAGTGATCCCTGATTGCAGAGCCATGAGTAAGCCCTGGATACCACCAAATGTGGCCCCAAAACAAACAAACAAAAAAAAAATTGAAACTGAAGGAAAATGTTCAGACTGTATTCTGTGTGATCAGCACATTTCCCCCATAAACCTACCTTGGGGATTCCTACTGTTTCCCCTAATTGATCACCTGGTAGGTTCTTTCCTCCCACAGGTGATGACATGAACCCAGGACACAACCGCAGTTGCATAACCCCAAGGACACACCCCCAGTGGCATGGTCCCAGTGCCGTGACTCCAGGGGCAGACCCTTTTACTGTCTAGGAAGCAGAGTGAGTTTGAACACTACTCCACCACCACGGACTGGCTGGAGTTTGCCCTCGTCATCATTCTATCGTGCCCTTCGATGAGAAGTCTGATTTACACTGCCTTCGGGGTGGGCAGGAGAAGAGACAGGGTTGATGCTTAAGGCCCTTAGACTTGGTCATGGGTTTCAGAGAATCCTCACACACACGATGCCTGAGCATACCATTGCAGACGATAGGAATAAAATCAGTCACACTATCCCACCACGGATGCTGGGTTATTTTAATGCAACAATAATAATTTCTAATTAGAAAACAAAGCCAGATTAGTGATAAGTCAGCCAGATAAACTGGATTTTTCAGGCAAAGCAGAATAGAATGCAAATTTTATTTGCATTCTTATCAAGCACCTCTCCCCCCACCTGGGTTTTTTGGGTTGTCAAGCCCCTGACAACTATTTTTGTGGAGCGAGTACAAAGACTTGTATGTCCTTTGCTTCCTGGTCAGATATCCTATGAAGTTCCAATATCCCTGAGCCCTTGAGAGGAAAATGTCTCTATATATTTAAGGGTCCTTAGTTGTAAGTGACAGGAACTCAATCCAGCTGAAGGGAAACTCACAACACAAACAACAGCAGCAGCAAATTTGATTTGCTGGAAGGCAACTGGTGTAGCCTACAGAGCTAAAGTGGAGGAGACACGGGTACCTAGGAAACAGAAAATCAGTGCACCAAGAGCTCAGCATCAAGGGCCAGGAATTCAATGAACCGGGTCTCTCTGCCTCTCTCACTTCTCCCCTTCCTGTGTGCTGGGTTTATCCCCCATTCTGTCTGTGGACAGGTTCCCCTCTGGGACTTGGGTCCTGGTGTGTGGGAAGTACTGGGCCCCATCCTCCCAGCCTCGCTAACGAGAAAGAAACCTAGGGGCCAGAGCGATAGCCCAGTGGGTAAGGTCCTTGCCCTGCATGAAACTGACCTGGTGCATGGTCCACCACGCCCACAAGAAGTGATCCCCGAGCGAAGAGCCAGGAAAAAGTCCAGAGCACAGCATGGCGTGCCCCCAACACCTACACACACACACACACACACACACATACACATACAGAGAAAGAGAGAGAGGAGGAGGAGACAGAGAGAGAGAGAGAGAGGGAGGGAGAGAGAAAAAGAGAGAGAGAGAGAGAGAGGTGGGGGGGAAAGAACCGTCTTCTCTCATGTTGACGACTACAGGTACATCTCCCAGTCACCTGGGCTTAATACTACTATGGGAGGGAATTCAGCTTTATTTTGGATCACAGAATCACAATTCAGAGTGTGACATTTCAGTAAGAAACCGTGCTCCCCCCAAAGCAGGGGGTTTAATGGGAAGAAAAGAGGAAGTTGGGGTCATTGATTATTGATATAGCGTTCAGAAACAAACATTCTTGGCTCTCTGTAACTGGCTACCGAGTCTCTCCTCTGGCCAGTGCCCACCATCTCTAGGTGTGTGATCAGAGCATCAGTTGTAAAGTACTCACTCCAGTGTGGCCCTGAGACCATTGCTGTTGGGTCTGCCTGACAGTCCATTGGTCCTTAAGTTCATACACACGACAATGCTGACTCTATTACAAAATGGACACTCTTGGTGTGTTTTCTAACATGTCTTTAAAATACTGAGTCATACGGGCTGTTGTGATAGTACAATGAGAAGGGCACTTGCTTTGCATGCTGCTGACCCGGGTTCAATCCCTGACCCTGTGTGACAGTCCCCAGAGCCCTGCTAGGAGTGGTCCCTGAGTGCAGAGCCAGGAGTAAGTCCTAAGCACCACCTTGTCTGAATCCTCCCCCACTTAATTGTTTAAAATTTGATAAAATATCTAGTTATATATACATATAGATGTATATCTATATATATGTATACAGATATACATCTGTATATCATGTCACAAAAATCACAATAACTTATACTTGTACCATACTGCGGACTCACACAGATGCCCATAGTTTATACCTCAATGGGATTTTCTTTTCCTTCCAAGGATTATTGAAAGGGTGACCCTACGGGACAGGAGACCTGGCACTGATAATTGGGTAAAACAAAAGAGATGACATCTTGCACGAAATGTACTCCACCACTGGAGCCAGATTCCCTGGCCCTAGATTGCCTTCCTCTTAGGGCTCGACACTATTCCACTGTATATGTAGAATACAGTCCTCATTTGCTCGTTACCAGACCCAGATTTTCCCCCCTCTCCTATTTTGTCAATTATAAATAAAGAATCTTGTGGTGGGGAGGAAAGGCATGTTATCTTAGGAGCCCAGTTTGTAAGAATGCTTCAGAGAGGCAGAAATATGCTGCAACTATTTGGGGGGTCATTTTTTGTTTCTTGGGTGTTTTTTTTTTTCAGTTGAGACACCATGATTCACAAAGTTATGTATGACTGAGTTTCAGACATACACTGTTCCAACACTAATCCCTTCACCGTGTCCATTCCCATCTACCAACGTACCCACTTTCCCACCTCTATGGCAGATGCCATTTTTTCCTCTTTTAGGCACTATTTTACAATACTGTTACTGTTAGGGTTTCGGGAAAAATGTCTCACACCTTCCAGCACTTTCTCCTCCTCCAGAGTAGCCACTTCCCTCTACCACTGTCTTAGTGTCCCCTACCAGTCCTATCACCCCTCACACACACACACACACACACACACACACACACACACACACACACACACCAGTGACAAGTTTCCTGCTGAAGACCAACTCTCATGGTCTTTGCTTCTATTGACTTTGGGCGTTTGCCACCATAATTGCTTCACAAAGGAATAGAAACAAACCTACAGGAGGTGGAGCTGAAAGGGAAGATAGTGTGATAGTGCTTTGTATGAAACCCTATCGGCAGTGGTACTATAAACCACAGTGCAAAAACTTCTATTTTAAAAAAATGAGTCTCTCCTAGAAGCAGGTTGCGGGGTGAGAGGCAACTGGCGTTGGAGTTGGGGCGGGCATGGGTGGAGGGAAGCGGATACTGGTGAATATAACGGTATGGAAACACTGTGCCTCAAACCTCATCGTGAATAAACTTTGTCATTTCGAGGTGACTAAATAAATAAAAACAAGCTAACAGCATTCATCACAACCAAACCTATTGTTGCATACCCAGTAATAAAAGTCTGCACATTTGGATAGGAAATGGGAAGATAAATAATGTTGACAAAATTAGCTTCTGAAGAGAGTTGTAAAATAGGCAAAGATGATGTGCAGACCCGTATTTATAGAGGGAGAGGGACCATAATGGAACACTCAATAAATTGTTCACTGGGCTTTGTCAGAGTTTGACGGCTATAGCTTGAAAGAGAGCTTTCAAGATAATATGTGACAAAATACGTTCTCATAATAAAGATAATCCAATTTCCTGTGTTTGTGATGGAAGGGCTGTGAGAGTCTAAGGAAATGGATGGCGTGATGAAAATAGCAATATTTGTCAAAGATACAAAATGCTTCCCCGAACCCTCCTAATTGCAGCCACCCTTCAGATTGTTCTTCAGGGTAGCTGACATAAAACTTTTAGCATCATAGAATACAGTGGAGTTATACAGCAATGTAATTTGCTTCCTTGAGTAAGTAAGCAGCTTCTGTTTTGCTGTTTGGCTGCATTGGATGGTTCCTTGGACCAGCGAGTTCTTTAGTTTAAATTGTTCCTTCACTTATACCCGAGGACAGTAGACACAAGCCCCAAGAATATCGCTCCACAATTGGAAGCCTGTCTCACGAGCTGGGAGAGAAGGCAGCTGGAATAGAGAAGGGATCACTAAGTCAATGATGTTGGAGGGATCGTCCAGGATGGGAGATGTGTGCTGAAAGTAGATAAAGGACCAAACATGATGGTCTCTCAGTATTTGTATTGCAAACCATAATGCCCAAAAGTAGAGAGAATATGGAGGAAATTGTCTGCCATAGAGGCAGGGGGAGGATTGGGGTGGAGAGGCTGGATACTGAGGACTTGGTGGTGGAGAATGTGCACTGGTGGAGGGATGGGTGGTCAATCACTGTATGACTGAAATTCAAACATGAAAGCTTTGTAACTGTATCTCATGGTGATTCAGTTAAAAGTGAATAAATAAATAATATAATAAATAAGTAAATAAATAAATAAAATTGTGCACTTATTTCATCAATATGACTGATAGTGGCCCACAAAGTTTGATTGCTGGGTTGAAAATAGTGAGGTGAAAGGATAGTAGAGGTAAGAAAAAGGAGGATTCCTCTGCAGCTTGGAAGCCGGCCTCACATGCTGGGGGAAAAGGCAGCTGAGATAGAGAAGGGAACACCAAGTAAAGGGTGCTAGAAGGGCCCGCTCGGGATGGGGGATGCGGGCTAAAAGTAGACTATAGACCAAACATATGGCCACTGAATACCTGTATTGCAAACCACAACACCCAAAAGGAGAGAGAGCAAAAGGGAATGAATGCCCTGCCACAGAGGCGGGGCGGGGAGGGGAATGGGGTGGTGGTGGTGGGAGGGATACTGGGATCACTGGTGGTGGAGAATGGGCACTGGTGGAGGGATGGGTACTCCATCATTGTATGACTGAAACATAAGCATGAAAGTTTGTAAGTCTGTAACTGTACTTCACGGTGCTACATTAAAATTTTTTTAAAAAAATTTAAAATAAGATTAGAAAAAGTTTTGCCACAAAAAGAAAGAAAGAAAATAATGAGGTGATTTAGCATATGGACTTGCTCTGGGTATGATTTTTGCATTTGGGACGGGCTTAAAGCCCTCGGCTGTTCTTTCTGTTTAGACGGCAAAGCTCAGAGGATGAACCAAAGTCACATTGGACTCCTGGACTAACTCACTTCCTAGAACGAGATCTCAGGCCATGGTGTGGAGTTGAGCTCCCGGGGGGAGCCCCACCTCCCGTTTCTTTTCCTCTTGTACCACCAGTCTTCACGTTGGCATGGGAAGACACGTGAGGTGGAGATGCTCTAAACCCAGAACCATGCAGAGCAATCCCAAACATGCTAGAGAGGTGGGGGGGGCACTATCTCCTCCCTCCCCGCCCCTCCCTACAGAATGACCTCAAGGAACCCAGGATTCATGTCCACCGCCTTCGGTTGGCCCCTCGGCCTCCAGAGACCGCACTGGCTCTGCTGTAAGCCAAGAAGCTGCTCATATGGGAAGTGCTCCTCCCGTGGGACCTGACAATGGTTCCTACATCAACAATCAATCTGGGCGGGGAAGAAGAATGTGGGAAAAATAAAGAGCGAGTTCTCGTGTGTTTGTACAATTCCTACTTTTTGGCCACAGGGAGTCCTGTGCCATCAATGGCTTCACGTCTCTTAGGGCTTGGTCCCAAGCCAAGTGGAAAGCTGGCTTCTCCCTCCCCATCACCCCCACCCCCACCCCGAGGACAGTCCCCCAGCCCGGGCGGTGAGAACCGCAGCCCAGGATGTTTCCCGGGCGCTGGCTGGGAGCGCGGACGTGCAGACCTGAGCGCCCGGGGCCGGTCATTAACACTCCCCAGCTGGCTGGACACATGGGAGCCCAAAATAAAAGTGACGCGAAGCCTGTCCAGGCCTGAGAAGCCGTCCCCGCGCCCAGGCCGGACTCGGGAAGGAACTTTCCGTGACTCGGGGCTTCTAGCTGACGTGCCAGGGGAAGAGCACTTTCCCCGCGGGCCTGTTAGAGAAGGGGCGTGGAGGGGATGGATGGGGACTGCTGGGCTTGGAGCCCCCCCAAGTCCCAGGAGCCCTGGGGGTGGGGGTCTGAGCAGCCTAGAACCCCTGCAGGCGGCGCTGGTCAGCTAGGGACCAGGATGGGACACGCAAGTCAGTTCAGAAGGTCCCAATCCCGGCTTCTAGAGAAATCCTAGCAAGATAGGTGACTTTTCCTTTTTTCCCGTTGTTTATGGGAATCACAAACAAATGTGGGTTCATTGCCAAGAGGGGTCAGAGTAATCCAACCCGTGACGTGCTTGTCAGGGTGATTTGGCAGGGTGAGCACCTATCATGGGCCGGGTGGGACACAGGGGTCTCACCCCAGGGTCCTAGCAACCTAGTTTTAAAAGAATCTAGATCAAGGGCTGGAGCGATAGCACAGCGGGGAGGGCATTTGCCTTGCATGTGGCTGACCCGGGTTCAATTCCCAGCATCCCATATGGTCCCCAGAGCACCACCAGGAGTGATTCCTGAGTGCAGAGCCAGGAGTAATCCCTGAGCAACCCCCGGCGTGACCCCCCCAAAAAAAATCTAGGTCAAACACCAATCCCACCACGAATATCAAATGTGATCAAATATTGTGAACTACTTTATAAAAATAAAATTAAATAAAAATTAAAATAGGTACATAATAAATAAAAATCTAGATCAAAAGGAGAGAGAGAGAGAGAGTCAAAGGGAATGTGCCTGCCATAGAGGGGGGAGGAAGTGGGGGGGTGGGGATGTGGAGGAAGGGATACTGGGAACATTGGTGGTGGAGAATGGGCACTGGTGGAGGGATGGGTACTTGATCATTGTATGACTGAAACGTAGTCACGAAAGTTTGTAAGTCTGTATCTCACGGTGATTCATAAAAAAGTATTAATGTAAAGTCTAGATCAGAATTCATTAGAGGTGAGTCCAGAAACAGGCCTATAGGTAAGGCATATTAATCACATCAATCACAGGACCATTCGATTCTCACACGTCTGGTCTTGGTAAAACACAAGTCCATTGAGTATGTCTTCCCTTAAAACAATAGGTGAGAGTGTAATTGTGGTCACAGAAAGACCAAGTGCTTAAGCATCAAAACTCTGTGTTGGTCACAGCCAGGCAACAGTGAATTCATGGCTGAGGTTGGCCAGGTAATTTCATCTTCCTGAGCTGGAATGCCCCAGCAGCCGAGTTACCCAGTAAATGACCATTGATATGAAAATGACACAAGGTGAGAGGTCTGGTGGGTCCTGGTGAGTCAGTCACCCAGTTCAATGCCAAGTTCTTACCTGATTTCTAAGCATCTACATATAACCTTCTTCAAATACTTACTCAAAGGCCTGCTTATCACACGTTGGCTTGTGTGAGATAGAATTTTAATTAGATCAGCTGTGCAGTATTTGAGAACTTGATTAGGATTACTCCATCACTGATTCAATCATATTTGGGAGAAGAAAAAAAAAGTTCTCTTACAAAAGCATCATCTATCAAAATGAGTTCATTTCTTAACAAGAAGTGACATTTAGAGACCCTAGATCCTGAAAAGATTGCGGTATATTATCCTTACTCATTAATTCATTTCTTCTTCATTTGCCAAATTCTGATTGCATCCTACTATAGGGAAAATCCCGTCCTAGGCACTGAGAAATCACTAGGAGAATCCTGTCTGTTCATTATAGTAGAGTGCAGGAAATAGATACTCTCTATCTACAGAGGCTCTGGGTAAATATCAAAAGTAGGGCAAGAAATATGAGTCCTGGGGATGAAGACCAAATTTATAAACATGTGTCTATATTTTCAATATATACTTGATATACTTCTCTGTGCCAGGGCTTTTTAAAAAAGCAAGGTGAGAGTGTGAGGCCGCTCTGGATCGAGAAATCCTCTAGGCTTAGGGAAGAGTCAGTGCAAAGCCACCGGGGCTGAAGCTTCCCAGTTGTGTCTGAAGAGTCCATAGAGGTCACCAGGCTGGGGGTCATCGAGGATGAGGTCCTGAGGCCAGTCCTTCTCTGACCTTCTAGTTCTTTATAGGAACGCTGCCGTGCATTCTCCCTGAAACGGGAAGTTGGTGGAGAAAAGTAGATAATGGTAAAGGTGTTAGGACATTGTCACCCAAAACTCAATCATGAACAGCTTTGTAACATTGTAACTCATGGTGATTCAATACAATTTTTTCATCAAAAAAAAAAAAACAGAAATAGAATGTCATGGTTGAGCAAATGCAACTCTAAATATTCTGAATATTCACAAATGTATTTCTAGACCTCAGGCAATGATGGTTCATTTCTCTCTGACTGTTAAACATAACCACTTCAACCATTAAATAATAGAAATGATATTTTGAAGTTTGTTAGAAATTAATTTTGGTCTCTCAAGAATACATACGTACAGCGCGCCATCTACTGTTTGATAGGAGAACTGTACCATCATATGTCCTGTGGAATTAAGAGACATAAACACAGCTCTCTCCTTGTCAATCAATAGCCTGTCATGGAAATCAAGCAGATTGTGTATTGCCACTGGTACTGAACACATACTAATATTTCAGTGAGGAAGAAGTGCAACACTAACTTGGAGAACATAGTTTATTATTCAAGAAAGAAGAATCATATTACTTGACACAGCAACCCCAAACCCCAATTCAGTTTTGTAAAATGTAAAACAAATTTAAATATAAAGCATATATGTGTATAAAGATATACATACATTTGTATGTAATAAACTATCATAGAATATAAGTGCTTAAAGCATAGTTTTTTATTGCAAACCTTATGGTTGTCTAACATACATCTGTTTCACATACACTAAAGGCTGTTAACCCTTTCACTTTGATTTCAAAACGTCTCTAAGTGATTCCAAACTTATTTGGAATATCACTCCAAGTATTTTCCATAATAATTTTGATTCATTTCTTTTCTACATTATAGTTATTTCTAGGTCACATTGTCAAGTGAAATAAAGCAGAGAAAACTGAATACTATCATCTGGGAAAGAGATAAAATTAGAAATAAAAATAATATATGTGTAGGATTTAAATTACCATCTTTAATAAATGAAATGAGGTAGTTCTATAGAATTCTGCTCATCAGTTCTGATAATTGAGCCAAGAATCAGATTTCTATAAATGAAATGTTATACAAAGTCTTGATAATTTTGATAAAGAATGAGTTGACCTATATCAAGAACAATTTATTTTTGTTTTGTTTTTATTAGTGAATCACCATGAGGTACAGTTACTAACTTATGAACTTTTGTGTTTGCATTTAAGTCATACAGTGATCGTTTACCCATCCCTCCACCAGTGCCCATTCTCCTCCACCAATGTTCCCAGTACCCCTCCTCAAGGACAATTCTTGAAAACATTCACATGAATCTTAACAGTCTTTATATTCAACATTTTTCTCTTCCTATTTTCATTTCCTCTGTCATCAACATGAAATATTTGATTCATTTGGTAAGATTTATAACCTCACTAGATTATCTAGTGGGAAACAAGACATCGTGTGTTTTATGTTTTTGAAATAGAAGGATGTTGACTGTTCTCTGCTTCCAGCCCTCTTTGTCTATAAGGAAATTGACTCTTCGGTTCTCCACACTTGAATTATCCTCCAATCAGTTGACAGGATGGTCAATGGCAAACCTGAGAAATGAGGCGAGTAAAGGACCGTCATTCCAATTATTCTGGCACAGTTCCCCTTCCCCACTCTCTCTCCTTCCAGCTGTCAGTCACTCAGCACATTTTATTGGATTCTGCTGTGTGGGGTCTCAAGAAGGGGGAAGCCATGGTAGGCAAACAGGATCCCTCAGGGCAAAGTGTCAACCAGGAACTGGGATTGGCAAGGATCAAAGATAAACACGTGTAAGCAAACTCTTCCGCCCGCATTTAATAACCCATGTGGACAATTTCTAGGGTGGAGTGACTCCTATTCAAAGGAAGAGAGCGGGGAGCGGGAGAAAGGGAAACTCTCGGTAGCTTGCCAGGTTCTCCGAGAGGGGGAACTAGGCCATAAGATGTCTATAAGCTTCTGGGAGCTTGGCATTACAGTCTCTGGATGTTGGCTGTTGATGGGATTACGCAGGCAGTTTCTGGGTGTGACTGCCTAGCTACTGGAAAACAGGGGATCTGGGTGAAAGAGGCCCAGTCCTAATCCGAGCAGGCTTGGAGATCTCAGCCCTGGGTCCCACAACACCCGGCTTCCTCTGGCTGGTTCCTTCATGCATGAGGCTCGACCGAAGGAGTGGAGAGGGGCCTTGAGCATGGCTGTGGCTGGGTTCCGGAGGTCTTCGTCTGCTGGGGCTGCGCTTGGGGCAGGGAGGGAAACCCAACTTACCCTCTCTGAGGGGCCCCGGTGAAGACAGACAGGCTCAGGGGCAAGAGACTCTGTGTCACTCTCTTCCGGAGGGTATTAAATTAGAGTAGATGCATCAAACAGCTCTGGTGTGATAATAACCCAATTGTAAGGTATGTGAACATTTCTTACAATTTGCACAACTAAAGAGAATATTCCTTTATGAATCTAAGTCAAAACTAACCAAGAATTTTTCTGGAATAATCATATGCTTTTCTATGCTGCATAGAAAAAAAGCCTGAACATTTTGTAAAATGTAGCCATTTTATATCTGCCCAAACACACAAGGAAAATTTTCACTCAAATAAGTTAAGAGGCTTGACAAAGCAATCAATGTTGGTCAATTCAGAGCCAAGAAAAGTAGTGAATTGATGTCTACATTTCATTAAGCCAAGAATATGACACTTAACTGACATAATTTTTATTTTTTACATAAAATCTTTGTGACAAATCAGAAGAGCTGAACTTAACAGATGTTAATAGCATTCTAGCTTCAAATATTATTTTCAAACATCCAAAGAGCAGCTTCAAAAATAGATTGGAAATCAGTCTTAGAAAATTCATTACAATTGAAATCATATCAATCATCACTCACAAATTATGAAACTAAATAGCAACTGGAAGAGGTGAAAGCCACAAATTTCATGGGAAATAAGCAACAAGTTACTGTACAACTATTGGGTCAATAAAAAAACAAAGATTAAATAAATACCTGGATGTAGGTATTCTGTGAAAACTTATCAACCTATGTGGAATATAGCAAAAGCAGTACAATGAAGAGAATTTATAGCCTCATAGCCCTATCTTGGGAAAGAAGAAAAGCCACAATAACAAATCTAAGCTTATACTTAAGAGAAGTAGAAAGAAAAAAAAACAAATCCAAAGTCAGTAGATGGGGAGGAGATAAAAACTAGGGCAGAAATGAGAAAAATAATTTTCAAAAATAATTTTGAAAAATCAGTGAAAGCAATCTTTTGAAAAAATTATCAAATAAACCTGGAACTATACTTTATAAACCTTGAATCATATACCCAGAGAGAAAACACAAAAGTCAGAAACAAAGTTACAACAGCTATTACAGATTGATCGCTAATAGCAAACTTGAAAAATAAATCTGGTCTCCCAGGATCAGATGGCTTCATTAGTAAACTCTAGCAAGATTTCAAACAAGTGTGTGTTTGTTGGGTATTTCTAAAAAACAGAAATCAAATGACCCAAGTTCTAATGGGCAGAAGTTCCAAATAAACACTTATCTAAATCAATAGGCACATGGAAAGAGGCTGTCTTTATTAGAAAAATGCAAATCAAAATAAGAAACCAGGGGCTGGGGCGATAGCACAGTGGGGAGGTTTGCCTTGCATCCGGCTGACCAGGGTTCGATTCCCAGCATCCCATATGGTCCCCTGAGCACCGCCAGGGGTAATTCCTGAGTGCAGAGCCAGGAGTAACCCCTGTGCATCGCCGGATGTGACCCAAAAAGCAAAAAAAAAAAAAAAGGCATTAAAAACAGAAATCAAGTATTGGAGAGATTATGGAAAGAAAAGTTATCTGGGCACTGATGGCGGGACTGCAGATGGGTGCTGCCACTTTAGAAAGCAGGATGGATAGTCATCAGAGATTGAAAATAGAAATTCCTAGGGCTGGAGCAATAGCACAGTGGGTAGGGCATTTGCCTTGCATGCAGCTGACCTGGGTTCTATTCCCAGCATCCCATATGGTCCCCCGAGCACCACCAGGAGTGATTCCTGAGTGTAGAGCCAGGAGTAACCCCTGTGCATCGCTGGTTGTGACCCAAAAAGCAAAAAAGAAAATAGAAATTCCAGGGCCACAGAGGACTGAAGCAAAAGCCTGGCAGACAGACAGGCCCAGGAATCCATCCCTAGCACCACATGGGCCCCTGAGCACCAGCGGGTGTTACAGGGGGTGAACTAGGTGCCCCCTAGTGCTATGCCTCAGCAGCATACCACCAGCCCCAGCACTGAAGTATCAAGATTGTACAGCAGAGTATTACTGGAAGTTTCCCTCCCCCACCCGCCAAAATAAAAATTCCATGTTCTTTCTGATACATCCACAAAGACAACACTAATTAGAAGAGGTGTGTGTCCCCTTGCCATGTCTACTGAAATTTTATTTAAAATAGCCAAGAACTGGAAACAACCTCAGTTGATAGGGTAGTGGGAAAGGATGTTGCATATATACACAGTGAAATATATCAGCAATCTAAAATGGAGATAACATCTGCCATTTCCAACAACAAATGGACACTGATAGTATTGGATTTAGTGAGATAGATTAGAGACAAATGTTGTATGTTTTATTCAATGTATGGTATGTCGATACAACAAATAGATAAGCAAAGTAAAAGACCAATACATCCAAATAATGATTGCCAGAGGAAAGGCAGAGGGAGCTAGATCTGGGAAAAGTGGGTGCATTTCAAGGTGAACAATATAATTAGACTTTCAGTGGTGAGCCTAATGTGGTGTACACCTTTGACTTTAAATATGTGCCTAAAACATAAGTAACGTTATAACACAATATTACTCCAATAAAAGTGTCTTTATTGAAAAAATGTGGGGCTTGTTCTTTACATGCTAAAGCAATTTCTGGGTTAAAAATACACTAGGAGAAGGAAAACGAAAACCTAAAATTTGCAATAGGAGGAAAATATGCCATTTAACAAATGAGTGTTGTATTTTAAGCCAAAGAGCCTAGGAAGAAGGGAAAACTCTTAAACAGAAACAAAGGCCATTCTTCTGTTCAGACACATAACTCAATGTGTTGGTGTGATTTATAGAAGCGATTTCCCCATCAACTTTTGGCAGGGCCAGTTCTGGTCCTGAGAGCCACAAGAGCGCCACCTAGAGGCTACCAAAGGATCGTGCAGCGATACTGGAGACCAAACCTCTTAACCCCACATCATTCTCTTAGGCAGAAAAAGGTTAAGCAGCTTAAACTCCAGGATACAGTAGACAAACTACCAGTTGCCTAAAGTTAATGAATTTCTTGCTTCTCTCACTCCAAGAAAATTCTATTTGTGTCTCTACCCCACACAAAGATACGTGAATACTCACCCCAGAAGTAAATTCATTTTTCAGCCTCCTGGCCACGAATCCGTGCCTGATTGCAGAAATTTCCAGCTGATTCACCGTAAAATTTTTATAGCCGAACACCTGGCTCACCTAATATTCACACATTAATGTTATTTGAGGGACCCTTTTCCACTCTAAAGTAGGTGGAGTTCCCTCTTGAACATGTATCACTTTCTCTTTCTCTCTCCCACTTTTCTCAAAATAAGTTTCTTCCCAAAAGTTATTAAAATGTCCACCTCCCACAGTTGCTGTCATGTGAAACAGCTCGGCTTCACAGCTTCACGACGAATCTTGGACGAGATGCAAACCAAGCAGTCGAAGTTCCCAGGTACACAGAACCTGGAGCTCCGTGAGCACATGAACACATTCGTGGGGCCCCCTGACACCTCCAGATCCCACAGTGTGGCAGGCCAGGAGGAGCACAGCAAACTAGACGGGAAAGTAGCACAGAAGCCAATTAAGCTCAAGAAGCAAAAACAATTACACACAAGGCTTAAAGAGCAATAAACAGCTCAGTAAATCTTCAGACAATGGCTTTAATACCCCCACTGTGAGATATAACAATTGCACAAACTTTCTTTTGCTGAACTACTTTTTTTTTAATAATGCCACCAGTCATTTTGTTCTAACAAGCAGTAGAAAATAATTTCGTGCCGACCGAGGGGACGGGCTTGGGTGGTGGGTGGGAAACTGGAGACAGAGGTAGAGGGAAGGAAGCCAGGCTGGTGATGGGATTGTGTTGGGTCACTGGATGCCTGGAACAACTGTACTCTGAGCAACGTGTTGTTCATGGTGTTTAAATAAAGATTTTTTTAAGAAAATAAAAAAAGTAAATAAATGTTCCTTTTTTTCACAAGGCTCTCATCCAGCAGTGCTCAGGAGTCACCAGGGTTATGCCGATGGTTACCTGTATTGGAGTATGTGGGCTGGAGACCAGACAGAGTCTAGCACACGCTAAGTCTGTGATCTGTCACTTGAGTCTCACTCATGCTCCTTGAGAGGTATTCTTATTTTATTTTATTTTATTTTATTTGCTTTTTGGGTCACACCCGGCGATGCTCAGAGGTTACTCCTGGCTCTGCACTCAGGAATTACCCCTGGCAGTGCTCAGGGGACCATATGGGATGCTGGGAATGAACCTGGGTCGGCCGTGTGCAAGGCAAACGCCCTACCCACTGTGCTATCGCGCCAGCCCCAAGATATTCTTATTTTAAACCATGGTTGTTATCTCTCCCTTAGCATCCTGCGACATATTTCTATTCTCACCAGCACACACATTGAAACTTTGAAAAAAACAGGCCAGAGAGGTAGCACGGTTGGGGGGGGGTTGTGCATTTGCCTTGCACATACATACTCCAGTTTGATTTCCGGTACCACTTCTGCCCCTCGATGAACCCCACCGGGAGTGAGCCCTGAGTCGGGTGCCAGGAGTAAGCCCTGAACACAGCCAGGTGTGGTCCCCAACCAAAGGTGGTTTGAAAAAACTCTGCTCTAGACCCCTGAACTTCAACCTATGAATGGCAACTGGAGTGGAAAGTTTCTGGTAGTTCTCCGCACCCCAAATTTCTAAACTCTAGGCAGCTGCAGATACTGTAATACTGTAGCACTGCTGTCCCGTTGTTCATCGATTTGCTCAAGTGGGCACCAGTAACGTCTCCATTGTGAGACTTGTTGTAACTGTTTTTGGCATATCGAATACACCACGGGTAGCTTGCCAGGCTTTGCCGTGTGGGCAGGATACTCTCAGTAGCTTGCCAGTCTCTCCGAGAGAGTCAGAGGAATCAAACCCGGGTCGGCTGTGTGCAAGGCAAATGCCTTACTCGCTGTGCTATCACTCCAGCCCCCTGTACTAGTTAAAAATTATAATTCTGTAACATCCGTTTCAATAACTAAAATGCTACTTATATTCATTTCTCTTTCTGTCCTAGCAGATCCTTTAAATATTTCTATTTTCCCAGTCCACAGGCTGAAGAAGGCTCACCTAGACCACTAAGGCAGTGAACAATGAGGGGTGCCACTCCCCACAGATCTGTGAGAGATGTTTGCTTGGAAGCTTCTAGAATTTTTCTGTTTTTCCCTGAAGAAGAAATTGGATGAAGATAGTCTGTGCTTCAGCATGCTGGGTTTAAAAATAATGCCAGGACTGGTTACAATAGTCAGAATCTGGAAAAAACCTGAGTGCCCGAGAACAGATGACTGGTTAAAGAAACTTTGGTACATCTATACAATGGAATACTATGCAGCTGTTAGAAAAGATGAAGTCATGAACTTTGCATATAAGTGGATCAACATGGAAAGTATCATGCTAAGTGAAATGAGTCAGAGAGAGACAGATATAGAAAGATTGCACTTATCTGTGGAATATAAAATAACAGAGTAGGAGACTAACACCCAAGAATAGTAGAGATGAGTACCAGGAGGTTAGCTCCATGGCTTGAAAGCCAGCCTCACATGCTGGGGGAAAAAGGCAGCTCAGATAGAGAATGGAACATCAAGTAAGCTCTGGTTGGAGGACCCGCTCGGGAGGGAAGATGCATGCTGAAAGTAGACTATAGATTGAACACGATGGCCACTCAGTACCCCTATTGCAGACCACAACACCCAAAAGGAGAGAGAGAGAGAGAGAGAGAGAGAGAGAGAGAGAGAGAACAAAAGGGAATGCCCTGCCACAGAGGCAGGGAGGGGGGCAGGGGGGAGGGGGGTATGGGATTGGGAGGTGGGAGGGATACTGGGTTCACTGGTGGTGGAGAATGGACACTGGTAGAGCAAAGGGTGCTCGAACATTGTATGAGGGAAGCACAAGTATGAAAATGTGTAAATCTGTTACTGTACCCTCATGATGATTCACTAATAAATAAATAAATAAATAAATAAATAAATAAATAAATAAAATAAAAATAATGCCAGGATCTGATCAGAGCTGGTGCTGCAGATAGTATTCGAGGAGAGGCAACTTAGAAAGGGCAGGTCCTGAGAACAGCAGAGGAAGAACCAGCATCGCAAGGGACATCCCGGACCCACAACTCTGGACGCACAACTCCCTCTGCAGCCTCCCCACCTCTGGACAGGGAATGGGAGTGAATAATGCACTGGCCTGGTGAGCTGCTTTGGACAGCTGCTCTGCAAGCACCGAGAGCATCAAGAAACAGAAAGTCACAGAAAGGTGTGACTCTCCCTGGCAGGTGGCTTGGAGCCCTATTGGGGGTAGTGAAGTGGTGGAGAAGCACCTCGCAGTGGAGAGGGAAAGGTGAGTGAGCAGTCAATGAGTAGGAGCCTCTGGGGCCCACGGAATCTCTGGGGGGCTAGGGACTGACCCCACTGCGCTGGGACTGACAGTGCCTGAGTCCCAAATCCTCTCGGGCACTCAGAAGATCCATCATAATGGCGCCTTCTGGGCAAGAAGGGCTTAAAGAAATAGGAGGCGCCATCCTGGCGTGAGGAGAGGGGACCCAGCGGGAACTCGATGAGTAGAAGTCACTGGAACGGGAGCTACATCCAGGAGGGAGCAATTTTATTTCTTAATAATTAGAAATATAAATACGAGGGGCTGGAGCAATAGTACAGTGGGGAGGGTATTTGCCTTGCATGCAGCCAACCCGGGTTCAATCCCTAGCGTCCCATATGGTCCCCCGAGCACCAAGAGGAGTAATTCCTGAGTGCAGAGCCAGGAGTAACCCCGGAGCATT
Source organism: Sorex araneus (assembly GCF_027595985.1). Taxonomy (NCBI): domain Eukaryota; kingdom Metazoa; phylum Chordata; class Mammalia; order Eulipotyphla; family Soricidae; genus Sorex; species Sorex araneus. The sequence goes on from NC_073311.1 coordinate 61,264,389, forward strand.
GCCGAGTGTGACCCAAAAAAGCAAAAAAAAAAAAAAGGAAAGAAAGAAAGAAAGAAAGAAAGAAAGAAAGAAAGAAAGAAAGAAAGAAAGAAAGAAAGAAAGAAAGGACGGAAGGAAGGAAGGAAGGAAGGAAGGAAGGAAGGAAGGAAGGAAGGAAGAAAAGAAAAGAAAAGAAAAGAAAAGAAAAGAAAAGAAAAGAAAAGAAAAGAAAAGAAAAGAAAAGAAAAGAAAAGAAAAGAAAAGAAAAGAAAAGAAAAGAAAAAGGGGCCGGAGCAATAGCACAGTGGGTAAGACATTTGCCTTGCACTCGGCCGACCCGGGTTCGATCCCCGGCATCCCATATGGTCCCCCAAGCACCACCAGGAGAAATTCCTGAGTGCAAAGCCAGGAGTAACCCCTGAGCATCGCTGGGTGTGACCCAAAAAGAAAAAAAAAGAAAAAGAAATATAAACATGAAATGATGAGTGAAAATTGCAGGAGTGAATCAAATTGGTTAGTCATTTGTAGAAGTAAATCAAAAGGATAAAGCCTCTTAGAGAGAGGCTTACCAGATTGCTCAACACAGGTAGTTAATATTTCCAGTCATGGTGAGGGAACAGAATGTTGTTGATCAAGAACGGCAACAATATGAAAGAATATAATTATGGGAATTTCTAGCCACATCTGTGTGAATCTGACAACAGATCAGGGAGAGAATAGTCAAAAAGAGAGACACTCAGAAAGAGGCCATTTAATAATAATTTATTCACATTTCTGTGAGCTCAGAGATGCTATAACAAGAAGGAAGGTAAAGTGAGATGGGGGTGAGCAAGAATAAGAGAGATGTTAATTTAAAATATCTAGTTTCAAAATAGCACATGAAGTTGGCATTTGTGCCTTTTCGTGGAAAGCATCCAAAAGCAATGAAAGAAGATGAGGAATCCAAACATTCAGGTTGTTTTTGGCAAAACTAGAAGACATTGAAAGCTTCCAACCATAAAATTGGTGAAAGGTCCTTCAAAAGCAATGAAGATCAAGCAAGAAAATGCCCTTCCAGAAACAGAGGGGTGAGGAGGCAGGGAGCAAGTAGCAGCAGAGCCAAAGGACATTTGCTGAGCCAGAAGTCTGTATCCTAAGGTTTAAAAGCCTCTGACCCTGGTCTGCCAAATAGGAATTGGGAGCCCACGAAACTTGTGGGAATTCAATTAAATTCCAAATGCTGGTGCAGGCAATGCCTAAGGTGGAGTCAAAAGGGCCCTTCCTGTCCTCAATTTTTATTGAGGCATGGCGATTTACCATACTTTTAATAAAATAATTTCAGGAAAACAATATGGACATTTCTCAGAAAAGTAGAAATTGAGCGTCCACATGACCCAGCAATAAGACTTCTAGGAATATACTCCAGGGGTCCAAAAAAGAGATCCAAAAACACACTGCAGAAAAGCCATTTGCACTTCTAAGTTCATGAGAGCACATTCACAATAGCCAGAATCTGGAAACAATACAAGTGCCAAGAATAGATGACTGGATAAAGAAACTATGGAACATCTACACAGTGGAATACTACACAGCTGTCAGGAAAAACTGAAGTCATGAAATTCACTTAAAAGTATATGGACACAGAGAATATAATGTTGAGTGAAATGAGTCAGAAAGAGAGGGACAGACATAGAATTATTGCACTTATTTGTGGAATATAAAGTAACAGAATGGGAGACTAACACCCAAGAATAGTAGAGATAAGTACCAAGAGGAGTGGAAGATCTCACACGCTAGGTAAAGAAGCAGCTCTGATAGAGAAGGGATCACCAAGCAAAGGGTGCTAGGCGGGCCCACTAGGGATGGGAGATACAGGCTAAAATAGACTATAGACCGAACATGATGGCCACTTAATACCTCTGTAGCAAACCACAACACTCAAAAAGAGTGAGCGAATGGGAATACTCTGCCACAGAGGCAGGATGGGGTGAAGGGGACAGCGTATGGGTGGTGGGAGGGATGCTGTGCTGGGACCATTGGTGGTGGAAAATGGGCACTGGTGGAGGGATGGGCACTCGATCATTGTATGACTGAAATGTAAGCATGAAAACCTGTATGTCTGTAACTTTGTCTCACGGTGATTCACTAATAAAAAAAAAAGAGCATGGGGGACAGGGCAGAGCACTAGCTCAGAGGACAGGGTGTTTGCCTTGAATACAGCCGACCAGGGTTTAATTCCTAGCATCCCATCTGGTCCTCTGACAACCGCCAGGAGTAATTCCTGAGTGCAGAGCCAAAAGTAATTGCTGAGCATTACTACTGGGTGGTCCAAAAAGTTTTAAAAAAAAGGGGGGGGGAAGGAGCATTGAGGGCTCTTAGGGTATATGCAATGAAGTAGAAATGCTGGAATCTCCTTACTTTCTTAAAAGAAGTTCGAGTGCGGTTCATAGAGGCTGAACCACACACTCCCACCATCAGAGGAGGAGGACTCCTTTTCCTTCATCCCCAGCGTCACCAGTGGCTTACACTCTTTTATTGATGTGTGCTGGCCTCGCTGGTTTGGGGTGATTTTTACTGTTCCTAATGAATCAGTTTGCCGTGGGACTAAGGAAAGAGACTGGCCTTGATGTAAAAACAAAACAAAAGAAAACCAAAGAAACAACAAAGACACACACAACAACAACAACCATCATCAAACTCTCAGTTACTTATCCAGCATTTCTGCCCCAAAGCCTTGCGCCTTCCTCACTCCCTACAACTTCTAAAATGAGCCTGTTTAACATCTGAATTAGAAAAACAGAAAAGCTGTCCTAGAAACACACAAAGAGAGTTGGAGAAGATGAAGGAACAGGAAAACTCCTGACAATTTAGGAATATTCACTAGAATAACATTACCAAGGTGGAAATACCAATGACCGGCGAGTATTTAATATAAAGGAGAAAATCCCAAGGAAGCAGTTGCTTCTGTGAAACAGGAGGAAGGAGTAGTGAGCCAGCAGCTCCAGGAAGACTTGGTGAGGAAACAGAAAGACACGAAACAGATGCTGGCATAAATCTGAGAAAATAAAGCCACGTATAGAACAAAAGTAAATTAGAAGAGCACAGTGAGTAAGGCGTTTGCCTTGCACACGGCTGACCTGGGTTTGATTCCTCCGTCCCTCTCGGAGAGCCCAGCAAGCTACTGAGAGTATCCCACCTGCACGGCAGAGCCTGGCAAGCTACCCGTGGCATATTCGATATGCACAAGAAGTCTCACAATGGAGACATTACTGGTGCCCGCTCGAGCAAATTGATAAACAACGGGATGACAGTGCTACAGTGCTACAAGGAAAATTGGGTGCTGATGAAAATACAGCCAAGGAGAGAGATTGAAACAAGCTGAGCCATGAAATAAAATGAAAATGAAGTAAAAGTGGATAGAGAGAGAACAGGCCGTGGAAATGTGGAAATGCACCGCCAATGAGCTGTGACATAATGGGTTCCCATGCAGAACTAAACTTGCAAACGAACTGAGTACATTAGAAATGGTGACCCAAAAAATGCATTTCAATTCAAAATTTTTGTTTTGTTTGTTTGCTTGTTTTTTTTTTCTTTTGGGATCACACCCAGCAGTGCTCAGGGGTTACTCCTGGCCCTGCACTCAGGAATTACTCCTGGCGGTGCTTGGGGCACCCTATGGGATGCTGGGGATTGAACTTGGGTAGGCCGCATGCAAGGCAAACACCCTCCCTGCTGTACTATCGCTCCAGTCCTCAATTCAAACGTATCTCCTGAAGTGATAGAAGAGAAGACATAAAGCTGTTCGGGGAAGATGCTGCTGCCAGCTCTCCCCAGGTAGAGCCATCTGGGCTGACAAAACATGCCTTTCTTGGAAGGGGTGCAGCAGAGTCCCTGTTTCTGCCGCAAGGGACAGCAGCCCGAGGCCACACCCGACACCCTCGGCCATAGAAACAGCTCAGCTCCACTCTTGGACCTCATCAAGCTGCCACACCAATTCCTCCAGTTCCATAACTCCTGGACTGCAAGACCAGGTACCTGGCCACGTGACACCTCCAAGTTTCACAGCACTGCCGCCCAGTAGCATCACAGTAAAGCAGATGTGAAAGCTGCATAGAAGCCCACCAAGCTCCGTGAGCCCGGGCAATAACACAGAAGGCTCAGTCGCCACCAACCAGTCAGCAGACCTCAGGCGATGGCGCTGGTAATACCATCGTGAGACATGACAATGATGACAAGTTGGCTTTTACCCATCTAAACTTTGATCTCTCCACTTGCCTTTCTGTTCTGACAAGCAATGTGAAGTGAATTTCTTTATGCCTGCTGAGGGGGCAGGCTTGGGTGGTGGGTGGGAAACCAGGGGCATTGGTGGAAGGGAGACCACACCGGTGGTGGGTCGGCGTTGGAACACTTAATCCCTAAAACAACTATATTATGAACGACTTGGTAAATCATAGTGTTATAATGTTTTTAAAATCTGTTCCGAGAAATTTTATTCAGAACGGGAAATGTGAAATAGCCTGATAAAGTTTATTTTTTCCTTTTGGGGTCACACCTAGTGATGCTCAGGGGTTACTCCCGGTTCTGTGCTCAGAAATCACTTGATAAAGTTTGACCTAAGAACTAGTGGCCAGGGGCTGGAGTGATAGCATAGCGGGTAGGGCGTTTGCCTTGCACACGGCCGACCCAGGTTCAAATCCCAGCATCCCATATGGTGCCCTGAGCACCACCAGGAGTAATTCCTGAGTGTAAAACCAGGAGTAACCCCTGTGCATCGCCAGGTGTGACCCAAAAAACAAAAAAAAAAAAAAAGAAAGAAAAAGAACTAGTGGCCAAAATGCAGGGAGTGCGTCCAGCAGCGCGTCCAGCAGCCGCGAGTCCTTCTTGAGTAAGGCGCCTCCTGGCACGCAGCCGATGCATGCCCAGGGGCACCGCCAGCGCCAGCCGAGCGCTAAACCCAGGAGGGTGCGCGACCCCAGGGCCGGGTGGCCTCTCCCTGGATGGTCTCCTTGCCATGGCCCACGTCCACGCTGTGTGGCAGACTCCAGGCCCGGGTTTCATCTCCCCGCAGCCGCCGCTCCAAATCCACGCGGTGGGGCAGCTGCGGGAAAGGGGTGTTAGTGGGGCTCTCGCTGGCTCTGCCCTGGCATTCCTGCTCAGGCGCCCTCGCAGGCTCAGACGCGGTCACATCCTCCACAGCCTTAGTCTGGGTTTTGTATGTTTGGGGTTGCTGGTTGGGTTCCCAGGCTGGCCATCCCCTGCCAGCGTGCATCCCAGCCCGAGAACGCTTTCCTGGACTCATGACTGAGGCAGCTCCGGGGGCTACTGTAGCTAAGACCTCTGCCCAGAGTCCTCTTTTTATTTAAATTTAATTAATTTATTTATTATTTTTTATTCTTTAATTAGTGAGTCACCATGAGGGTACAGATACAGATTTACACATTTTCGAGCTTGTGTTTCCCTCATACAATGTTCGCAAACCCATCCCTCCACCAGTGCCCATTCTCCACCACCAATAAACCCAGCATCCCTCCCACCCCCCAATCCTATCTCCCCCCCATCCCACCCTGCCTCTGTGGCAGGGCATTCCCTTTTGATCTCTCCCTCCAATTGGGTGTTGTGGTTTGCAATAAGGGTATTGAGTGGCCATTGTGTTCAGATTCTAGTCTACTTTCAGCACGCATCTCCCTTCCCGCGCGGGATCTCCAGCCACATTTTACTTGGTGTTCCCTTCTCTATCTGAGCTGCCTTTAAAAAAAAATTAATGAATCACCATAAGATAGTTACAGATTTACAAACTTTTGTGATTATGTTTTATAACTGCGTACCCATCCCTCCACCAGTGCCCATTCTCCACCACCAATGTTCCCAGTATCCTTCCCTCCACCTCTCATATCCGCCCCCCCCACCCCGCCTCTGTGGCAGGCACATTCCCTTTTAATCTCTCTCCTTTTGGGTGTTATGTTTGCAATACGGGTACTAAGTGGCCATCATGTTCCGTCCGTAGTCTACTTTCAGCACACATCTTTTATCCTGAGCAAGCCCTCCAAGCATCACTTACTTGGTGGTCCTTTCTCTATCTCAACTGCCTTGTCCTCCAGCATGTAAAGCTGGCTTCCAAGCCATAGAGCGATTCTCCTGACCCTTATCTCTCCTGTACTTAAGTGTTAGTCTCCTATTATATATTTTATTTTATATTACATCAAGATCTTCCACGAGCTGTATTATGGATTCACCACCAGGATCTCACCATTCTATAAGGAATTGGCACAAAGAGAGGGGTTCAGCAGGGTGATACCATTTCACCAAAACCCTTCAGTGCCACCCTCAAGAACATCATGCGAGGACGGGAATGGGAAGGAATGGGAGTGAAGATAGACAGTTGGCAATTACAACACCTCCCCTTCGCTGATTACATCATTCTCATAACACTAAACACTAGCCAAGCGACACAAATGCTGGCCGATTTTAACCGCGACTGTGGAAAGGTCAAACTGCAGCTGAATCTCAGCAAAACAGTGTTCATGAAAAACGAACTAGTCCCTGACATTCCATTTACTCTCAATGGAACAAACATCTCTGAATGCAGCAGCTATGTATACCTGGGTCAAGAACTCAACATGAGGAACGAATTGGCACCAGAACTGCGCAGGAGGAAGAGAGCAGTGTGGAACGCCTTCAAGAAGTGGTTAATAGGACAATGAACCTCCGGCTCTGGGCATATCTTTTTGACTCCACTATTCTTCTGCACTAACATACGCCTCAGAGACCTGGGCCCTACGCAAACAGGACGAGAACGCTATTCGGGTATCCCAAAGAGGAATCAAAAGAGCTATGCGTGGAGTATCACGTTTCACTCAAGTGAGAGAAGGAATCCGGAGTTCCAACCTCTGACAAGGGTCAAGAATCAAGGACACTGTCTCGTTTGCCAAGGCGTCAAAACTCAGATGGGCCAAACAGATAATGTGATTCAGAGACGACCGCTGGACTAGAACTGTTACCGACTGGATTCCATGGGACATCAAAAGACTGCCCACCAACGAGATGATCAGACTTCTTCATCAAAACCCTGAATAAATGGTTTGAGGCTCTTCCTGTTCCTGGAGCAAGCAGATATCATTGGGCTACACTAGAACACGACAGGGATGAATGGAGACATTACTGGCGCCCACTCTTGAGCAAATCAAAGATCAATAGGATGACAAGTGATATTCCACAGACGAGTGCAGTCATTCTATGTCTGTCTCTCCATTTCTGACTCATTTCACTCAGCATGATACTCTCCATGTCGATACTCTACATGAAAATTTCATGACTTCGTCTTTTCTAACAGTTGTGTAGTATTCCATTATGTAGATGTACCAGAGTTTCTTTAACCAGTCATCTGTTCTTGACTGCCCAGAGTCTTGTCCCCACTGTGGACACCTCCCCCAGGACAGGCCGGCCTTCAGGCCAGTCCTTTTGAGGGGGGCCTGCCTGTATGGCCTGGGGCTAGCAGGAAGAGTCTGCTTTAGGTAACACTGAGGGTCCAGGAGCATCCGTTGGGTGTCATGAGTATTGCAGCCCAGCCCCTCACCCCTCCTCCTCCACCAACCCGTGCCCCCCCAGCAGTACACATACTTTCGGCCAGTCTCTTGGGAAAAGTGAATGCTCCAGAAACATCTGTTATTACAATCCGCTGGCTCTTCCTTCTCTCCCCATCAGGTTAGACTCCCCGTCACTGAGGCCCATTCTGTTAGACAGGGGTTTAGGAGCTTCCAGCACTGTTATGCCTGCCTCACCTTGGTACGGGACAGGAGTTCAGGGGTCAGGTGTGGTTGGCTTTGGAAGGTTCACTCGCTGCATCCGTTCTTCACAGAAGGCCTGTGTCCG